>NC_041399.2:46183256-46511756 GCF_900747795.2 Erpetoichthys calabaricus | reverse complement strand
TAATTTAAACTTACGTTTTACACCGTGCTTTGTTTCCCTTATGAAGATGCTTGTATGCTTCACTCACTCGCTTCTTATTGTTTCGCTCCCTTCTCAATTGTTCAATGAATTTTTTGTTCTTCGCTGTTTGCGGCTCTTCCTTCATTTCTCCCTACTGCGTTCACAGTCTTTTCACGTGATTACATGGGAGGCGTGATGACGTGACACTCAACTCCGCCTCCCACGGCCATCGAGCTGCCGTCCATTACAGCATATTGTCTGTGCACCCAGGCTCTGGAACTCCTTACCTTTAGTGGTTAGGCAAGCCGCTTCAGTCGCCACTTTCAAATCAAACCTAAAAACTCACTTCTTCACATTGGCTTTTAATTCTTAACCTGTCTTATTTCCACTTGCTTTTTGCTATTTCTCTGTTTTATTGGGTCCCCTGACCTGTTTTTTAGTGTCTCTGTTTTAATTCTCTCTTAATGTTTGTTTTTAATATTTTGCTTTTAGTCTTGCTTGTTTTAACTGTACAGCGCTTCGGTCAGTTGTAATGCTGTGTTTTTAAGCGCTTAACAAATAAAAATGGTATGGTATGGTATTGTCAAAAAAGAGGTTCCAGTTATGACCATTATGCATTGAATTTCAAAATGAAACCTGCCTAACTTTTGTAAGTAAGCTGTAAGAAATCAGCCTGCCAAATTTCAGCCTTTCACCTACACGGGAAGTTGGACAATTAGTGATGAGTGAGTGAGTGAGTCAGTCAGTCAATCAGTCAGTCAGTCAGTGAGTCAGTCAGTGAGGGCTTTGCCTTTTATTAGTATAGATGTATAGATTAGACTGGTGTGAAAAGGTTTACTATGGTTAACAATTTGGTTTTTAGAAAGTCTATGAAGGGAACAGCCCACTGTGCTGTGCCAACATGACATCACCTATGCCCCATCAGTCATTTGGCAATTGGCTAACATAAATTTACAAGTCACTAGAAACAAAACAGTTTCTTGATTAAAATGGTACACGCACATTAATTACAACCTTTGTGCTGCATTGTTGCTCATCTGCTTTCTCTGCTGCAGGTCAAATTCATTCCTGCTTTTTTACAGTTCTTGGAAATCACATGATTATTTGATCATTGTTGTTGGCGGCTTAATGCTTTCCATAGTTTTAAGTACCCATATGAGTAACACAAGGTGAAATTTTTAAAAGTTTCAGAAAAGTCTACAATATATTGCTGTAAAAATTTTCTAAGAAAGAGCAAAATACTCAAAGGAGGATATGGAATAGCCAAGACTATGAGATGGAAAGTAAATATTTGTCTTTTAGAAATAGGCAAAGATGTTATCAGGAAACCAAGATAATACACTTTGTGGAAGTCAGAATATTAATTGTGAAATCTGAAAACAAAAGCAAAGTTAGAAGTCAAATACAGGAGTCTAAAACTGAAAGAAAAGTCTAATTTGAATAAATCACAGAAAAAAGCACATAAAGTGTTTTAAGAGAAAAATCACAAAACTAGAACACTACGTCTACTGTAATGCCATCTAAAATACCAGTGCCACGATGACATCAGACATAGTGATTAGAGTCGCATGCCTGGCATTGGGTGCTATTGAATATAAACAAAATGGCTGCACTCATTCAGCCTAACCAACATTGCAATAATTATACACATTGTCATGGAACATGGAGAGTAATATCATTTAACTCACGTCATAAGCATTCTGCTACCTGTAAGGACGACAGAGAAAAAGAAGTGCAGGGCCAAGAAGATGAGATGAAATCAAAGGTCCAAGCAAGAGTTTCTGTCCATAAATTTAATTAACCTTTTTGTCAAAGCCAAAACAATAAACTAAATTATGTGTAAATGAATAAGATTAGGGATCAAATAACAGAGTAACAAATTTAAAAACATTAAATCTGTAATCTCAAATAATCAGGAATTGCAGGACACTGACTTTTACACTTTTGTGATGGTGATGCCATGCGCTGCGTACTTCCGGTCGAAATCATAATGCGATGGTAGCAGGACACAAAATGGTGGCACCCATGAATAGTAAAAATGGCATCAAAGGAAACATAAAAATAAATTAACTGTCATAGAAATGCCAAGCAAATCAAAGCAAACTATAGAAATGTCATCAAATTATAACAAGCTCTTAATCAAAATGTCACCAGTGTAACCAAAACTCATAAGCCCAAAATGATAAAGCAATTGTGGCTCCAAGATCTTGTTGTCATATGAAACAGCAGCTGTTGGAAACTAAATAAAACAACACAGCAAAATAAACTACTTGAAACCCACAGAATGGAACTTCTTGCTAACAAGGGAGACCTAAAACTTCTAAAAATCATTGTGTTGATTTTTAAATCTGTTTTCTTTCAGTAGAAGGCATAGGGTGAGGGACAGTCCACTGAGAATGCTGTCAAGGCCACCTGTACAGAGCACATGGACTCGCGGGCATACGAGGGTACGTGGCTGGTACAATGCAAGGCACATGGACAGCAACACCTACCTCCAGGGAGGAAGGGACTGTTTCACCAGAAAGACGCTGGTCGTGGGTCCAGCAAGAGAGGAAAACTCATGAAAGGACCGAATGAAGCAGACGGATGGGAAGTGAGGCATGCCTTAGTCAACACAGGGAGCCCAAAGTGGAAAAAAAGAGAACGAACGCTCACTCCACAGGGAAGAGACGCTGACAGGAATTCAACAATTTGGCAAAATTTCTGTTGGGAAACAAACATCCAGTGAACAGAGCGCACCCGTGGTCAGTTGGATGATTGTTTGGGTAACACAGCGTGCAAACTGGGCTCTGCATTACCAAAGGTTGTATCCTCCACTTCATGTTTTTAACAGACGTTTAGAGTGTGGACTGTGTGTTTTTCTTTTTAAAAAAGGGTTTTTGTTTCTGATGTTGTTAGATTCCTATGTTCTTTAATCTTTTTGGTGTACTTTACATTGTTTTGTGTAATACAAGTTACTGTTGCTTTTCCTGAAATTACTGTTGTGTCTTTCATCATGTGTTTAGATAACAATGCTAATGCATGTTAAAATGGCTTTTATAAAGGTATAAGACTGTCTCAGTGACTTTTATTATTGCTCAAAGGCTTATGATCAATCATTTGATACTTTATTTTATATGCCATAAAAATATTGACATACAGTATGTTATTGGAATGGAATCCTTAACTTACCATCCACTTTACTACATTATCTTTATAACCCATAGTTCAGATAGACCAACTCTTTTCTGACTTAACTTAGTCTGAAATTTACAATGAAAATGTCATTACATTGTTTACAGTGTTTATTATTTGTGAAAATGACAGACAATAACAGCCAGTTCAGAAAAAACAGAAAAGCAAATAAGTTGCCAAACAAAAAATTACTTCAATTTCATGAACGTTAGGTGTTTTTTTAATACATTATCTGCTAGACAAAGACAGGTACCAAAAAGGGGAAAAACGAATGAATTTACAAGTGAATAATTTGAATGCCTTGTATCAAACTTATTTCATTGTAAAGTATACTACACAGTGGAAATCACTGTATATGAAGGTTACAAAGTTGTTATGTTTTAGGAGAAACTTGAATTATATGCGTGATCATTTGGTCTACCATGCATTACAGTCAATCACATAATATAATAGTCTAAAACATTGCTTATTCTACTTTATTAAAGGAGCAGCATCAGGCCCAATGAAGGAGGAAATCGTGGATGAGATGTCAGTCTATTATCAGTTCCACTTATATGCACAATTACACCGGACCTGTTTAGAATTGTCAATCAATCTAAGATGAATGTCTTTGGTAATGTGGGAGGAAACCTGGAATAAGCAGAGAAAACCCCTAGAAGATATGAGACAAATGTGCAGACTCCAGAAGGGTGCGGTAGGCCATCCAAGAATGTTGGGTTTATTCGGTATGCAGTTAGGAAAGAAAAATGGAAATTTCAATCAATTAAGTAAAGCAAGCTGACCAATATGAAATAAGACGTATAAAATTGCCCTCTACCAGACTGTGAATGTAAATGGTTTCCCATCATGTGATTTTGCTCTACACTTTGGTAAAGTGAACATTTTTTTTAGGTTTACTTACTCGTATTTATTATAGTGTAGACCTTAAAAGTCAGCTGTATTACGGATAATAATTAACTGTCCAACTAACTGTTAATTCAAGTTTTCTGGAAACCTTGAACTGCCAGATAGCTAGAATCAATACTCATAATGCCTTTGAAAGAAATCAGTGCTAAGTAAGGAAAAAGTTGGACCTTTATTAGAATATATAACATTGCTTTAACACATACTAAAGATTGTTATCACATGTTGAAGATGTTGTGTAAATATTCACTTCTTTACTCATTTTTCAGTTCCCCCTCAAGCATCCTGTTGGCAGGTTCTCAATTAAAGGTCCTATGCAGGCAGCACTTCAGCAGTAATGTCATTTGAGGAGATGGGCACATCAGCAGGGCTCATCTCAAACAGGAGATCACTCTCAGGTAAACAGAGCTCAAGGTGCCCACATCTTCATCCTTCAGTTTGCTGTTCACCCAATTCATTGGGCTACATGAGATTTAAAAATCTATTTGAAAACCTACCCTTTGTCTCTTGCATTTTATATCAACTGTAACTGCATTTAATTATTTTCTCTGCTTTGTGTTTATTCTTATAGTATGGACACTGAATCTGATGTGTCCTCTTTCAGCATTTCTATTGTGTTCATTCTAATCATTTGCTTTTATTATTTTCATGCTTTTTCCAAGTGTAGTGATTTATCTTGTATTTCAATCGGTTTAAATTGCATTTTGTGTGCTTGAAATACAAGAATGATCAAAACTCTTCTTGAGGTGAGTGTTATCTGTCAGTATCAGTATATGCATTCATACATTTTCACACTTAATCTAGTTCTGAGTTGTATAGCCAGCAACTGTTAAGAAATGTCAGAATCCATCCATGAATATCATGTCAATACATTATACACACACACATTCACAAAAGGCCAATGTACCCTTACAGTTTGGATCAAATTTGACCCTGTTTTTGTGTTTGAAATAAGAAAAAAATACTTGAAATTTCATTTGTTCAGGATGAAGCTGTGTGACTATTCCTACATTTTCCAGAATCAACAGTTAGAAAAATGCAAAGTTTCCATAATATATACAGCATCTAAAAAATGTTTACCTTGCCACGCATTTCGGGTCAGTTTTGACCCACCATTGACTTTAACTCTTTTAGGGCTAATTGTTATTTTTTTCCTTTTGACCCAGGGATGGTTTCACACATAAATCAGCATAAAACACTTATTTATGACAAATGTCACCTGTTGTATGTTCCATGAGCCAGTAAAGTGTAAATTCACTTTCTTATTGCATATCTGTTTGTCCCATCACTCATAAGCTGAAAGGCACTTTCTGGAAAAAAAAAAACAGTTTGAAGTACTCGAGTGGCTGGTAATCCGCAGTGCCTGCTAGCACACCATTTCGTTTGATGAAGTCTAGTAGCAAGCTTGCCATCCATGGATATACGTCTACGTAGTCTTCCCAGGGTGAATGTTACCATTGGCGGATTTTATTTATTTAATTTATTTATAAAGCACTTTAAAAACAACCTCAAGGCTGACCAAAGTGCTGTACAAAGAAAAACAACACATAACACATAAGAACTGAAGAGATTCTTAATAGAAAGTATAAAAAAGTATACAAATAGCCAACATATTATACAGGGTTAAAAGCAAGAGAGTAAAAATGTGTTTTTAAATAGGATTTAAAGGCAGCTAGCGAAGGAGCCTGCCTAACGTGCAACGGCAAATCATTCCAGAGTTTTGGGGCTGCAACTGAAAAAGCTCAATCACCTCGGAGTTTGCATCGTGCCTTGAAAACGCGTAAAAGCATCTGTTCTACTGACCTGAGAGAGCGAGACGGTACGTAAGGGTGCAGCAGTTCCGACAAATAAAGAGGGGCACACCCATTACAAGATGAAAAAACAAATACAAGGATCTTAAAATGGATTCGAAAACGAATTGGAAGCCAGTGGAGGGTAGCCAAAATCGGGGTAACATGCTCATGCTTTCTTGTGGCAGTTAAAAATCGAGCAGCAGCATTTTGCACCAGCTGTAGGCGAGCCATGGAGGCCTGGCTAATTCCAAAAAGAAGCGCATTGCAGTAATCTAGACGAGATGTTATAAAAGCATGTATCACTGTTTCAAGGTTGCACTTAGACCACACAGGCTTGATTTTTGACAGCTGCCTCAACTGGAAAAAGCAAGATTTTACCACTGCATTCACATGGCTATCAAGTTTTAAAGTGGAATCCATTTTTACACCTAAATTTGTGATCATTAACTACATTATTAACTACATGAGCGTGTTCAGCACAACAATCACCTGCGTGCAGTCAGCTGATGCAGTTACCTGTCTTTCATTTTCGATTTCCAGATCATTTGCATCAAAATCGGAGTTCGATAAGTCAAAGTTCGATTCAGGAATAACATGCAAGAAATAAGTAATATACGCAGAGTATTTTGCTTTGCGCATTCACTTTTCTCTCTTGTCCAAAGTTGCTGCCATTCTTAATGAGGTTTACTCTATGATACTCATGCACACGCATTCCCACGCAGGGATTTGATGTCAAGACAACAAGTCTAACAGTCCTCCAAGCAAAGAGGGTCTACCTATAATGTAATGGTGTTTACAGTTATTATCGCCCTCTGTCCCTGAATGTTGATTTTAGTCAACATCCGCCCTCAAACCCATGCATCGACAAAAGTTGACATCCGCCTTAAAAGAATTAATGGTCTTTGCACCGCTACTAGGGTAGTACATCATAAATGTCATCTTTTTAGTTTAGGAATGTGAAGATGTAAAGGTTTTTAGTAAAATTACCTAACTTTACAAAAAACAAAACCTTTTCCAAATGTTACATTTTTGTACGGCTGCTACATATTTTGAACACTGGCATGTCCTTTGGGTTAGTTTTGACCCACCATTGGCTTTAATTGATTTTCTGCTGCATTTAAGGTACTTTGTTTACTCATAACAAATATATAAAATCCTAAATGTCATTTTTTCTAAAAGTAAGCACAACCATTATTACAGTTAAGGATGGTCAGTCAATATAAAAAAGATTTGGGGGGTTGGGGTCAGAAGGTACAGCATAGGGTCAGTATATGAAAATATTGTAATTGTTAAAGTCTCCAAAAGCATAATAACATTTTTTCTTGTATAGCCCAAAATCACACAAGAAATAGATTATACTATTTACTAAATACAGAACAATCACATATGAGGATACAGATTTGTTAAAGTACATCACAAACAAAGTAGAAACTAATTAACATAAATGAAAAAAACAATATCTGTCCATCACTTAATTGTAGAAGCACCACTAGATTGAAGTAAAGGAGTCAGACAAGTCAGTCACGGATCACACAGGTCACATGACAAGATGTGATGGCAAACTGAAAGAGACGTGTGTAAATAAGAATTGATTATTAGGGTTGATTGGGCTAGGTATGGGGATTTTGTTATCGATCTATGTGCATTTCTTCTTAAGCCCTGCACGCAGGAGATGAGGACACAGACTCTTGAGTGTTAGAATTGCGAATGCAGAAACTCTAAAGATGTGCATCTCTTCTATCAACTCCATTCAGTAATAGACAATCTGTCAAACCACACAACATTTCAATAAATACAGAGTGTTCTGAAAGAACTGAACATTTTCAGAAATCATTATTTAGTAGTAAGAATCGTGCAAAGATGTAGTCTAAACAGTTTGTGGGGGAACTCTCACAGGTTTACATAATCGTAGTCATTTTCAATGTGCACCCCTCATGTCACATAGGACCTATCAATTCTGTATTGTAATTCACCTCAGACTCTTAGTATCATACAGTATGTCCTTCAATGATTATCACTGCAGCCAAGATATGTTATTCGGGGTAATTGTACAATTTAGTGAATACAAGATGTTCTTATGACACTTAGTGAGTAATAAAGGGCTAACTAATTATATAGATTAACATAGTGATATATCTAAAGATTCAAATATATAATAATATAACATACATTAAACCAGGAGAAGTACAGTAAACAAAAGCTATCAACATTCATAGAGAAAATACCTCTGGATTTTTTTAGTCTTTAGGGAGAAGCAAGGCCAAAGTTTGTCTGACATAGGCAAAGTGGCTGCCAAACGCTCTCTGGAATGGTACAATGCAGTATGCCACAGGCTGGAATCTTTAACTGGGAAATGATCTTATGATGGCCTGATATTGCATCTGTCACTTTGGATGCCAGCACCTTGTAATGTGGCAAGGAAGGTAGCAGTTCAAGGTATTTTTGGCACCAAGTTTTATTGCAGGAAGCACTAAGAAAAAACAATGAAATTGGGAAAGGTTCAATAATTACCAGCCATGCTGATTTTAAACAAAAATCTAACAAATATTTTCAAGATAACTCTAATACGGTTATATTATGTAAAAGTAAAGTGTCTTTAGCCCCAAATTAAATGTCTAAACCGATGGGCAAGGCTTTCAGTAACCATCATATCATTCTTAAATTTGTGGGTCCTACCTAGAGCAATGGACATATGAACCGTGCAATGTCAGGCTGTGATGTTTTCTCTCATGTTTTATTTTGGCTTTCTAATAATAATAATAATATTTCTTTCCGTTTACAGAATGCAGTGCTTTTCTCACTACACAAAGCGCTTTGCACTCTCTTTGAATCATAACATAGACAAAGTGAAAGTATATTGAAAACTGAAATTTCACTTAACACTCAGGAAACATTAGGCTTTCTATTGTATTAGCAATATTTTCATATTTTATGTTGTTCACCGAGTATGCAGAATGGTGGGCAATGACCCTGTACACTTTAGATAGCAGAACTTCTTTCTGACGGAAAATCAGTAAATGTAACTGTGATCCACAAGAAAGGTGGCAAAATGAACTCCAAATATTATTGACCAATAATCCTGACTCATATTCATTGCAAAACTAGGGAACGAATATCAGAAAAAAATTAGTCCATTAGACTTTTTGTTTTGTATTCTTGAAAAAAAAAACAAGCGGAGTAGTAGATTAAAAACATAAGTGACTAAAATTTAAAATTTTGAAAGGATTCATTTTGAACCTGGATTCTATTAGTATCAAAGGTAATTCACAAAACTGTATGTTAAGTTGATGAGCCAGAGATAAAGAATGTAAATAAGAAGGTAAAGCTCCACATGTGGTTAAGGCTACCAATGGAGTCCCTCGTGAATCCTTACTTTTACTTTTCTTTGTTTGTTAGAATTACTTATGAACGTTTTGAAGTCACTTCAGTTTCTTTTGTCTGGTGCCTCCTGACTCACTGGTACGAGAAAGCCCTCACATTATGATATACCACATACCATTCAATGCATCTTGATATCTAGTTATGTAAGATGTATGAGGGATCAAAGTTACAAATTTTCACAAAACTCTGAAAAATTGGGATCTGTAATATAGGTATTTTATGCTATTTTGAGGTTGCTAATCATGAATGTTTTTAGTATTTTTGATATGTGATTCTATACTGGTGGTCCTAGCTCTCTAAGAGCCACTCCAAGTAGGCTGTAAATGACAAATTTCAAACATAAGCATATGAGGTATTGTTTTAGACTATTTCAAGGTCAGTAATTATGAATCTGAAGTTATTTTTGACTTTTAATCCTTTACTAGGGATCTAGCCCGCTATGGACCTCTATCAGAATGTGTAAAATGACAGATTTCTATTACATTTGAGATTACTTAGTGTGAAGGCAAGGGGGCACCAGAGAGCCCCAAACCCTAAACATGAGCACACCAAGACAGTCCCATATTCAAATAAAGAATGTTTAATACACAATACTTCAGTATACACAAGCAAAAAAACCACAGGTAGTCTCTCCTTCCTCTCTCTCTCACCAGTGCACTGCTCTCCTCCATTCGAGTGTTGCCTTCCTTTATCCCATCTCCGATTCGCTTGGACAAGGGAGTGCAATCCCTTTTATTGAGGACCTGGGACTACTCCTGGTGCCATGGCTGTTGCCTGCTGGAAGCACTTTCGGGTCACACGGAAGTCCCGCATAACAGGGAGTACATCTCCCTGCATTGCCCTCTTGTGGCACCCACAGATCCCAGCAGGGCTGCACTGCCGGACTACAATTACCTTGCATTCCCTGGTCATTCCTGAATGGGCTGCCATCTAGCGATTGGGGAGAATAAAAACGACCCAGAGACAGTTTTTCCATTTCCTTTCCTTTCTTCCTGGCCAAGGAAGGTCTTAGAAATATATTCAGTTGAGACGTCTGTGCATTTGCCTGGGTCTTGCTGCCCCGGTAAGGAATCTTCTTTTCTGCTCAGGGTGTGTGTCTCTTTCGAGTCTGGCACCATTCCCTCTCTTGGCTGGGACACCTGTCTGTCCTCTAGGAGCCTCCCATCCACATAAGGAACCATCCCCTCTCCTGGTCGAGATGCCCGTCCATCCAGTCTGGCTCTTACATTAGACTTTAAATATTTAAATTGAAGTATATGTTTTATTATTTCAAATATTTGATGCAACTATACTTGTTTATTATGTACATCTACCCCATGAGGTTAATTATTCCATTTCTTAAGAACACCTTGAATTAGGGTGGCTTATGCCAATTCAATTTTTTTTAATTATAATAGATAGATAGAGAGATAGATAGATAGATACTTTATTAATCCCAATGGGAATAGTGACATTAATTATAATAAAGCCAACAAACTAAAAAAAAAGAAACCGAAATTGGGTAAATTACAAACAATGAGGAGATGTCAAAGAAAATTCAAATTGAACTGATAAAATATAAATGTAGTTTAATGTAAAAAAAAAACGCAAAAGAAAATTAACATGAATTATAAATACTGGGTGACAGTCACAGTCATCTATAGGAAGCAAAGTTTAAAAAGGATTTAGTGACTTATGTTCCCAGTGTCCTGGCATTGTGTAGAATCAATGAAAAAGGAAAATAATATGTCATGTTATATTGTAAATATTGCTGAATATAAATCAAAAGACATTATCCTTAAACTATGCAATGAGCTAGTGCAATCACATCTGCAGTACTATGTCTAATTCTGGTCACTGCTCAACCAAGTGTATCCTGGGAATAAAGGGCATGTCCTAATAGGACAGGCTAAGGATGTTAAACCTCTTTAGCCTTGAACAGAGCTGTAGGGGACCTAATCCAGGTCTTCAAAATGATAATTTAAGCCAAGAAGCACTTCTTTACACAACTCCAATAATAAACGTCACAAAGTAGTAAAGCTTGTAAGTCTACAGACATTACAGTACACACTGTTAAAATACCAAGCACACATATACTGTATCTGGATAGAGAGACCAGACTGAGCACATTATGTCACACACAAAGAACAGTTCAAAATAGTACTTTTCTCACATAATATAACAGGTTTAATATCCAGGAGTAGTAGGTTCATCTTACTCCAGCAAAATACCTCAGAAATTTCAGGTGAAGGTCATGTTAAACAGTATTAAAAACAACTGTGGTTAAGGAATTGCAGTTGTAGGAGATAACTATCACAAACTAAGATAGCAAGAAGTTTGTACACAGTAGGGACAAAGCAATGTCAAAAATTATGAAATTCAGCCTGGAATGATTACAGATACATCATATAAAACACTAAAAAAAATTAAAGAAGAAAGATGCTTTGCTTTAATAAGTAGAAGCAGAAGTTTTTACAGGTTCTAACCCTATAAAAGATGGCCGCAGTTTGGGTGTATTTTTCCCATTTAAATCCCTATCTGCATTAGAAACTAATATTACCATTGATCCATCAACCTTGGTTAGTTTGAGAACAAGTAGGATGTCCTGACTTCTCATCCAGTTCTTTCATAAAAGGTGATTCAACTGTGTGACACTCTAACTTGTTCCAGTTTCATATTTCCAATTCCAATTATTTTTACTTAGTATGTGATTTTATCCAAAACAGCTTAGGAATAACAGATCATCATCATCAAGTAAACATCAGTCTCAGGACAGACTTCACAGTACACTGTGTTATAAGAAGTGCTTCCTGGAATTCATCTTGAATGCACTTTCCCTTGATTTCCACAAGTGTCCTTCACTATTTGATGAAACTAATTAACTGAAGGAATTTAGCTGAATAAGTTAAGTTTTAAGACTTGGAAAACGTTCACTTAAAGCATATCCTCCTAACTTGATAAGTTTAATTCACTTAAGGCCATGTCATATTACACTTCCAGCGGTTTTCAGTTGTAGACATGGTTTCCATCATCTTAGCTAGTTAGGATTATTTTTTTCAGTTGTGTATTTTCACATACCTACCAACTCAATCCAATTAGTTCGAAGCTCACACCAACAAAATCAAACAAGTTTGATTGTGTCTTAAGTTGTAAGTGTGGGCTTGTGTGTGTGTGAGAGCTCACTTGGAAGTACAGTGCCTATAATGCAGCCTTGCGAAATAAGGAACACAGATGGTTTGGACCTCACAAACAGTAAAGAGGCTTGTCTCATTGATATCTCATATTTTAGGCACCATAAAAGAACAAAAAAAAAGTCTGAGATTGCTGCTGTACTAGCTGTACCTGTAAAGCCTGGGCAACGGCTCTGTCAGACAGCATGTTATCGTCTGACAGGAAAAAAGGGCAATTCTTTAGAAATGTGAAACTGGAAAGTCTTCACAATATTGTGTAATGTCCCATGTAATCCCTGTAATATGACTTACTCAGGCCACAAGATCAGCACCTGCAACTGTCAAGTTTGACCATCCCCTCTAACTAGAAGTCATTTAATGTGACACTGGCTTCAGCCTGCCTGAGCTACAGATGGTCTTCACTTCTGGTGATATCTTCAGATACTTTTCTGGGTGTAGATTCCTTGTGCTAAAGTGTCCTTTTTTGTAGCATGAAAAGCACACAGTAATACTGCTTTTTATTTTCATTTTGTGAAAATCGGTGATCTAAATAGTGACTGAAAGGTCATAATAAGGTTTTACATATTTTGGAGTTCAAATGTAGAATGATGACAACCAGAGTTCAGACCATTCAAACCGGAATTTAGTGTTACTGTTTGAGAAGAAACATTTCCTGTACTGATAATGTAAATTAAGCCGGATATGAAAAGGGGAACCACCTGACTACCTAATTACCATATTTTTCTTTATAAGTTTAATAGTCCCTATTATGCACTGTGGTCTTAAGTCTGCCACACCATATAGTAGAATGTAATACGCTAACATGTGCCAATTTATGTAATTTTATATTATGTAACATTTTTAAAATGTTACGCTGTAACAGTGTTTCATTTCTAAAAGTCCGCTTCGCTGGTACTTAATGATAAATTTGCCTGTTGTGTGTTTCCTAACTCTGTTTATTGTTTGTGCTGAATTTTTGTTAATTTTTGTATTTTATGACCTGTAGAAGGGGAGCAACAGCACCCCCCAAACCCTGGACACAACCTCACAGACACAAACGCAAGTTCAACTATGTACTTCAATTCATTAAAGTACCTTTAACAGGCTTCTCCTGTTCAAAATAGCGATTCATCCCAGGCAAGCATTGCACAGCTCCTCTCCTGACTACGACTCGCCTGCATGAGACTGAGTGGCTTCTTTTATCCATGACCTGGGAGCACTTCCAGTGCTAGGATATAGCCTGCTGGAAGCACTTCTTGGTCAAATGGATGTCCCCGAAGGTAGGGATTGGGAATCCTAGCAGCCCCCACGAAACGCAACAGGGCTGCCCCATGGGACTACAGGCCCCAGCACGCCCTGCGGGTGTTCTAACCCAGGGATGTTGCCATCTAGCATATTGGGGAAAAAATATTCCACCAGTCCTTATATTGCACTGGCCGGGTAGGAGTCCCTATTCAGTCCTTGCCGGGATGACAGCCCATGTGTGATGCCCATTACAATTTGCTATTGTATTTCTTCCTATATTGAATTGTAATATTCTACCTTGTACTTATGTTCTTTTTCTGACAATCACAGAGGCGATTTCAAACAAGATCTGCCATATACATTTCTGGATAAGTCAACAGTGCTATTAGAGATCACACTCACATGCACACCCACATCTATTCATTTCAGAATTCTCTTTCAGACTCTCACTTAAAACCAATTACTTAGAATTAGTCACCTGTGCCAATGTGTTTTCCGTTTTAAGGTCATCCTTAGTATTACTTGAATGGAAACATGTTGAAGGACAAGGCTGCAATGTGTACTTTGCTCTCTCCAGTCCTGTGTCTCTCTGGAACAATAAATTAGATCTGAAAGCAAAAATCTGAATTGTACTTAGTCCTGTAGTGTGATCATAGCCAAAAGTGAGCGTGTTTGTGACTATTGAGTTCCATTCAGACCAGAATTTAGTGTTACTGCTTGAGTACAATCATTTTCTTTACTGCTAATTTAAATTAAGCAGGATATGAAAAGGGGTTGTATGGATAATTAAGAACTATTACAGGTTCCAAAGAATATGGGTATGAGTAAGAGTGGCCTTGTAACATTTTAGAGGTTACACCTAGAACATTGCACCAGGGTAGAAGGAGGATCATTTCTTATCATATAACTTTCTAGGTGGCTGGATGCTCTAAATAGGGAATCTACTGAACCTTTTGGTGCAGGGATGGCTGTTTCTTCCTTATGACATTAACATAGAGTGGCCCCATGGGTTTGTGGGATGTTCCTGACCTTACATGAGTATAGGTCTTGTCACCAAGTTAATAAACCAGGACCAAAACAGTATTTCAGTTAATCAAGCATTAGCATTTTTATTATGATTATGATTTTGAGTTGCCCCGCAGAAAGAATGTGTTCAGACTTTGCAGATGAAGGGAGACAACAAGACTAAAGACGAAAGACTACAATAAGCACTTGCCAATAACAGTGGTGTTATAATAATCCTGACTTGTTTCACAACTGACAAAAATCTATGCCCTCCTCAGACCTGTTGATCTCCTGTACAGATTTTGTTTGACAAGATAAGCTGCTCACAGTTAGGCTGGCCTGCAAGCAAACTCAGGTTGTCCATGTTTGTGATGGATATCTGCCAATAACTCAGATCTGGCTTGTCTGAGGTGGACAAGGAATAGGGGGCATTGCTGGGGTCAAATGTCACATATTGTCCCATGCTCTTCTCTGTGGTGGTATGAGCCAAGAGTGTGCTGCCTCCTTTCTACAGTTTTACAGGTGCTTAAGTGTTTTTTTTTTGTAACCAATTCAACATACAAAAAATACAGTATATGCTGGTGTGTGCACATCATACACTCCTTTTTTCAATTTATTAAATTCTATTAATTTAAATTCAGATATACAGTATGTATTAGGTGTTACAGGGGCCTTTTTTTCTGAAAATGTCCCGTAAATTAATGTGTTTCTAAGGAGATGCAAGAGTTGTCAATAAGGAAATGGCCAGCAGGCATACCGCTTGCACTCCAGAAATGGTAACTCACCTGAAGCTAAGCATGTTCTGGCCCAGCCAGATCTTAAATGGGAGACCATTTGGGAAAAACTTGGGTTGCTGCAGAAAGAAGTGTTTTGGTAAACCCATCAGGAGATGTTTACCTTGTAGTCTGTGTATGGATCCCAATGCCCCTGTTCAGTGAAGGGGACTCCTTTCTGTAAAAATTGGTGCAGTTTTCTGGATGAGACATAAAGATGAGATCCTGATTCTTTGTGGTCATAAAAGATCCATGGGCACATTTCAAATAAGAGTAGGGTCTTTGTCCTGGCTAAATTGTCTACCACTGCCTGGTCACTCTGGCCCCCCATCATTCCCGGAACTTTATTGGCTAACTATCTCTCTGACCCCTTCACCCCCTAAGAGCTAATGTGTATTGAGTGTACCGGTGAAAAATGGCTGTCATTGCATTATCCAGGTGGATGTTACACATTGGTGGTGGATAGATTGGTTCCCCACTGTCTGTTTAAAGCACATGGAGTAGGTTAGGTTGAGCAGGCACATATACTGTAAATGTAATTTGCTATTATTACGTTCTTGGTAGAACAAAAGAGAGAACATTGTGTGGTGATAGTACCAAAGATGCATGGCATTAACACTTGACCTGATTTGAAATGAGCTCTGCGTAAAGGCCCCTAAAAAGGGGGTTGACACCAATGTACTTGTTGTGAGTAATTTCAGTCTGCTTTTATTACATAAGACACCTCATGCTTCTGTTTTTCCTATTTTGTTATGTTCCTCACCTGAATGACTAGAACTGAAGCTACTTCGATTCTAGGCATCCAACTAAATTGACAAAATCAATATTGTTTTTGCACATACAGTACATTAGTTAGAAAAAGGTAAATTCCAATTCAAACTGTATATTTATATTTTCAAATATAAGGAAACAATAAAAAAAATGCATGAAGGTTCATTTCCATTCATAATCAAACAATGAGGTTAGAATCTAAGTAAGATTGACCAGCCTAAGGGAGAGCAGAGCAGAGCAGCGAGATTGGCAGTGCATGTCAGACTCATGTCCGTGGGGGAACAGCGACAATGCAATGGGTAACAGGCCATGCAGCTGCAGTGGGTGTTCCTGAAATAACCTACCTGGGGACCCTCATGACATTAGGAGTTGACAAGAGTTTCGAGTAGAACAGTTATGATAGTAAGGCAACACATTGTCAAATGTCAAGGGTATTGAGATACCATTTTAAGTTTGACACCTGGGGGAACTAGCAGGAAGCCATTTATTACATTCTAGACTTTATATGTTAGCATGAGTGAAAAGACATAATAATAATAATACATTTTATTTAATAGGCGCCTTTCTTAGCACTCAAGGTCACCTTACAATAAAATTAAACAACATTAGTAAAATAAAAACAAGCCTAACAAGTTGTTTGTTCTAGTGTGTAAAGTGGAACAAATCTATCACACCTAACCAGTCACTACAAATAAACATGTTTGAGCTATTTATGCACCCCATAAGAACCATTTGTTAGTTAGTTAGGTTATGTTAAATTGCTAGAAGTTTTTTCCTAGTTATGTTAGAATTGATGCCTATTTATTAGAGCATAGTCAATGGTAGATTCTATTATAACCCACACATGTTAAAATATAAATGGAATATTCTAATTATTTCTTGACCCTCTGACTACAGACTACTTACAGTTTATGATCTGCCTTGCAATTGGTAAGGCATGGAGGGCAAGCAGTTTCATACCGCACGTAAAGAACATACTGAATGTAGTAAGTGAAGCCTCTGTAAGTTTGACATTAAGAAATAATACAATCTTTTTTTGTTTGTTTTTTTAACATTTTTGTTAATTTTATTAAAATCAAATAAACTTCCATACAAGCAAGTCCATCCATCCATCCATTTTCCAACCTGCTGAATCCGAACACAGGGTCACGGGGGTCTGCTGGAGCCAATCCCAGCCAACACAGGGCACAAGGCAGGAACCAATCCTAGGCAGGGTGCCAACCCACCGCAGGACACACACAAACACACCCACACACCAAGCACACGCTAGGGCCAATCTAGAATCGCCAATCCACCTAACCAGCATGTCTTTGGACCGTGGGAGGAAACCGGAGCGTCCGGAGGAAACCCACGCAGACACGGGGAGAACATGCAAACTCCACGCAGGGAGGGCCCAGGAAGCGAACCCGGGTCCCCAGGTCTCCCAACTGCGAGGCAGCAGCGCTACCCACTGCACCACCGTGCTGCCCCTACAAGCAAGTCAAGTTTAACAAAGCTGGGTTTGAAACAAATTGACCCCCACCCATGAGAAAGAGAGCTAGGTGAGCAGAGTAAAACTTTAATAATAGCAAAAATATGTAGATAAATAAATGAATAAAAATAAATAGAATAAAAAAATGCTTTAAATGCTTATTCTAAAAATGTATTGATCAGATCCTGCCAGGTTTTGAAAAAGTTTTGACCAGATCCTCTAACTGACAATTAGATTTTTTCCAGTTTTGGATAATATATAACATCAGTTACCCACTGACTAAAAAGAGGTGAGTTAGAATTTTTCCAGTTGAGCAAAATAAGCCTATGTGCCAATAGTGTATTCATCCATCCATCCATTTTCCAACCCGCTGAATCTGAACACAGGGTCACGGGGGTCTGCTGGAGCCAATCCCAGCCAACACAGGGCATAAGGCAGGAACCAATCCTAGGCAGGGTGCCAACCCACCGCAGGCCAATAGTGTAGTAAAGGCAATTACAATTTGTTTGTCCTCCACTTTAAGTCCATCTGGGAGTCCACCAAACACAGCTGTTAGTGTTAAGGGTGATTGTGACACCAAGGCTGTCTGATAGGCATTTAAAGATTTTGGTCCAGAATGATGTTAATTTGGTGCAGGCCCAAAACATATGGCTCAATGAGCCTGGAGCTTGATTGCAACGTTCGCAGGTTGGATCTTGCCTTGGAAACATTTTAGACAATTTTAAACAAGACAGATGCCAGAAATAACACAAACTTTAAGTACAGAAAGTAACTGAAGTTTAACACAAAAAAGCTAAAATTGTAGAAGAAACTTGTTCCCTTTTACCTTTTAATCTGCATGTGTAATAACCTTTTTCTGAATTTTTGTGATTTGTTCCGTTTAAAAATTTCATTAAACTTTTAAGACAAACTTTACTGGACTAAGAAATTTCTTTTGTTACGTGTTTGACGCACGCTGGATCCTACCTTGCCAAATGAGTAGGTTAAATTTGGGGACCTGGAAAAGACACAGCTACACACTCATTACCAAGAATATTTCGGCAATTATCACTGTGAATATAATTGTATTTAATGTCAGGTATCAGATTTGAGCGTGTATACTTGTGAGTGTTCCCATTAAGAACTGAATACACAAACTTACAGAAGGAGAAGCAATTAATTTCCCTAAGAATTACTTCGTAATGAACAACACGGATAAAAACTAATATTTAGATTTCTGGACTTTCTGGACTTAATAAAGAAAGAATCATTCATTTATTCATCTTCTAAACTCAAATGCTATATTAAAGAGTAGCTTATTATGGCTGCATCAAGCAACCCATCAAGCATAGCACATGAAAATGCAGTCCCATGCTCAAAAAATGAAATGAGGCTAAAAGGATGTCCTCACAGACGGCGTTTTATTTTGTTCGTTCTGTTATCTGTGTGCTTGCCAGAGAAAAGACATTAACTATTCATTGCAATAGAGTATTTAAAATGTGGAGCTGAATGTTTGTACAAACTCCTTTAAGCTAACATATGAAAGATTGTTGGAACAACACCCTATTGTGTGTCCTGCTGCAAAACACACAGTTCAGCAATTGGTGAAAAAGTGGCATAGTATTGGTTCTGTGGGCAGTGCACCAAAACCAAGAATCCTTCCATCTGTGCATGAGAGCTCATTGTCAACATTCCGGATTAATTAATGCACCGATATCAATCTATTTAAATTAGTCTCTACTTTGCTTTTTGTGTGTTTAAACAAATCTGTGTCTTTATGTGTACTAATTCTTTATTTAGTTATTTGTAAAATCTATCCTTGCATTTTACCTGAGAACTTGTCACAGCAATCTGCATCTGCACTCATTGAACTGAGCTATACAAAAATATTCTGAATTTAACTGAGCTGAATTCTGGATCACATCCTGCAAATCAACATCACAATTACCACAACAGACAAGCTAATGACTGTTTTAAGGAGCATGTTATGCACATGAAGCCTGAAACTTTACATGGTTGCCAGTGAACACAATTTACAGCACAGTCTTTATAAAGGTCAGTAACATATTAAATAAGATTCTCTAATAATAATAAAATAACAAACTAACTTTACAAGTTTAATATAACATTTGTTATTCTTTAATTACAAATGAAACTTTTAATGACACTGATTGTGAGACTGGGCTACTTTTTCATGCATAACCTTGTAGATACACATCGTGAGGAGTGTCCATTCATCACAGAGTTATACTTACACATAAAACGACATTCACTAATAGCAGGTCAAAGAGCAGGAATAATGAGAAAGCGGACAATTGGAGAGCACGCAACCACAAATGTTAAAACACAAAACATCATGCAAAATTTATCAACATTTATACACTCACAGCCTAATATACACCCAAATTCCTTTAGAGGTTCCTAAAGTATTCAAAGATTTTTACTAATGCCTCTGAATTAGGGAAATACAACTTAACATATACCAAGATTATCTATCTATTTAGCTATTGTAAAAGAGGATAAAGAGTTGGGGCACCCCCTTGGTGACCTTACAGTATATAAATAAAAGGTTTAAATCACAAGAAAACATGCAACAGTTGCAGAAACACCTTCACAGAGGTGAGCTCATAAAAGAATTGACTCAAGACGGCCGATTTCTAGATTATTAGCTCATCAGGCAGGAAGGGGAGGGTCCAAGTGGATGGACACAGAAGTGATGTCAGGATGTAGTGGCTGTCAATCATCCATTCTGCAGAGGTAGGAAAAGAGGAGGCAGTAGTAAACAGGGCCACCCCCTTGTCCAGAGGGTAATTACTATCACCAAAGCCTTTAAGCTGTCTCCCATGTGAACATTCATGACACTATCTATCTATCTATCTATCTATCTATCTATCTATCTATCTATCTATCTATCTATCTATCTATCTATCTATCTATCTATCTATCTATCTATCTATCTATCTATCTATCTATCTATCTATCTATCTGTGCTGAAACTCATATTTTAAACTTCTGCAGTTTTGATGAAACAGAAAACTGCCCATTTCAGAGAATCATCAAACAAATACAAGCAGCTTTAACAACCTGGCATCAATAAACCCTTGCAAATTACTTCAGCTTTGAAGAGTTTCTTTGTCAGCATAATTTTTTTAAAAGTGCCTTTTATGGCTTATGATAGTGAAAGTTAATTGCACATTGCAACCCTTGGTGTAAAGCTCATTGTTATTAATATCCATTAATAAAATAATAATTAAAAATAAAAGAAACCCAACAGTACAATGGCTTAAAAGATCAATTCTTTTAAAGGAATGATTGTAACTGTACCCTGGAGCTCATACATATGAACTGTAAAAGTTCTCCAGTTAGGATGAAAGTAAAACAAATAGAGAATTGATGTCACATGCAAATATTTGCTGCAGATAATACTGAGACATGATAAGAAGAAGCATTTTCCCCTTTGTAGAAAGCAACCTTGAATCTCACAGCCAGTTTCAAAGTTCAAACTAGGAAATCTGACCTACCTGTTGCATGCATTTTCGTCTTCTTTACAGAGTGCTTTTCATTTTCTTTACAAACTGTATTTGACAGCTAAAAAAGTTCATTTCATTTTAAAGACAACAATCAATTAATGCTAAACTATAATGGTGTGATTAATACACACATAGTGACAGAGCAGCAGAAACATGCGGACCATGTCAGAACTTATTTTGCCAGATGCCAGCTCACCCCAGGTGATGCATGTATTGATTTTTGTATCTTATCGCACTTCGGGGACAACACTCCATTATTTTGTGACATCTAAGTCCACAATTAATTTGAGATTAGAAAAAGATGTTAAAATTACATTCTGTATGTTTGCAGTAGAGTAGTAGCAAACTGCAGTTTGTAAAATTAGGCTAAGTGTCCCTCAAGGACACTTAAAAGACCAGGGCACCATTATAATCCACTCAAAACTTGTTCAGTTCCTTTTGCTCCATTGACTTCAATGCATTTTGCTGAGTTTGGTGAAGTTCCCAAACATTTCCCTCATTTTGCCAAATTTGTGGCAAAGCATAATTTGTGGGGTTTGCTCATCAGTAATAACAATGCAACCTTCCAAAAAACATCAGACAAATGTGGGCCATTGATTCATTTAAAACCTGAATTTTGTTCAGTAGCTTATATACTTTCAGAGTTCACCTTTGTTCACCATGATTCAAGTCCTGAGAGCACAGGGAACAAACAGGAAACTTCAGATTCTCCAAGGCATATCCTTTTTTCTTTTCAGGATATCACCAGAAGCATCTCCAGAAAGAACTAGAACTCCTTGAGAAAAGTCCCAGCCTGCTGAAGTAAGGATTACTATAAAGGATGGACTAAAATAAGGAATTCCAGATCACGTCCTGCAGCCAAGGGCATAGGAACCCTACCTAGGTTCACTACCTGAGGCCACAGGTTCAACACGCCCTCGACCCTCTGCAGTTTGCATATCAGGAGAAGGTGGGAGCGGAGGATGCCATCATCTATATGCTACATCGATCCCTCTCTCACTTGGACAGAGGCAGTGGTGCTGTAAGAATTATGTTTCTAGACTTCTCTAGCGCCTTCAACACAATCCAACCTCTGCTCCTTAGGGACAAGCTGACAGAGATGGGAGTAGATTCATACCTGGTGGCATGGATCGTGGACTATCTTACAGACAGACCTCAGTATGTGCGTCTTGGTCAGCAACACAGGAGCGCCACAAGGGACTGTACTTTCTCCAGTCCTGTTCAGCCTATATACATCAGACTTCCAACACAACTCGGAGTCCTGCCACATGCAAAAGTTCGCTGATGACACTGCTATCGTGGGCTGCATCAGCAGTGGGCAGGAGGAGTATAGGGACCTAATCAATGACTTTGTTAAATGGTGCGACTCAAACCACCTACACCTGAACACCAGCAAAACCAAGGAGCTGGTGGTGGATTTTAGGAGGCCCAGACCCCTCATAGACCCCGTGATCATCAGAGGTGACTGTGTGCAGAGGGTGCAGACCTATAAATACCTGGGAGTGCAGCTGGATGATAAATTAGACTGGACTGCTAATACTGATGCTCTGTGTAAGAAAGGACAGAGCCGGTTATACTTCCTTAGAAGGCTGGCGTCCTTCAACATCTGCAATAAGATGCTGCAGATGTTCTATCAGATAGTTGTGGCGAGCGCCCTCATCTACGCGGTGGTGTGCTGGGGAGGCAGCATTAAGAAGAAAGATGCCTCACGCCTGGACAAACTGGTGAGGAAGGCAGGCTCTATTGTTGGCATGGAGCTGGTCAGTTTAACATCTGTGGCAGAGCGATGGGCGCTCAGCAGGCTCCTATCAATTATGAAAAATCCACTGCATCCACTAAACAGTGTCATCTCCAGACAGAGGAGCAGCTTCAGCGACAGACTGCTGTCACTGTCCTGCTCCACTGACAGACTGAGAAGATCGTTCCTCCCCCAAACTATGCGACTCTTCAATTCCATCCGGGGGAGTAAACGTTAACATTATATAAAGTTATTGTCTGTTTTTACCTGCATTATTATCAATCTTTAATTTAATTTAATATTGTTTTTTGTATCAGTAAGGTGCTGCTGGAGTATGTGAATTTCCCCTTGGGATTAATAAAGTATCTATCTATCTATCTATCTATCTATCTATCTATCTATCTATCTATCTATCTATCTATCTATCTATCTATCTATCTATCTATCTATCTATCTATCTATCTATCTATCTATCTATCTATCTATCTATCTATCTGTCTAGGTGTGACCAGCGGCGTTGCATATAAGAGAACAGTCAAATATAGAGCCTGGTGAAATACTGAGGAATTGAGAATAAAAATTAAAAAAGGCCATCTCCAAAAAGTGACATAAAGGAGGACTAACTCAGAAACTTATCCAAAGGAAATTTTGTTCTGATTGGACAGGAGCCCCAAAGACATCACACTGCATTTACATTTACTGAGAAAGGTGGAAATGTAGAAGAACATATCTGACAAAAGAGATCTGTAAAATGTTTTTTTATTGTTGTTAAACAAATAAAACTGAATTTTAAAAAAATGTAAAATTACATTTTGCATTTACAATTACATTTTTTACAATATGTTCACAAAACTTGGCTTTAAGGTAATGTTTTTGCCTTTTAACCCTTGACTCATTTTCAAATCCACACTTCAATACCCTCAGTTTGAAATTAGTGTTGCTTATACCAATGTGTTTGTGGGTTTTCATGATGCATGCAGCATTTCTATGTAATTCAAAGACACGTTGTCTAGGTCTTCTGTATATATATTTTGATGAAAGTGCGAGCTTTGAGTACAACAAGTCTGCCTATCCTATTTTCCTAATTTCTGCACTATAACATTAAGTCTACTATTAGCAATTTATTTCATACAAGAGCATAAGAAATTCGACAAACAAGAGAAGACCATTCAGTCCATCAAGCTCGTTTGTTTAACTAATAGCTAAGCTGTCCCAATGTCTCATTCAGATTTTTCTTAAAGGTTGTCAAAGTTTCTGCTCCGACTACATGTCTCGGTAATTTGTTCCAGAGTCCCACAATTCTTTGCTTAAAGAAGTGCTTCCTGGCTTCAGTATTAAATGCACTGCCCCTTAATTTCCACTAATGTTCTCGAGTACGTGATTCATCCTTAAGCTGAAAGAATGTTGCTGGATCTACTTTATGAATGCCTTTGAGGATTTTGAAGACCTGGATTAGACCCCCAAGCAGTCTTCTCTACTTGCGACTAAACAGGTTTAACTCTCTGGGCCTGTCAGAGTAGAAATGTCATTAAGTCCTGGGATTCTCCTGGTTGCTCTCCTCTGCACAGCTGCAAGTGCTGCTATGTCTTTCTTGTACTGTAGTGACCAGAACTGCACACAATAATCCAGATCCAGTCTTACTAGTGCATTATATCGCTTGAGCATAACATCCCTTGACTTAAATTCAACAGTTTTCAAGAGATAATCTAACATTTTGTTTGCCTTTTTAATTGCTTCTATCCTTCCAATTGCTCTTGTTTTCTTCAAGGATCACTCAGGATCAGCCTTAATAACTATTTAACTCTTTATTTAACTAGATGAATTCAAACAGATACAATGCTGAGAACACATACCATAAACGTCCAACTGCTGATGTAATCTCTCCATTACATCCACATCACTGCAAATCACGTGCAGCCCATATGACACACCAGTAATCATATACTTGGTCTTCGTCATGTTGATATTAAGGCCAAGAGTGAGCTTACAGATTTCACCTGTCTATACATTTTTTTAAGTTGTCAATAAAGGCAAGCAAGTAATATAGTGTCATCGCAATTACACATTGATATCATTATAAATTACCCAGATGAGCACCAGCCCATTTTATATTTCAGGGAGAACCCCCTCGCCCAATTTAAACTGAACGCAATAAATCTCAGGTTTTATAGGTGACAATACAAAATAGATAAAAAGCCAAAGAATGTATAATAAAAGAGTAAGTGTAGCACACAGTGAAAACTCCAGCTTCATTCCTAACTCTCTTTCTTCTGCTCTGTACAACCCATTATGTAAGTCAGTCTTACAGATCAAGTTGCTTGTTTGAAGTATAATATTGAATCTGTGAGGCATTTACCCTTCCGAGTTTGTAATCTATTAATACATCATGCAAATATGATGCCTGTTTCTTTCCTTTATTAATGTTGTACCTCCTAAATGGTGCCCAGGGACCTGTAACAGACAAGTTAAAACACAGTGGGCTTTTTGTATCGTAAACTTTGATAAAACCATATCAGTTCTTTGCTCTCTTGGGTTCATTTCAAGACATCGAAATGTACACTTTGGACCTAAGAATATGGCAGAAAAGAAAAGGAAATGCATGCTCTTTGAAACTTAATTTACCCTGAGATTGCGTAATAATTAACCTTGACTTTGTGAAAGCAATTCAGAGATAAAATGTACAGACTATGTAGACTTGGCAAATGTACAATGAAGCACAATTAAACTAAGTTTACCTTACAAATACTGTATTTTATTACCATGACCTGAATGAGAAAATGGAACAAAATGTAGTCTAGTTCTATTTTTTACACTTTATAATTTCTCTTTCTTCACATTCTTTTTAGCTATATATAGTATGTATCTATTTTGTGATGCTTTTAACTCCAAAACAGAGTTACAGGAGGTCCAATGTCTGTTAATGTAGCACTGGGCATATGGAAGGATCCAACACAGCTTACAATCATGCCCACCCAAACTGGGCTAGGTTATTATCACCAATCTACCTAAATTGCATGTTTGTGAGATTGTAATGGAGATTAATATTTAATATTTTGATAATTGTTTCCTAAATGCCATTGGTAGAACTAATTGGTGACTTAAATAAAGGGGGCAGTTTTTTAGGACTAGACTATTGTAGTAATGTGATCACTGATGAGAATTTTTGTTAGGTGCCCTGGCCATCTGTGGCAAGGATGAGGGTTGACCAAAGTGGTGTATGGACATGTCAGAGTCATTGTTTTAGTGCATTATATCAGCTCACTAGTTTTTCTGTAATTTTATGTCATCAACAATAAGAGATCTCTACAATAATATTCAAATAGCACACCTGATTAAAAATCAGCTTTAAGCAGAATTTGTATTGAAAAATGTAAAATTCAATTACAACATTTTTGTTATGGAATGCCTAGTACACAGAAGGATGCCAGTCAGGAAAAGCTGGCATAATACAGTAATATGGCCAAGCAGAGCTACAAAAGAAAATGAAAACTACATACTGACAAGAACACAACTGTAAAGGAAAAAAAGAGTATGTGACATGGAAGGAAATGCAATTCATTTTATTATATAAAACATAACACATCTGACCCTTTCTGCAGAGGTAGTTAAACAACACAGAAGGTGGATAGGACATTAAAACATCATCTAGCTGAAAGAAAAAAATTCAAGGTTTAACTCAATAATGGAACTATGGTGCCTTATTAAACATGTGGTCTAGAAAGACCTTGTCAGATACCCAGTTGTCCCCCTCAAACAGGCCAATCAGGTGACAGTACATTGTGCCTGACTGGAAAAACCTGCGTGGATTTTTTTTTTTGTGAAACGTTAGGCTGCTGCGTAAGCAGACCTGTTCTTCATAGGGCGTAGTGCAGGGGTCCTCAATCACGGTCCTGGAGGGCTGCAGGTTTTTATTCCAACTAGTTTCTTAATTAGAAAGTAGTCAATGCTGATAATAAAACTTGGTGTTGAACTGTTTGGCTTGTTAATGCTTGCATTCAGCTAAAAGCAATTTTAATTGCACTGTAGAGTTTCCTTCTGTGAGAACATTATCCAAGTGTTTTATGGACTAGAATAGATTTAAACTTAAGGGCGGCACGGTGACGCAGTGGTAGCGCTGCTGCCTCGCAGTTAGGAGACCTGGGTTCGCTTCCCAGGTCCTCCCTGCGTGGAGTTTGCATGTTCTCCTCGTGTCTGCGTGGGTTTCCTCCGGGCGCTCCGGTTTCCTCCCACAGTCCAAAGACATGCAGGTTAGGTCAGGGGTAGGCAACGTCGGTCCTGGTGAGCCGCAGTGGCTACAGGTTTTCATTCCAACCCAATTGCTTAATTAGAAACCAATCATTGCCAATCTCAGACCTTATTTAATTTTATGGCTTGTTAGTCTGTGCAATGTAAGGCTCTTATATCGTAGATTTTTTTCCTTTCCAAAGATATCATCCAAATGATATGAAGCCTAAAACAGATCATTTTCAGTCTGTCACATTTTTCTTTTAAGTGTTTTATTAAATCAAACAGTGCATGATGAACACACACAGATGTAATTGGAAAAAAGCTAGCTGGAGAACTGCTGGCTGCTTTGTCTTTTACATCTTATTGCTAATAAGGAGCAATTAAAACACTAAATGCAGCAGTTTAAGATTGAAATAAGCAATTAAGGTTGGAGAACCTTAACAAGCGAGACCACTAAAATGAAGCATCAAAATGTCACTTAAGCAATATGTGCTTCATCAGCAATAATTGAGTTCTCGTTAAGGAACTGGGTTGGAACAAAAACCTGCACATACTGCGGCTCACCAGGACCGACGTTGCCTACCCCTGGGTTAGGTCAATTGGCGATTCTAAATTGGCCTGTGGGTGTGTTTGTGTGTGTCCTGCGGTGGGTTGGCACCCTGCCTGGGATTGGTTCCCTGCCTTGTGCCCTCTGCTGGCTGGGATTGGCTCCAGCAGACCCCCATGACCCTGTGTTCGGATTCAGCGGGTTGGAAAATGGATGGATGGATGGTCCTTCCAATTCCCCTCTCATTCATTTCTAAACATTTTTATCACAGATACTTCATGGTAAGCACGTTAGCTGGAGAGCTGCTGGTTTATTGGTTATCTGCATCTCATTATTAACTAATCTCTGATTTAGAAAACAGGCAACAATTAAAACTTAACTGCTATAATCTGAAATAGGCAATTAAGGGTTCTGAATAGTAACAAGCAAGAAAAGCCCAAAAAACATATTGCTTTAGTAGTAAATAAAAGGGTTCTAATTAAGAAATTGGTTAAAGTGAAAACCTGCAGCCATAGCAGACCTCCAGGACTGTAACTGAGGACCTCTGATCTACAAAATAACTAAAATTTGTATTTGATGAATGAAAGCACTAACAAGGCATAGAGTTAAACACCAACTATCATTATCAGCAAGGACTGAGTTCAAATTAGGACACTGGCTGGAATGAAAACCAGTAGCCGCTGCGGCCCTCCAGGACCGTGATTGAGGACCCCTGGCGTAGTGGTCTCAAGGAACACCAGAGGGCATTGTGTCTTGGTGACCCCAAGGCTTTATTGACCCACCATTAACTCTGGGTGTTTAAAGATACCTTGGGCCATACGCTGAGTAAATGTGTAGTCATGGAATGAGTTTAGGAAGACGTTAAACTGGTGGGAGAAATTAAGCGAAAGGATAGGAGAGACAGGACGTCTTAAGTGAATTGGCCATAGTTCAACTATTAATTAATGGACAGATGTTGCTGGGCTCCATTTGCATTAATCAGTTTCAAACTACTTTGTTTCCATGTCTTTATGTATACTCATTATGTAATTAGTAATTTGTAAAGTTTGTTTTTGTATCTAGCTGTGAACTTGTTACAGCACTCTATATTTGTACTCAGTGACGAACACTACATAAAATTAAATTGAATTGAATTTAACCAGTGCTTTTTTCTGTTACTTTGAGGTGGGAAAGTAACTTAAACATTCCTCTTAGTAATCAGGAGATTAAACCAGACAGCCTTGAGATTTTCTGTTTAATTTATACTTTGTTTACTCCTGTGTTTAGTTATTTATTTATTAAATTCCCTATTTTTGTATATTCTGGCCTCACTATGAGTGCACCCTTTCATATGCTCTCATAGCCCTTGAGCAGAATCCTTCCCTCCTCTTTATATTGTAAAATACATTTTGTTTGCACCTTCATTAAATATAACTAAACCAGTAACGGCACACTGTACGATAACATGCAGTGAATCCACTTGACTTGAGCATTCCTAGTTTCCATACTCTTACTCTGTACGTTTAGCATTCATTTGCTCAGAGGTTGATGCGCTTGCTGCTTCCTGAGCAGCTCTTCTTTTCTCCACGCTAGCGGCCCACTTCTTCTCTTCGTTTGTCGGCATCTTTTCACGTTAAAACTGATTAAGTCAGTGTTTGTGTTGCAATTACTTAGTACGTTTTCTTTCATTTTTCACTTAAGCTGACACTTAAGTCTTCACCCATCCTCAAGAATGATTTAAGATATGAAGAGGTAGGGGAAGTAATGGCAAAGGTGGTAGGAATGAGAACGGCGCACATACACATGTGCCGCATGGTGGTCTTACTGGCCACTGCCGACAGTTGATTCTACAATAAAATAAAATAAAAACATAAAGAGGAATAACCTTGGAGGTCAATCATCACCCCGAAAGCGGATAGTAGACGTCACGTAGTATATGTGTACCAAATTTCAGGTCAATAGGTGAAATTGCCACGGTAACATATTATATATAAAGATACTATTTTAATAACAGATATATCTTTCCCTAAATAGCTTTTGTGTTAACCCACTGCACTTGTCAGTAGGTGTTGAGTTATGCAAAGAACTGAGTACAATTTCAGGGCCAGATGGAGTTTTGTCTATTTACTCAGTATTGGACAGAAGCTCAGTTAACACTCTATACCAGACTTTGCGCTAGTGTACAGAGTGAAGTTTAATCAAGGATAAGACTGAATTTGTGGTTATTGGCATCTAGTTTGATTTCAGTGATTTGGCCATACCAGGTAGGCGTAAAACTAGAGTTTTTTTTGGCATAAAATCTCACCATGTAACAAATGCTCATTTTGCTGTGTAGCTGCAGCATTCTACTCATAAATAAAGATTCACTTCTTTAAAATTGTAAAACAGCTATTCCGGCATTTGCAGGACTTTTATGAATCTTTTCCCCTTTGCCATTGTATCCAATTGAATACCGCCTTCACCTATGATGTGTCAATAAAATGGATTATATACCTCGGAATAGCTCATCTTTTTTGTAAACTACCATTTGATTCACAGCTCTAATTTGCACTGGGCCATTGTGAAAGCAAGCAGTGCTAAAATATAATGAAGAAAGGGGAGTATAAATGCATTTCATGTAATGCAGAGTACAATATAGTGATATTACAAAACAGAAATGAAAGATAAGCTAGAATATACAACACATATGTCCTTGATTGTTTCTTTGGTACGCTGCTGGGTGTCATCAGATATGCAGGGAGGAGCAGACTCATGTGGACTCATGTGACAGAGCTCACTGTCAAAGGTGCTGCATACTGATTACGATTAGATAAAAATGAAACCAGATCTCTTGAAAGTTTCAGAATTAGTGTATTAAATATATACTAAAGTATATCTGCATTTCTGTGTATCTGAAATATTACTTTTTAAGAAAATGGATAAATTACAGTTGAAGGGAGAGAAGATGGATCCTGGTAGACCAGTTGGTATTACTTCTGTACCATGCAATATTATGGAAACTATAATAAGAAACAATTTAGAATTCCCCAAAAATAAAGTCTATCTATCTATCTATCTATCTATCTATCTATCTATCTATCTATCTATCTATCTATCTATCTATCTATCTATCTATCTATCTATCTATCTACTGTAGAAAAGTAAGCATATGAAAATAAAATAATAAATTAACAGCCAGCATAGGTTTATGAGAGGAATATCTTCCCAAACCAATCCTTTAGATTTATTTTTAGCAGGCAACTGCAGTTTATGCGGTGGGTTGGCACCCTGCCTGGGATTGGTTCCTGCCTTGTGCCCTGTGTTCGGATTCAGTGGGTTGGAAAATGGATGGATGGAACTGCAGTGTACAAAAGCAAAGCATACATCAAAATTTACTTTGACTTTCAAAAAGCCTTTGATATGGTCCTACACCGAAGACTAATTCTAAAACTAGAAGCTGTTGGGATCAGAGGTAACCTACAAAACTGGATCTAAGTTGATGAAGAGACACAGAATACAGATATGAGGAGAATGCTCCACGTGTAGTAAGGTCATGATTTGTGTCCCTCAGGGTTCTGTCCTAAAACGGTTACTTTTTCTGATTTACATTAATGATATTGATTTCGGTATTACTAAGCTTGTGAATTTTACAGATCATATTAAAATTGGAGCAATGGTAGGTACTGAGGAGGCAGCAAAACAATTAAGAAACATTTGGGCAAGCTTCAGAACTGGGAGAACACTTGGAAAATGCAGGTTAATATAGAAAGTGCTACACATGGGCAAAAGTAAAGTCAATTATAAATTAAAAATTTGTATTTTATTTATAAATAATTTATAATTTATATTTTATTTATAAATTATACATATTATAATTGTAAATATACAATTATAAATGCAAGATGAAAGACACTGTCCTAAAGGATGCAACTTCTGAAAAGGATTTAGGCGTTTATGTTGCTACAACATTTTCATCACCTATCCAATGTGCAGATGTGTGTAAAATGGCAAATAAAGTGTTAAGTTATTTCATTAAAACAGTTAAATATAACTCCAAGAACATTATGCTCAGACTATACAAACAGCTAATGAGACCCCATCTGGAGTATTGTGTACAATTCTGGTCACCACACTACAAGAGAGACACAGCAGAACATGAAAAGGTGCAAAGGAGAGGAATCAAGTGCATCCCAGGACTTAAGGACATGTCCTACTCTGAAAGACTTACAGAATTCTTGTTATGGGCAAAGTTGAAAAAAGACAAAAAATTTGAGGTATTATTAAATTTGAAGGTGAAGACACAAAAGAAAAAGACAAAGAATAGTCAGAAATAGCGACGGGTGAAAACCAGGATAACAAAAGATGCAAAAAAATGAAAGGATAAAAAAAACTCATAGCCAGGAGACAAATACAGTCAAAACCTAAACAAAACTGAGGGCAGCTAAATATTCTTTTTATAAATAACTAGATGTTTAGTGAGTCTTCGATCCATTATGGGATGTCGGTGCTGCCATTTTGAAGTGGAAACTGTAATAACATCACACAGCACAGCAACTTGGTCACGTGACTGCAAGAAGTCCGGCAATCAACATAACATGATTTTCTCTCTGAGTCTAAAATTGAAAACAAACAAGATGTTAAGCACAACCAGGATTATTAATAAATAATAAACTCTTAATTGAAACAAAATTTTCTGCTGCATTTATGGGTTTAAACTGCTTCATCATTCTCATCCATTAGCCAATAAACAGAACAAATTTGAAGAACAATAAAGTACTAGATTGTATAACAAAAACTATCAAGGTAAGTTAAACTCCAACATTATGCTAAATGTTTAGAGTGCACTGGTAACATCACACCACTTAAAAAAAAAGAGCACTAAAAAAGAAAAAGCAGCAACACTAGTAGATGCATAGAGAAAAGCACAGATGGGTAGAACTGGGATAAAATGCATGATGTTAAACTGCATCCAGCCCTGCAACTGGTCCTCCAACTTGCAGGGAAATCATGGGGTTGGTGGCAGAATTGGCACTTCAGCCACCGTAAAAAAACTTTACATAGTTCTGAGATGACAGACCAGACTCCTTTCTGCTCTCTGTGGGAGTAGCTCTGCTGTGCTCGCATTATGAAGGGGATTGGGGAAAGCCCTTGGGAGCTCCATCCCCAGAAGAGTCAAAACCGTCAGAAAGCCAATGGGGTCAAGGCCTGTTGGGGATCAGAACTGGTACGGTGCTGAGGCGTCAGCCAGTACACGGCAGCACTCGGGTCCCAGTTTCAGGTGGTTCATCCAGATAGGCACATGAAACGTCTTGTCTGTTTGGCATGATGATCATCTTTCTTCTGCTGTTGGAGGAGCTACATAAAGTCTGCATTTCAGTGGCAGCATTCTCTGAGGTGCGCAGACCTGGGACTGGCCAGATCTCTGTAGGTGGGTACACCTTTTATTGGTCTGGTTGCTCTGATGGCTGTTGTACTCAGGGAGTAGCTGTTGCTGTAGCAGATTGGGTTGTTTCTTTCAATGGTGTCCAATGTCACTCCTTTCAACAAGCATAAAATCAGATTATGGCACTCTCTGGGTGCCTTGTCTGTTGTCTCAGTGTATGTTCCGATCGTGGTGAGAGATGTCTCGGTGAGGGAGACATTTTATTCACAACTTCGCTTAGTGCTTGCTGGATGTCCGCGAGGTGACAATCCTATGGTCATGGGTGACTTCAGTGCAACCACTGGCACTGACAGGGCTGGCTATGAGGATTGTGCTCCATGTTCCTTGACTTTGCAATAGGCTTGGTACTCCAACACTAGTGGTGGGGTGAAAGAGATCGATCACATCCTTGTGGGCAGATGCTGGAGGCTTTTGCAAAACTGCAGGGTCTACAGAAGTGCCCAATTTGTGAATTCTGACCACAGACTTGTTGTTGCTACTCTGACAATCCAGTTCAGGTCCAATAGGCTACCACCTACTAAGAAAATGAGGCTGGACCTGGCCATACTTCAAGATCAGTATGTTTCTGACGTGTTTGCATGCAGTTTGTGTGAGGAACTTACGGACTTGGATGGGACTGCCAATCCTAATGTGATGGGGTTTGTCAGGGGTGTGTTCTTGCTCATACTCTGTTCAATGCTTGCATGGACTGGGTGTTGGGCAAGGTCGTAGGGTCCAGAAGCTGTGCAGCCTCTGTTGGTGAAGAAAGATCCACTGATCTTGATTTTGCTGGTGATGCTGTGATCTTCGTGGAGTTAATGGATGCTCTGATCAGGGTGCTTGAGAGACTGAGTGAGGAGTCTGAGTGTCTGGGCTTACGAGTGTCCTGGATAAAAAACAAGATCCTGGCCTTTAATGACCTCTTGGGCACAGCCATCAGCAGTGTGTCTGTTTTGCGGGGAGAGTGTTGACCTTCTTGAGAGATTTACTTACCTTGGCAGTGACATTCATGTCTCTGGTGACTCTTCCTATGAAGTCAGTAGACGGATTGGGAGAGCATGGGGGGTCATAAGGTCTCTGGAAAGGGGTGTGTGGTGCTCCTGATATCTATGCAAAAGGATGAAGGTCTAAGTCTTTAGAGTCCTGGTGCTTCCTGTCTTGCTATATGGTTGTGAAACATGGACGCTATCCAGTGAACCGAGACGAAGACTGGACTCCTTCGGTACTGTGTCTCTTCGGAGAGTCCTTGGGTACCGCTGGTTTGACTTTGTGTTGAAAGAGATTTTGCTCACGGAGTCCCAAATGAGGCACATTACCTTCATTGTGAGGGAGGAGGGTAATGTGTCTTGCCTCAAGTTACATTATTTAACACACTGGCCCTGTGTGCAGAAGGTGGTGGACAGCCAGTTAGCATCGGTTAGCCAGTCTGTTTTGTTATAAAGAACTCCCCAGAAGTTTGTTGTTTCAGAAGTGTTTTTTCTTCCAATGATAATGGACCATTCTTGCCTCCTCCAATCTCGCATCAGTTTCTTAGAATTTTGTTGCAACAGTGCAGTTACCAATTTCCTTCGCTACTTCAACGACATTTAATTTAAAACCAGCTTCATATTTTCTTCTGGTCGAAAGCTCCATCGTAGATAAGGGATGCTCTTACGATAATGTGTATGAGGGTGTGAGATACAAAAACACAAGTCAGTGCAAACATTGCTACGGAACAGTTTGGGTATTACCATGTAGTCATGTAGGCACAATAGAGAGAGAGAGGTTAGGAGCACGTGCTGATACAGCACATTGCTGCACCCACATAGAAAAAAAAGGCAGTGTGCTCCGTGGTTTCTCTCTCAGGTGGTTATTAGCATATCATAATCTCTTGGACCAATAGCATGAGTTTTCCGCATTCGACTTATATGACCGACATAAAATACCAGAAATTAAATGGTGACATCAAGTCCCGACTTATCCACAGGAAAACTTATCCCCGAATATATACTGTAGATCTTTTATTCTATTATGGTACATTTTAAAACATATGTACAAATATATGTGCAAACATCTATTTCATGTAGGCTGGAACCTCAAACAAATACCAGGGGTTTGGGGAGCTAACAGGTCAACGTTTACAGAAAGAAAAAAAAGAGGTGAAATAGAAGAAATCACAGTGGTTTATGGTCCATTAATCTCACAGATCACTAGTATTACAGTCACAGCAATGCCTTTGCCCATGTTTGCATTTTTAATTTTTTTTGTAATTTTCCAATTTTGGAAACTTTTTTTAAGCAAGTTCTTGCTTTTTTTCTTTTGTTTTGAAAAGTCTACTTTATTTTTTGTTTGTTCATTTATTATTTCATTTCTTGTTTCACTTCGTGTTACTGATTTTCAGCAATGTTATGACCTATTCCTGGATCTACTGGTGAGAGTACTATTGTCCCTGTACCATTAGTCAGAAGGGGGAATGGGAAGCAACTGTGCAGGCTGTCTGAGGTCTTTGATTAGCCTTTTTGGCAAAAATATGAGATGTATAATAAGTGTTATATATGTTATGTAAAAATATGTGATATATATGTCCTGAACGGAATGTAGCTGGGTGCTAGTCATCTTCACATCCATCTCTACAGCATTACAATCTCAAGCCGATTAACTACTATGCTAGGACAGATTCCAATGTGCATGTGTAGAAGTTCCTAAGAGCAGATAGTAAAGTGCAAGCTGCTGCCCTCAGACATCTGAGCATAGAAATCACCTAGTGTGCGTGAAATTTCAAACAGGAATAAAGTGTTACCTAAGACTTTCTGCTAAAGCTCTCATGGGATTATCCCATGACTATGAAAGAGAGTTTTCGATCACAGAAGTAGTCCCTAGTTTTATAATGGCCAGACATTCTGATATGTCCATTTAGCTTAGAGTTGGAAGGTGAACTTGATAAACAGTTTGGTTGGCATTCAAGATTCGTAGTCATTAATTCAGAAAGATATTGGGAGGTGACAGAGTTTGCTGTATGTGAGGCCACTGTGATCACCAAGACACCATCAGACCCAATTAATCAGGTCCAAACTACAGTTTGTTTCCTGTTCTACTGGACACCTTGTGTTTTAATAAGCAGTTGCTTTTGAAACTTTTGAATTTTGCAGCATTTTTTTATTCCAGGTTATGGTGTCTCCCATCACACTTTGAGCATATTACATAGTGTTTTGGGGATTAGTATTATGTTTCTGAAAGGAAGCAGCTTAGCTTTGCTCAGCAGTGTAATTATTTTTAATCATCTGAAACCTAATACAGAAAGTAGCAAATAAACCATACAGAAAAGTAATGAAATCTGTAATAGATTTATTAGGGCCTGGGTGTCTGTGTGATGACATGTGCAGTATATTGTGCTTATCTTCTTTCAAGGAAAATTGTCCTTGAATAAAATTTAAGATAACATGTCATAAAGCAGATTAAAACCAGCAAAGAAATAAACAATTAGAAGTTACTATGTCACAGCTTACTATTCTTTAAGCAGTAAACTTACATTTACATATTTTCTAATTTACTTGAATTGGCTTTTAAAGATAAACAGAACTGTCCAAAGGTGTTTCTAGAAGGTTAAGAATGTGTAATACACTGATAAGCCAAGGAGAAATGTGAAGAGTCTAAACACATTGCTTTGTTGGAAGTCTAATGTACAGGTGCTGCAAAAGAAAGAAAAGATCTTGGCAAAGAATCAATGAAACAAGAAATTAGCACTGTTACCTTACACTTCAAGGACAAGTGATTGAGTTGTTGAATGATCTCTGACTGTGCGGAGCTTGCATGTCCTACTTTTGTCTTCATAGGTTTTCTCCGAGTAGTCCAGCTTTGTCCCACAACCCAAAGATGTCAATGTTAAGTTAATTGTCCACTCTAAACTGGTCAGCTACCTTTTCACATATTTTAATACATTGTTTTGGATACTCCAATTGTGAATGTCTTTATAGCTACAATAATTTATGAAACTAATTCTAGTTTCTTCTCCTTTCGTGTCCTCCTTGCTTATGACCCTGGATATATAATATCTGTAATGAAGCCATGTGACAGAAGGGTGGACAAAATAAAAAGGAAAACAACTTCAGAACAGAATATCATTTTTGTTTCTGCCTCAAAGAAAGTGTGTAGCTAAGTAACATGATCAGAAATTACCAATAATCCTTCCAGACTAGCAGACAATTAAGTTTGAAGACCACCATGGCAAGGGAAACAGACAAACTGAAGATAAATGTCAGTCAGTATACTGTAACCTGGTGAATGATGAGGCAAAGTGAATCAAAAAGTAATTGGGCTGCCAACTGGGCAAAACTCTGTTTAATTAAAAAAAAAAGAAAAACTTCAAATGAAACACACACTCAGTGGTGCTATAAGGACAAGCTAGTTGTCTTTTAAAATCAGTCACGTGCTATTCTCAGAGATTCTTCCTTCACCGAGGTCAGGTCCAAATGAAAAACCACCTTCTGGGAGCATCTCTCTTTTATACTGAACACACTGAAAGGGGTGGGGCTTCATTGGCTCCGTTGCCCTCAAGGGGCGGTTTCTCGAGGCTGTCAGCAAAAAAGAAGACAAGCCTGTTAGCAACCACGCCCCCTTTCATCCCATCAACACCTACCTTGGGTGAGCCCGGAAAGGTGATCCTCTGGCAGGCATTTGTGACACAACGGGTCATGGTCAAGATGAGTAGGACAAATCTTTATCTTTAAAACCAAAATGCTAAAGGTCAAAGTCAAAATACACACAGAAGATCAAAACCCAAAGAAGCAACTCATTTTGTACATAGTAAAGCTTGTTTTAAAGAAGTATTCACAAAGTTGGATGCCGTTTGCACCAGAAATTGGCATATAATGTGTCCCAGTTGTGACATCACAAGATAAAAGTCATTAAGGCAGCTGTTAAGGTAGAGAAGAGGAACTTGAGATGATGTTAAGGACATTGTGAGGATATGATCTGTAATTCAGATTAGCAGTCATGACCAGGAGTAATGTTCCTAACAGAGAGGCAGAATCATAATTGTGGTGACACACAAAAGTCGGGAACCAAAATAAACTTGATCATACTAGCTGATAAAGAGAAACAAAGTCTAACCAAAGAAGATTGAAAAACAGAAATGTCTATTACTGTTAGAGCAGTTATGGGAGTTTCCTATGACTATCTACTACTATTTTAAAATGTGTATTTCATACTGACATCCAAAGCAAGGATACTACAATATTCTGTGTATGCTGCCATCTTTTATAGGGTAAAACACATCACATTGTGTGTATCATTTGACTTCCAATGGAAATAGTAACAGTAAACAATATGGCCACAGACATGAGAAATGAGTACAACGTGGTGACTTTCTGGAGGAGAAAACAGCATTATGGAGTGTCACTAAACATAATGTTTAAAAATGAATACATTTAAATTAACAAATATAGAAAAATCATTTCCACATAAAAAAGAGACTGGTGCTACAACAGGAAGAACCTAAAGATAATGCCTATGACTTGGAAAGAAAGCAAAAAACAGTATGGTTCAAAGTAGCATGTGAAACATCAAATCATTCAATACATGATAAATTACAAGGAAACAAACATAAGCATCTATATAAAATGAATTCGTTGTAAAATGGAGTGAACGCGCAATAAAAGACGGGCATACAGTAGAGTCAGGATCAGAAATGTATGTACAGAATAACTGAGATCAGAGAATATCATGAGAGAAAATGTGTTTTTTATTGTGGTTACTGATGGTTCTTCAGAAACAGACATAGAGAGAGATATCTAGAGAGTAGGTAACGTCAATCTAAGTGAGCTGCATAATGAATTTCTGAAATAGACATAGAAAATTAATAAGGCTGGCAGTGTAGCACAGTGGTAAAGGCTATGAACTTCAAGCCCTCAGGTTGTGGGTTCATATCCTACCCCTGACACTGTGTGACCCTCAGCAAGTCATTTCACCCTCCTGTGCTGCAATTGGAAAAAGAAAAGAAATGTAACCAATTGTATCTCAAATATCGTAAGCTGCTTTGGATAACGGTGTTGGCCAAAATAAATAAACGTAAATAACTGCTGACATTAATGATACAGGCCTCTATTACCTATTTGTCCTCACAGCATGTAGTATGGTTGTCAGGCAATTCATATTTAAATATGTATCAGAAAGTTCATGGGCAAATATGTTTGATTTGAACTTTCAGAGGTTGGTTAGAACAGAGTGGCACAGAACATTTCCACTAAAGTTAGTGACTTAAACCAAACAGACTGGACAGGAATTAACTAGAGGGTCTTCCCTAAGCCCATCCTTGTGCCTACTAATTGCTCTCGGTCCCTCATGTCTGTGCTTTTTTGCAGTACAATACTGATTATGTAGAGTCATATAATAGAAGAGGCAATGGAAAGAAACAACAAAGTCGGACTAAAGAGCTGCACACTAACTAGCATTGTTCATTTTGCCTTTGTGTAGTCAAATTTTGCTCATAAGTTTAGTGTTTAGTGTATTTGAATTTGTGCCTTCCTTTCTTCCTGTGTTTTTGGATAACTTTGGATAACACATGAAGAGGATCAGTCGATAACACTTTCACACAGCTCAGTTATCATGCTCAATTTAAAGTCAAACTCCACCACCTAAGCTGCACACTTTCAAAAATGTATCTGCTTGTTGCCTTTTCTGTTTACTTGTGCCTTGACTGCTCTTTTGGTTATTGGATTTTTGTGATCTTTTTATTTCACAGATTCATGTTTTTCTGGCTACTTCAGGCAATCCATGTCTACTAGATTCTCCTAAATTCTCACTGCAGGCCATAGTGACAGAGTACCATTATGACGTTTCATGGCCGGGCTTTTTCTCAGAAGCTAATACAGAGGGATAGTGCTGAGCTCTTGCCCATTTCTGTAGCTGTACACCTGACAGTGAAAATATAAAGTAGATTAATGTACAATCATTGTACAAAATGAATCAAGAAAATAGTTAAATCAGCGGATTACAAACTCATTATGGAGGTGCGGCAAGGAAACAGAGCTTTTTGCCACTTACAGTCCAGTTTGATTCTGGGGTGCCTTTGTTGTGTGGCAGGTTCTTTCAGCATTTAAACTCAACAGTACAAGACATGCAGTCAAGTCAGTTATTGAATATAATTGTGTGCCACTGGCATCCCATCTACAGTAAGTCTGTGTTCACACTACTACCTTTATATTTAAAAATGGCAGTTTTAAACCAAAAAAATATCTGTCCTTAATAGTGTTTTCATATTGTTAATGAATTACTGTATGTCAATCCCCACTGAAATTACCAACAGTGCATATGACGTGGACAGTCATCTACACTAGGCATGCATGCATCGGCAAAAAAAATCTTGAAGGAGTAGTAACGCCATCGGCCATGGGATTTATCACAAAACTATAGTGACCAGTAGATTATTTGCCTTTTGTGCATGTAGGTAGCATTCAAAGTGTACCAAATGCTATTAAGATGCATACAGGTAAGCAACACAACAATGTAAAGAAACTCTTGTATGCCTGCTGTATTGAAATATGGTTTTCTTTTATGAAGGGTGACCAATCTGAGAATTTAACATTGTAATAATGGCAGGATCAAGTCAGGGTAGGTCCATGTAATAAACACAAGCAAGTCAGAGCACAATTGGAGTCTACATTTTTAAAGGCCTACGTTTGACATTGCAATACTGAGCCAATGTTTTCAGAAGTTTACAGCTCTAAAATTAAACAATTCAGAAGTTAAAATTGCCAGGGTAGAGTGGACGAAAGGCGAAAACAGAGACTAATATCTGAGTTTTTAAACAAAAACGTAGTAGTGCTGCCTAAGTTGAGTTCTTAAGACAACCTTATCTCATTACAACCCTGAACAGGTAGAAGTTGGCAGAAAGTAATGAAAATAAATTACTGAAGTTTAAATAAATGAATGTATAATCAAATAAACAATCATCCATCCTACACCCATTCATTTCCTGAACCTACATTTGAGGGTGTGGAAGCTGGCTCGGACACAGACAGGCAGACACGTTCATGTCACCCAACACACATTTATTTACACTATTATGTACAATCTTATCGTGCTCACAGACCCCAAAGACCCCAAAGTCCTGGCCTTTCAACAATGCCTTCTCTCTCTTCAGGCCGCCTCCTGCCGTCCTCCCGACATCATCTTCCTTCCTCCTGACTCTTGTCAATGACTGGAGGGAGGCGGCCCCTTTTATACACACCCGGATGTGCTCCAGGTGCTCCCCGGCAATCTTCCACCGGCACTCCCCAGTGTGGTGGAAGAGTCGGCTGTATACCCGGAAGCACTCCGGGTATCCCTTCTTCTCTTCCCCCCAGCACTTCCGGGTGTGGCGGAAGCGCTGGGGTCCAGGGTCCCCAAGGCATCAGGGCACCCCCTGGCAGTGGCCACGGGCCCCTACAGGGTAGAGCTTCCAAGCTCTGTACCCGTGGCCCCCAATACAACCAGGGCGGACGCCCCCTCGCGTTCTGGAGGAACAATGAGCCCTCCTCCTGTCCTCCAGGGCGTCCCGGCCGGGCGTGAGCCCCATCCGGGTGCCACAAGGGATTGAGGGAAAAAGAATTCAAATGCATACATTTGCTTAATTCAACAAACTTTCAAAAATCCTTTACTTTCTGTTGCCATCCTTATAGGATGTACATGAATAAGTTGACCTTTAAAAAAACAATACCAAGACCTTTAGCTGCTCTATCAGTGTTTAGGGATCAATGGGTCTAGTTCCTAGAAAGGCTTTAGTGCATGTCACACAGCACTTGTACTGGTGAGCCAACTGAATGCCCACATGAACAGGATCAGTTGTGCTTACACTTTCACACTGTTGTAATCAACTTAAAGTCATACTCTGTCTTTTCACCACTAAAGCAGCACACATTTAAAAATGTATATGCTTGTTGCCTTCTCTGTTTATCAAAATATATAAGTTATAATTTTTTTCTATTCAACTTAATACATTTTTAATTATTCCCATTGACGAAGTAAATGCTAATGGGATGAAATTGCTTTACATTATAAATTTTATCAGCTGTCAGTCCTGACACCGGTTCACATATTACACCTATACTGTCTATGAATTTTACTACTTTTTATAGTTAAGTAATCCATCCACCCATTTTTAGAACCCACTTTGGTCATTACAAAGTCTTCCAAAGTCGGAGCTTACACCATCTCTATTGGCTAATGGGAAGGAACTACAGTATCAATGGAATGGTTTTTAGATTGCTTCAGGAAATCTAACTCAGAATTAAATATCTAAGTAACATGCTAAAAACACAACATCTAATATAAAACATTTTTAAGGAAATATGCAATTAAATGTCTAAAGAGTAAGCAAAGACAGACAGTATGTCACAAACTGAAATACATTTCTGTAAACCTTTCATCCATCCATCTTTCAATTTTCTGCACTTATTTTTTCATTAAAATTTATAGAGATCAGTGCATCAGGTGCAAGGTGAGAAGCAGCAAAAGATGGGAAAATACACAAACATGCAAACCATATGCATCCACACTTAGTCACTCAGCTTAAAGGAATACTACACTCGAAAAATATACATTTGTATATCTTACGTAATCCATGTGCTTTGTAGTGGTGGCTGACAAAAAAAATTTAATCTCATGTTGTCATGCTGTATGGAGAGAAAGAAGTTGATAACATTTTAGAAGCCAATAGTAACCAATGCGTTTAATCACTAGTGTTGAAATAGATTGTAAATGATACTCCACATGCTTATGTTTGAAAATTGTCATTTTTTACCTTCTGGGAGTAGCTCTTAGAGAGATAGTACCATTGGTAAAGAATCAAATATCAAAAATATTACAAAATTAGTGTTCAACATTGAAATAGCATAAAACAACATTCCACATACCTATATTAAAAATACCCATTTTTTCCAAGTTTTGCCAAAAGGAGTAACTTTGACCCCTCATATCCCATTAGGGGGTGACACCCTGGGGTCGATTGTTATTGCATGCAAATCTTGAAGTCCTTCTGATCAATTTTGCTAAAGACACTCATGTGTTTACTCTTTATCATAAGGGTGTAACTTCCTGTTCAAAATATGGTCCAAAAACAGGGGAGCCCCAAAAAGCTTGACTACTTGCCCACCTACACATGCAGACAAATTGAACTGTATGCCATATGTGAGGATTTTCTTCTACTGGTGATTTAGGAGGTGATTTTGAAGTGTTAATTCTTATGTATGCAATCGTTACTTCTGGAATTATTAGCGGACATCATGAACATGAAACATGAGAAAAGTCTCATGTAAGGCTTCGTTTGGAAATGAAGACAGGACTTTAGACCAACGAATGAAAGGGAGAGGTGGGTTTTCAATTCAAAAAGAAGCCCAGCATGAGGCTTTAGGTTTCCTGTTTATGATTTCTACTGATAATTCCTGAAGTGACTATTTAACAATATTGTAATGATCAGTCAGGGAATTCCAAGGACCACGTGGCTGAACAGCTGCTTGAGCACTGTGCTTTCTGAAGGAGCAGTCTGTTATGCAAGTGGAACATCACAGCAAACGTTTGGGGGGGCAGAGAGGAGGAGGTCCCAGGTAAAAGAGCGGAAGGAGTGTGAGAGCCAGGATAGAGCGTGGAAAATGCTGGAATGGAAGGGTCATTGCTCAGTGTTGGTTATGGAGAGTAGCAGAGCATGATGTGCAGCAGCAGCATGGCACATGGGAGCAGCACAGAAAGAGAGGGAAGTAAGAACGAAAGAGCAGTGTGCTTCTGGGCCTTAACACTGAAGCAGAAAATTAGCCATGTAGAAAAGGTAAGCAAGTCTGAGATCGATTTAAAAGTTAAGATGCCTCCTATGGTCAGAACATTGGGAGTGCAGTTGTAAAACAAAAATAAAGGCTTATCAGTGATTTCAACTCCTCAGACGTGTATCAGTGTTTTTTCTCTCTGCCTGGTTGCAGGTATTACAATTTGTTAATAAAAAAAAGCATGCATTCTGCACATTCTGCATACGATTGGATAAATGACACTTATATTATGTGATAGATAGATAGATAGATAGATAGATAGATAGATAGATAGATAGATAGATAGATAGATAGATAGATAGATAGATAGATAGATAGATAGATAGATAGATAGATAGATAGATAGATAGATAGATAGATAGATACTTTATTAATCCCAAGGGGAAATTCAGAAATTTGAACTTGTGAACTTGTGACACAAGTAACACAAAATTTGTTTTATTTCCATGGAGGTTTTTCTCATTATTTTCACAGCATTGGTCACTATTGGCTTCTATTATGTCATAAAGCTCTTCTCTTCATTCTGCATGAAAACATGAGATTAAAGATATTTCTTGACCAACACTACAAAGTAACATATAAAACATAATTTTTTGGTGTTATATTTCTATGAAGTTTCTAAATAACCTAATAAACGTGCCTTTAGTATCTTGGAGAAAAGTGAGAGAAATAGACAACACCATGTAGAAAACCCTTGGTAACATGAGGCAGCAGCACTAACTACACGGTTAAATTTTAATTTTTTACACGGTTAGGTTTGCTGACGACACTGGTATCGTGGGCTGCATCAGGAGTGGGCAGGAGGAGGAGTATAGGAACCTTATCAAGGACTTTGTTAAATGGTGCGACTCAAACCACCTACACCTGAACACCAGCAAAACCAAGGAGCTGGTGGTGGATTTTAGGAGGCCCAGGCCCCTCATGGACCCCGTGATCGTCAGAGGTGACTGTGTGCAGAGTGTACAGACCTATAAATACCTGGGAGTGCAGCTGGATGATAAATTAGACAGGACTGCCAATACTGACTGCGGTGGGTTGGCACCCTGCCCAGGATTGGTTCCTGTCTTGTGCCCTGTGTTGGCTGGGATTGGCTCCAGCAGACCCCCGTGACCCTGTGTTCGGATTCAGCGGGTTGGATAATGGATGGATGGATGCCAATACTGATGCTCTGTGTAAGAGAGGAAAGAGCCGGCTGTACTTCCTTAGAAGACTGGCGTCCTCCAACATCTGCAATAAGATGCTGCAGATGTTCTATCAGACGGTTGTGGCGAGCACCCTCTTCTAAGCAGTGGTGTGCTGGGGAGGCAGCATTAAGAAGAGGGACGCCTCACGCCTGGACAAACTGGTGAGGAAGGCAGGCTCTATTGTAGGCACGGAGCTAGACAGTTCAACATTCGTGGCAGAGCAACGGGCCCTGAGCAGGCTCCTGTCAATCATGGAGAATCCACTGCATCCACTGAAAAGTATCATCTCCAGACAGAAGAGCAGCTTCAGCAACAGACTGCTGTCACTGTCCTGCTCCACTGACAGACTGAGGAGATCGTTTCTCCCCCAAACTATGCGACTCTTCAATTCCACCCGGGGGGTAAATGTTAACATTATTCAAAGTTATTCTGTTTTTACCTGCATTTTTATTACTCTTTAATTTAATATTGTTTTTTGTATCAGTATGCTGTTGCGGAGTATGTGAATTTCACCTTGGGTTTAATAAAGTATCTATCTATCTATCTATCTATCTATCTATCTATCTATCTATCTATCTATCTATCTATCTATCTATCTATCTATCTATCTATCTATCTATCTATCTATCTATCTATCTATCTATCTATCTATCTATCTATCTATCTATCTATCTATCTATCTATCTATCTATCTACACCATCATGCTAACCTTCTTTCAAATTCTGTCATTCTTTATCTGAAAGCCATATTAAGAAGCAGCAAAGGCAAAAGAATGTCATTACTAAGTTAAACCTATGGTTATGACTACTCGATTACATTTCCCATATATGCGTATACAGTATGTTTTGGAAGTATTCTCTTGTCTTCTTAGAGAGTCAAGGATGGAATGCTGTCAAAAAACAGGGCATGTAAAAGCCCATTGCAGCACTCCCTGTGTGATTTTGGGCTATACAAAAAAATAAATTCTTTATCTGTCCAATTTCTCTGCATAAATAATCAGTGCTTAAGAATGGAAAAGCTATGTCTGGGTGCATTGGAAAGTGCAGCACTGTAATTGATGTTCAGGTATTCAAAACATTCATGGGAAAATGTCCTAGATCCATTGATTTAAACATGTAGCTATAGTCTGTCCTATTAATAACAGATTCAGGAGAAAAAAACAACCCTGGTGTGTCAGTGTAACAATGATACACTGGAGTTACTGAGCAAGTTGATCCATAATGTTTTTTTAAAGCAATACACTGTAATATAACTGAGTTGGTATAAGTTGAAAAAATATGGATAATTTTCCTTTTGAGCACCAATTTTACATGAGGAAATTTTCATGCTGGATTTTGCTGCCATCATCTGGTGATTTCTGGAGCAAGACACGAATACCAGTGTCGATGCTAATGCCAGCACTTTAGGATTTTTGTGCTTTTGTACACTGAACAATTGCTAATAAATTACATGAAAGTTATTATAAGGATGTCAAAATATATTACATTCACCTAAATTAATTTATTCATACTTTAATGTAATGAAATAATTAACCAGACCTTATAGAAAGGACAACATTTCAAGTGGATTTTATACATAAATATGCAATCTCTTTCAATGCCTCTAATTATGGAAACATAATCTGTGAAGGCCTTTGCTAACATACTCAACCTGGAAATCCCAGATTTTTAGATAGATGTTTCAGATTGTTTTCTATAACATGTCCCAAGATTCAAATTATTGTGGTCAAAATGCGGATCCCGTGATCCATTTAAGTTTTGTATTTACATTTCTAAGGAAGTATCTTTTATCACCAGTTTCCTCTTTTCTTGAGTTTCTTAGTTGAAGGCTGTGTATACTCTGTATCAAAATGTAGATTTTTATTCCATCTTCTCTAAATTGTAAGCTTGTTTTACATAAATCACTTGAAACGATCAGACACTCGGTGTGGTACTCCCTGATGCTGGTCTTATTTTGCTTTAAATAAGGTTTTCATTATCTAAAGTTATCTGGGAATCTGAAAATCAAACCCAGAGACACAATAATGTTCAACTAACAGAATTTTGAGCACAAAAACCTCAGTTAATGTTTGTGTGATAGGAGATTGGATAGCACTGCTGTGTCATAGATCCAGAGTCCTGGGTTCAGATCCCCCATGTGGTGATTGTCTATGTGCAGTTGTTCTGAGTGTGGGTATTCCGGTTCTCCTGCCACATCCCCCAAGACGTGAAAGTTAGCTTTATTGACAACTCTAAAATCCCCGGGTGGGTGTGTGTGATTAAACCCTGCGATTGATGGGCGCCCTGTCCGGGCTGTTTCCTCTCTTCCACTCAGTGCTGCCAAGATATGTGCTAGCCCTCTGTAGCACAGAATTAGATTAAGCAGATTTAAAGATGATGATGATGATTAAAAGATATTTAAAGAATCACAAAACAACTAAGAAAAGTGTTTTCTCAGCTAAGCCTAGCCAACAGTATTGTCAGCCATAAGATTACTGCCATAACTGTAGTTTTGCTCTAAAAATACAATCTTAAACACTGATTACCTACACCTAAAACCATGAACATTTAGCTGGGTAATATCTTAAAAACCCATATTTGAATTAAGAGTCAGTTGTAAATAAGAGGTTGTATATCAAGTATTCAAATCAATAGTGGAAAGGTGCACTAGTGATTATAGGTAAGAATGCTCTAAAAGCCTGAAAACAACATTTTCTCCTTCCCTAAACACACACCAAAATGGACAGGGTCTGCTTAAGAAGAGAAAAAGATTGTCCTTTGTCAGTATCAGACATGATGGGAAACTGAGGTAAATGATACTGAACATGAATATTGTAAATTTTGTCACACATGTGCGCTTAGAGGGCAGCCAAAGGGTTCAAGTGAGCATGAAATAATAAAAGATAGAGGATTGGAATGGAGCACTAATGCCATTCTCTCTCTTTTAACAGATCAACAGAAGATTAATCCTTCTTTTCCAACCCAGTCCCAGTGGTTAACATCTCCTCCAGCTCCTCATAAAAATATCACTTCCAACTCCCCCCTTCCGACCAGCCATGATGATGTCACTTTCCGATCCACTCTTGATAACATCAGCCATGATGATGTCACTTCCGGCCAACCCTTGATGACATCACTTCCGGCCAGTCATGATGACGTCAATTCTGTTCTGCTCTCAACTTCCTTCCTGCTGCCATTATTTAAATGGCTTTGAATCTCTATCTCTTGTTGATCCATCCTCTGCTGATGCCATGCAGTGTACCTTCAAGGCCGTCGGTCGATGTGTTGTGAGGAGGAGGGCTGTTCGCACGTGTCGTCAAAAATCGCGCAGAAGAAGACCTCCGGTTTCACACAACGAAAATGCGTGTTTTGTTGTTTCTGAGCTATAACACTTTCATTATTTGATTCACAAATAAATCGAGAAAAGTATGTGTAATTTTAAGTTTATGACTGCTATTTGTTACCACAGAATTAAAAAATACCTTATTTTCCCTCATTTCATTCTTTGATCAAAAATCAAAATCTGAAAATTCCTTTCATTTTCGTTTTTCCGTTTTTGCTTCTAAAATGAAATTTCAAATACCAAAAAGTACACGGACCGGGAAGCTTCCCCAAATCTTTTTCTGTGTTTCTGACCTGTTATTTTATGTTCATGTACTTTCTGGTATTTGAAATTTCGTTTCAGAAAATATCATTTAAAAAAGAAAAAGAGACACTTATTTGATTTTCAACTTACAACGGAAAAATGAAAAACGCAAAATAATCACTTTTTTTCTTTTGTTCTTTTGCACATTAGAAAAGGAAAATGCAAGAAACGAGAATGACAAAATGCCCTTTATTACACAGTAACAACAATAACGTTCATAAAAGAACTGCTACATCAATGAAGCCACTTTTGCAAAGCTTATACCTAAAAGATGTGACTCAGTTTTTCTATAGTCATGTCCTTGTCCCGGAGTGTCACTCTTTTACTGTTCCAAAAAACAACCTAATGGTCCATCCTCTGCTGATGCCAGTGTAACTTCATCGCCGTCGATCAATGTGTTGTGAGGAGGACTGTTCGCACGTGTTGTCATTAAAATCGCACAGAAGAAGTACTTATGGTCTCAGACAATGAAAAGGCGTCTGTTTTGTTGTTTTTGAGCTATTACACTTTCATTATTTGAATCACAAATAAATCCAGAAAAGTATGTGTAATTTTAAATTTATGACTGCTATTTGTTACCATAGAATTAAAAAATACCTTATTTTTCCTCATTTTATTCTTTCATCAAAAATCAAAATCTGAAAATTCCTTTCATTTTCGTTTTTTCGTTTTTACTTATAAAATGAAATTTCAAATATCAAAAGGTACACAGATCATTTTGTCACAATGTGTAATTCAATTTTTGGTTTCCTATACTATAGGCTTAAATAAAGGGAGTTGGTAAAAGAGTCACATAACTGCCTTTCTTGTGATATTGTGTTTGCAAATGTTAAAGCAAGTCAGTTACAGTCAATATTACTGTATGTATTGTGAGCTGCGGGGCTGATCGCACCCCTACAGGTTACAGACGCTCCTGTAAAAAATGCTGAAAGTCTACCGTCACATTGCTCCCTTGCTTGCTGGGATTACTTGCGGAAGATCTATCACGCGGTACTTCGCATACTTAAAAGTCCAAAAAGCACCTGTCAGATTTTGATTGTTTGCTTCTCTCTCTCTCTCTCTGACCTTTCCTGCTCCTGACGTGCACTCCTTTAAAGAGGAAGATATGTTTGCATACTTTTAATTGTGAGACGGAGCTGTCATCTCTGTCTTGTCAAGTAGCACATTTAAACTTTTGAAAAAGAGACAAATGTTTGTTTGCAGTATTTGAATAAAGTTCCTGTATCTACAACCTCCTGTGTTTCTGTGCAAATCTGTGACCCAAGCGTGACAGTATGTACATATAAGGGGGAACACATAAATTCCCAGAATTGTTCAATAGCACAGGAGTAGGGTGTAGTTATCAAATATGCCACTATGCACCATATGCCTAAACGGCTGATTGATCAGTTTCTCTGAATGACATCACGTTGAGTTTATCGAGTGTGTATTTCTGAAGTTTATTATACAATAATGCAGGTGACTTTGACATTTTTTTTTCAAGCCACCATGGCTGATTTGCAAGGGACATTGATGATCATGCTTTTGAACATTGAAGGACTTGTTGATAAAGAATTTCCTCCCTGTGAACAGACTGTAAATCAGTGACATTACATTGAACTGCTATGGCATTGATAGGAAAGCATCAGGAAAAAAAAATGTCTGGGTAAGTGGTACACCCACAACAGTATTTTGCTCCATGACGGTGCATCTGCACACACCATGTAGTCAGTCAAGGACTTTTTGACCAAAAACAACATATGTTGCTTTGCACTCCACTGTATTCACCAGGTCTTGCTCCGTATGTCTTCTTTTTTTGTTCCCAAAATTAAAACTGAGCCTGAGGTATTCTTTTAATTCTTTTAAAAAAGCATTGTGGACTATATTTGACATTATGAAGGAACACAGGCAATAACCAACAAATGCTGCTTGGTTATTTTTAGTATAAATTTGCAAAATAATTTAGTGAAATCAACCTTTACTTTTAATTTAAAGGACACAAGTTATGTTACCTTGAGTTGCACAAGTAAGAAAAATTAAAAGGTAAAACGTAATTATAAATTACTAATCTTTATTAGCCACAAACGTGTTGCATTTAGCACATAACAATTATTACTGGTTATCCATTCTCATGCAAAGAACTCCATCTTGCATTAAATAACCCCAAGACAATATCATCCAACATGAGGAAGCTTAGAGCCATGACAAAAACAGTGAGAAAAATACCTGAAGAAAGAAATCATTAAGTGTAACCAGCAGTAACAGCATGTCCTGCTGTCCATGGAAAGAAGGCTATAAGACTGGACAGATGCACAGCACTCTCAACTGTAAGCACAAAAAAAGAGTGAGAAAATGGAAAAACAAATTGTACAGTTGCATGCTTCTATTTCAACATTTAATTTGCATGTTTTAATGCTTGTTGCATATATTCTTGTATGCTTACATAACTCCTAATTGAATTAAATAACATACATAAACAGAAACTATTTTTCTACTCAGTATTTTGAGCAAACACTGTCTTCATTACAAATTACTTTTCCTTGTTTTTCTATATCAAAAATGTCTGCTAGAGGTTTCTCTACACCAAGTAACATATGTTTGCCCATCAGTAAAAACTGGAGACAATAAATAAAAAACAAAAATATCAAAAGTTTGTTGAGAGATGGAGATGGAGGAAGTGGCTCATGTGCACGCTGCAACGTAGTACGAAAATGAATGGAGTAATACGGTTATGAACACATGCATCTACATCAGCCTTAAAAATCTGCATTCTCTATATGGGTTATCCAAATTGGAGTTTCTGGTGTGTGTTTATTACTACCTACATATTCACTGCATTCATTTCCACATGTTGAGTAACTGTAATGTATAAGCTGCTTGTTAATATACATGTGAGACTCAAAGTTATGAAGGCAAAAGTGTTATCCATGAACCATGTATGTATGGTACGGACACAAACAGGCAGACACATTTAAATCACCTCATACCCCATTTATATATATATATATATATTTGCAGCTGGAGATCCACGAAGGGAAAAAAGAAAGAATCACGTATCATAAAATAGTTTTTTATTCCTGAGCTTTCAACCCCTATCAGGGGTGTTCATCAGAGGATAATGCTTAGACTTACAAGAATCAAAGGCAATATATTGCAACACATTCAGTGGGGGGTGGGTGGAGGTGACTAAGTCAGTATGATCAAGGGGGGTGGGGTGGGGTGGGCGGGGTTGTATAGTTTATTTATTGTGTACATGTTTTTCTTAAGTTGGCATATGCTGGATTTATGTCCAAGTGTCTGTTGATGGCGTTTTCAACTGATAGCCAAGACTCGGCCAACTCTCTGGCACTTTTAGTACTGGCCTTAAATTTTACTTTTACGTTGTCCCAGTTGAATGTATATTGCCTTTGATTCTTGTAAGTCTAAGCATTATCCTCTGATGAAGACCCCTGATAGGGGTTGAAAGCTCAGGAATAAAAAACTATTTTATGATACGTGATTCTTTCTTTTTTCCCTTCGTGGATCTCCAGCTGCAAATATGCAAACCGTATCACAGACCTTCTCTTCCATATATATATATATATACAGTGGTGTGAAAAACTATTTGCCCCCTTCCTGATTTCTTATTCTTTTGCATGTTTGTCACACAAAATGTTTCTGATCATCAAACACATTTAACCATTAGTCAAATATAACACAAGTAAACACAAAATGCAGTTTGTAAATGGTGGTTTTTATTATTTAGGGAGAAAAAAAAATCCAAACCTACATGGCCCTGTGTGAAAAAGTAATTGCCCCCTGAACCTAATAACTGGTTGGGCCACCCTTAGCAGCAATAACTGCAGTCAAGCGTTTGCGATAACTTGCAAATGAGTCTTTTACAGCGCTCTGGAGGAATTTTGGCCCACTCATCTTTGCAAAATTGTTGTAATTCAGCTTTATTTGAGGGTTTTCTAGCATGAACCGCCTTTTTAAGGTCATGCCATAGCATCTCAATTGGATTCAGGTCAGGACTTTGACTAGGCCACTCCAAAGTCTTCATTTTGTTTTTCTTCAGCCATTCAGAGGTGGATTTGCTGGTGTGTTTTGGGTCATTGTCCTGTTGCAGCACCCAAGATCGCTTCAGCTTGAGTTGACGAACAGATGGCCGGACATTCTCCTTCAGGATTTTTTGGTAGACAGTAGAATTCATGGTTCCATCTATCACAGCAAGCCTTCCAGGTCCTGAAGCAGCAAAACAACCCCAGACCATCACACTACCACCACCATATTTTACTGTTGGTATGATGTTCTTTTTCTGAAATGCTGTGTTCCTTTTACGCCAGATGTAACGGGACATTTGCCTTCCAAAAAGTTCAACTTTTGTCTCATCAGTCCACAAGGTATTTTCCCAAAAGTTTTGGCAATCATTGAGATGTTTCTTAGCAAAATTGAGACGAGCCCTAATGTTCTTTTTGCTTAACAGTGGTTTGCGTCTTGGAAATCTGCCATGCAGGCCGTTTTTGCCCAGTCTCTTTCTTATGGTGGAGTCGTGAACACTGACCTTAATTGAGGCAAGTGAGGCCTGCAGTTCTTTAGACGTTGTCCTGGGGTCTTTTGTGACCTCTCGGATGAGTCGTCTCTGCGCTCTTGGGGTAATTTTGGTCGGCCGGCCACTCCTGGGAAGGTTCACCACTGTTCCATGTTTTTGCCATTTGTGGATAATGGCTCTCACTGTGGTTCGCTGGAGTCCCAAAGCTTTAGAAATGGCTTTATAACCTTTACCAGACTGATAGATCTCAATTACTTCTGTTCTCATTTGTTCCTGAATTTCTTTGGATCTTGGCATGATGTCTAGCTTTTGAGGTGCTTTTGGTCTACTTCTCTGTGTCAGGCAGCTCCTATTTAAGTGATTTCTTGATTGAAACAGGTGTGGCAGTAATCAGGCCTGGGGGTGGCTACGGAAATTGAACTCAGGTGTGATACACCACAGTTAGGTTATTTTTTAACAAGGGGGCAATTACTTTTTCACACAGGGCCATGTAGGTTTGGATTTTTTTTCTCCCTAAATAATAAAAACCATCATTTAAAAACTGCATTTTGTGTTTACTTGTGTTATATTTGACTAATGGTTACATGTGTTTGATGATCAGAAACATTTTGTGTGACAAACATGCAAAAGAATAAGAAATCAGGAAGGGGGCAAATAGTTTTTCACACCACTGTATATATATATTCACGGCATTCGAAGTCTGTGTCACAATCTGATTGTATGGGTGGTTACCTACCAGGTAACGCTTGTGGTTGGCCAGCAATCTGCTAACATCCGCCACGGTGCCCTCAGTTTGTGAGGAGCAGATCATAGAATGGTTGAAATAGTTTACTGTCAAATAAATGCAAAGAGTACACGACACGTGTTTCGCCCTCATTCTGGGCTCATCAGGCGTACACACTCCATTGCACTCCCTCTCGGGAATCGAACCTCGGATGTCAGCGCCAGAGGCGATGCCCCTGACGTTGCGCCAAGGCGTGTGGTTCGTTTATTTGACAGCATGTAGATCGGGGTAATTACATTCACGGCATTCGAAGTCTGTGTCACAATCTGATTGTATGGGTGGTTACCTATTTCAACCATTCTATGATCGTTCGATTCCCGAGAGGGAGTGCAATGGAGTGTGTACGCCTGATGAGCCCAGAATGAGGGCGAAACACGTGTCGCGTACTCTTTGCATTTATTTGACAGTAAACTATTTCAACCATATATATATATATATATATACCCATACAATCAGATTGTGAATCAGACTACGAATGCCGTGAATGTAATTACCCCGATCTACATGCTGTCAAATAAACGAACCACACACCATGGCGCAACGTTAGGGGCATCGCCTCTGACGCTGACGTCCGAGGTTCGATTCCCGAGAGGGAGTGCAGTGAAGTGTGTACGCCTGATGAGCCCAGAATGAGGGCGAAACACGTGTCGCGTACTCTTTGCATTTATTTGACAGTAAACTATTTCAACCATATATATATATATATATACCCATACAATCAGATTGTGACACAGACTACGAATGCCGTGAATGTAATTACCCCGATCTACATGCTGTCAAATAAACGAACCACACACCATGGCGCAACGTTAGGGGCATCGCCTCTGACGCTGACGTCCGAGGTTCGATTCCCGAGAGGGAGTGCAGTGAAGTGTGTACACCTGATGAGCCCAGAATGAGGGCGAAACACGTGTCGTGTACTCTTTGCATTTATTTGACAGTAAACTATTTCAGCCATTCTATGATCTGCTCCTCACAAACTGAGGGCACCGTGGCGGATGTTAGCAGATTGCTGGCCAACCACAAGCGTTACCTGGTAGGTAACCACCCATACAATCAGATTGTGACACAGACTACGAATGCCGTGAATATATATATATATATATATATATATATATATATATATATATATATAAATATATGGTACTAAATTTTTATTTTTCATTACATTTTTTTTTCTAAGCATGTTGTCAAATTTTAAGTTGTATCTAAACAACAGTGTACAGATTAACTTTGGCAACAGTTTAGATAGAGTTCAAATAATAGGCTCATAGCAAGTAGCGAGCCGCATACTCATCACAAATTTTAAGAAAATTACAATGAATAATGGACCGAGTGGGTCGACCTCGTCACCTCACTCGTTGAAGGATGTACGGGCCGGGTTTTGAGACCCAGTCCACTCCTGACTGTAATGCTGTTATTGTCAGATCTTTGAAAATCATTTCAAATGCTTACATTTTGTTAATGCTGCTGTTCACACTGCTATGGAACTTAAATTCAATCAAGCTGCTCCTAAAGCCGTCCATTTCTTAATCACATTTCAATCCTTTATGTAAGACAAAGGAAAAATTTATTGGTATTGTAATGCATACACTGCATGCTTATTCTTAATTAATGTATTTTTGCAGTCTTTGCAATTTTCATGAGTAATTATAATTATAAAATAATCTTTTGGATAGAGCACCATCTCAGCACAATTAATACAGTATTAAAGACATTAGATGTGTCTTTTTGTCATATTATAAGCTTTACCACTGAATAAATGTTAAATTTAAAATCTTAACTGAAGCTTCATCCTTAATTGTATTGCTTTGCAATGTTTTACAGTGCACCTACTAGATACATGTCTTTATTCAATGGGCTAGGGAAGGCCACATTACAATAGATATTACAGCAAAGCTTGAAAAGACAGTTATTAGCCTGAACAGCAAGCAAGCCCGTTTTTGCATCACAGTGTGTCAGCTTTGGTCTGGTTACACATACAGTACCCGGCCGGACAGGCTCTGTGCTGCCATGCTGTGTAGCTGTCCTAGATCTGCAAGAGACAAGTGGCATGGGGGGAGGGCTGGCTGGGGGTCATGTCTGGGTCATATGGATCTGCGCTGACTTGCAATACACTCAGACAGATGGTGGCTGATTTGTTTATCCATATTGTCATTGTGGAAGAAATATAGATAGCTGCTATTGAAAATCAAATTCAATTATCTATCATCAGTCTAATATTCTCTGTAGAGTTTTCAAAAATACTTCTTATTAGCAAGCAGAACATACATATTTTTAAAAAGGACAATGAATATGTAGCCAAGTGCAAAGAAAGAGAGACAGACAAGTGAGGTTAAAGCAGCCCTCCCACAGAGCAGTGGGTGTCCCTATCTGCTTTCTTAAGTCACCAGCTTTGCATATTTTATCATGCTGGGTATCGTTACTGTCTTGCGCCTCACTGACAACTTAATGAGGAGGCTGCTACTGCTGATTTTGGTAAAATTAGTGCTAAAACATGTAGTACTGGCACAAACAACTTGCAGCAGTCTGTTAGCAAATATTTCAAATATCTACAACAATAAACTCATTTTTGGTTATTGAAAATGGATTAAAAATACACATACAGTACACAGTGCAACATTTTAAAAAAGCACAGCACAGCAAAACCAGAGATCAAACCAGCAAATATTTCAGTTGAACAAACATAAGCATTATTTTTTTTTGTTGTATTTGCCTCTTCCAAATATTATATTGCTTCATCATAATGCCAAATCAAAGAATTGGTTAAAAGACTACATTCTCAGTTTATTTTAATAAATTAGATTTTATAGCCCCAAGGGAAAATTCAAATGCATACAGCAGCAGAAACAGAGAAAAACAAGAACACAGACTCAAAGGACATAAAATACAGCCAATTACTCAATCATCCATCCATCCATTTTCCAACCCGCTGAATCCGAACACAGGGTCACGGAGGTCTGCTGGAGCCAATCCCAGCCAACACAGGGCATAAGGCAGGAACCAATCCCGGGCAGGGTGCCAACCCACCGCAGGACACACACAAACACACCCACACACCAAGCACACACTAGGGCCAATTTAGAATCGCCAACGCACCTAATCTTCATGTCTTTGGACTGTGGGAGGAAACCGGAGTGCCCTGAGGAAACCCACACAGACACAGGGAGAACATGCAAACTCCATGCAGGGAGGACCCGGGAAGCGAACCCAGGTCTCCTAACTGCAGGGCAGCACCGCTACCCACTGTGCCACTGTGCCGCCCCCACTCAATCAATAAATAAATATATATTGTGCAGATATATCAAAATGAATTTAAAAAGTACATCAGGAGGTAGCATTGAATTGCCTGATGGCAGTGGGCAGAAAGGAGCACACCATGCAGGAATGCAAAGAAAGAGCCTCCTGGAGGGGATTTTTCACAGTGCCATCCAATGTTACTCGCATCCTCTTTGTCACAACTACCAGTGTGTCCACGGTCTGAAGTGTTATGGACCAGGCTTTCTTGAGAAGTTTTTTTTTTTTCTGGCATTGCGCTTCTTTTGGCGCTGAAGTTGCTTTGCCAGGAGACTTCAGTGTAGAACACCACAATGCTACTATGGACTGGTAGAACATTTCCAGCAGCTTGCTGCACACATCAGAAGACCAGAGTCTCTTTAGCAAGTCCAGTCTGCTCTGGTCTTTCTTGTATAGCGCCACTGTGTTGTCAGACCAGTCCAGTGTGTTGTTTACGTGAGCCCTCAGGTACATGCAGCTCTGCCCTTCTTCTGTGTCTTCCCCCGAATGGTGACTGGTGACAGAGGCTTCTTGTCATGCTGGAAAGTCCACCACCAGATCTTTTGTCTTGTTGATGTTGAGTTGCAGGTTGTTGTCCCTGCATTACAAGACGAAGTCCTCCACAACCTTCGCTTATCTGCAGTACCTCTGTCAGTATGTTTTAAGTTATTACTTTCAAACATGCAAGTTAATTAAAGGGACTAGTACACTATTAAAATTCTTTGTTATTTTTCAGATGTGCTTCTTCTTTATCACTCTGTATTGAAAATGCATACCCCACTGCAGAAATTTCCGCAAAGATGGTGCTGTAGTAATCCATACAGAACATACCTCTAACAATTATTCTGACCTTGTTTGAGGGGTTTTAGAGGTCAATGAATCTCATGGTCACATTTATTTTGGTGCTTTATACGTTATTAACAGTTGTCGAAAATAAACAGCGTTCTCCTGCAATGCCATTTTGTGTTTCATTCTGAGAAATATTTGTGGATGGTTGCTATGCTGTTGCTAGGAAAGGTGAACCAGAAGTGTGCAGCATGTGATATTTGTGGCTCAAGCAGTTCAAAGGTCGCTTCATGCACTTTGGGTTGTCCTTGATTGGATTCAACTCAAAAGATCTTTGTGTTCATTCTTTGTTGTTTTTGAATTCGTGGTTACTAACATTCATCCACTATTTTTTAATACTGATTACAATTTATGATTTTGTGCTCACACATCGTTTCCTGGCTACTTCTTGAAACACAAATCCTGAGCACAGTTTGTTTAACTATTTGTCTTATTGGTTCTGACTTGGCTTGACATTTTCTATTTAGCAAGCATGTACCAATTCAAATTCCTCTCAAAGCTGCTGCCATCTTGTGCAATCAGTACAGGGGCGTGTGAAACCATTATAGCAGGTACACACTTGTTCATTGAAAAAAAAATAAATCTTTGTACTTAATTTATTTTATGATGTCAGGTTTTTTCCACATAAGTAATATAAGTGAAAACTTAAAAATAACGTATTGAGTTTAATAAATATTATTTTATATTAACTGAGTCAAATGAATTAATCAACATATAAATCACTAATTCTAAAAATGTTATCTACAAAGCAATTTATTGCGATTATCTAAAGACATGTTGTATGTAATTAACACTTGAATAGTTTTTATTGAAACCCACCATTTACAGTATAGTGTATCAATGCAAGTAATAATGAATAAGCAACACTTTTATTAAAGACTGTATAATGGTTTTATAAATTACTTTAAGGTAAACATATTTCATGGATTGCACTTATAGTATCATCTCAGAATCATTGCCATGTTGTCATAGAAAAGAAGAAAAAGATGCTTTGTAATGCAGATTGGTCGACAATTTTGCCAATGTATCAAAATAAAAAACATCACAGGTCAGCTTCCACAACCAAACACAACCCACAGCAATAATGAAAAATAAATTTGCTAAAGGTCTTTAACTTCCCTTTCAACTATACAAAGGTAAGGTAAACATATTTCATTGACTGTACAAAGGTGTTGGGATCCCATAGAACAGGGTGCAACAAAAGGGACAGTTCTTTATGCAAAATATCACACTTTATATAAATATCCAATAGACATACATATAAAATGTGTTTATTTTAATTTAATGCAACAGTGTATTGTGAAAATGAAAATGTAATTTTTTGAGTATAAAAGCGTATTTCTTGAGTACGATTAAAATAAAATAGGCAAATAATGACAACCGTCTCCAAGATGAGTTATGGCTCTGTTCAAAAGAATATAATTTGACTCCAATATCTGATTTATAATGTCCTGGAACTCACCTAGCTTCACAACTTCTGTTATAGTAATGCCTCATTAGTGAATTATTACATTTCATAGAGGTGATTTTTTTCAAGGGGGCACGATTTCACCTCAAATTCTGCAAGTTACTAATGGGAGGGACAATCCCCCCATCTCTCTGTAATCCATTTTTGACAAATGGGATGCCAGCATAAAGGTATCCTTCGAGTTATTGACAGGTCAACTCCTGACCAACTAGTAGTTAAGGCAGATGAGATGACTGTTTTGTTGACAGTATGCTTCAGTGTCTGGCCTTGTACTTTTTTTGTAAAGAAAAGAAAAAAAATGTTTTAAAATTACTAGCAAGGTGTCACACATGCACATCTGAGGATCACCTGCCAGGTTTATCGGAAGTAAGCGATACCACTCCAGGGCAAGAGGGGGCACAATCATTAACATTCTTGTCTCTTTTGTTACCCACACCAATGACAAGATGCCCACTGAGGATAAATGACTCTGCTCCTTATATCTGGAGGACTATAAAAGAGAGAACGCCCCAGACAATGGCGTCTCATATTGAACCCGAACTGCAAACAGGAAGGAGCTCCCGAGGACGACCTGCTATTCCAAGCTGATTATCGTTAAAAGTAGTCAAGAAGACTCCTCTTTCTTTTTGTTTGAATTATCTGTATACACCATCAAGTGATCTTTTTCATTTGAGAATATTTGTGTTTGGATTAAAAGGGGTAACCTTATTAACACAAATTGTGAAACAGTACTTTCGATCTATCCATAAAACACTTCACAGCAAAGCTTATTGTGAGCAATGCTTCCAGCAAGAACTGCAGCAAATACATACAAGTAAAAAGAAAACTAAACTTTCCCCAAATAACGGCCAATTGCCCCATGTACAAATGAATCCATTCATGATAAGTGTGCGCCATTTGAGAAACCATCCACTAATTTTATATTACTGCTATTGTATATTTATGTTATTTCAACATTAATAATGATTGACATGAATAAAAAAATATAACAAACATGCTGCTCACAGTGCCAGTCATACATTTTACTTATTATGAATTATTTTATTACTATGACACAGAGATGATAATAATAATAATAATTCATTACAGACAAGAGCATTTTTAACTGACAAATCTGACTTTAGATTGAACCTCCAGAGCTAAACTACTTTATAAGTCGAGCGACACCAGCAAAACGTGATCCCTCACTTTCGAAGGTTTGTGTTTTCTCGGTTAACTGATTCTATTTTTGCTCTAAGAAAATAAGAAAATTATAATAAAGTCTCAGAACATTCTGTAATATTTCAGAAACAGTGCAGTTTGTTGAATGGCTGTTTACTTTATTTCACTAACTTCCTCAACACCCCCCAGTCACCATCCGCACTGCTTTTATTCAGTACTCGGCTCTGTGATTGACTAGGAATCTCCTCCGAGTTCATGTGAAAACTTTAAGGTCAAAGTAATGAAATAAATAATTCTCGGATTTTCTACATTACATTTTAAAGTTTGTATTTGTCTGTAAATAATTAATCCTCAATAGTCATTAACGGTGAGGAAAAGAAGAAATGCAACAAATACCATGGTGGAGAAAAAGCAGCTACAGTTTTTAATTGTTCAAGTCTTCATGGCAAAAACATACTCTCTAGTCTCATTTAATTGTCATCTTTTTACAGAACCTACTCATTTTACTTGTGGACCACGTGGGTTCAGATATTATCTGAACATTTTCAGAAAGTAGACGTAGTGAAAAGTTATGTAAAATGACTACTTTTATTGGCTAACTAGAAAGATTACAATATGCAAGCTTTTGAGGCAACTCGGACCCCATTCTACATCTTGCCTGAAGAAGGGGCGTGAGTTGCCTCGAAAGCTTGCATATTGTAATCTTTCTATTCAGCCAATAAAAGGAGTCATTTTACTTAGCGTCTCACTACATCCATAATGGCCAACACGGTACAACACCCTAGTACTACAGAAAGTAGAGGGAAAGCAACCCTCGACACACCTGCATCACTTGAACTTACCAAACCAAAAAACCTTAAGCAGATACTGAACCTGCACAGTCAGACTTTAGGGAACTGGAACCCAAAGCAGCAGGTCTGGGCACATGGTAAGAACTGTTGTCATGTAAGGAGGCAGGCTATACAGACATGCAAAAGCATACGTTTTTGGGATAACTGTAACAAAAAACATGGGTTTTCATGTATCGCAAGGCAAATTTCATGGATGTAATAAAGTAAAAAATACAGACTACAACAACATTTTTTTCTTTAGCACATTATCATACAAACGATGTAGCTTAAAGTGCTTTACAAGATGTCAAAGTAGTTAACATGCAAAGAAAAACAAAGTAAAATTAGATAAGAAAAATAATGCATAAATCTCTATGCATCTACAATCCACGTCTGTCTTTCCGCTTTTCACGAGAGAACTGCTTAACTGATTTAGATCGGTTTTTTTTTCTATAACTTGCTTGAACATTCTAGTTGATTTTGCAACTTCTCTCATCACACTAAGTATCATAGTTCGATTGCAGGAGCGATTTATTCGCGCTAATCTGAGACAGAGGCTGCAGGCGGAGGGGAGGGGGAAACGTGAGGTCAGGAGTGGGGAGCTGGGCAGAATCCTCCTCACTCACACGCCAACTTCCATTCAAATCGATTTACCTCTCGCCATGTTTTGGAGCGTACCTTACCTAGCAATACCTGTTTGTTTACTGATTTGTAAACTTTGTCCTGTTTCACTACTACGTGGGCAGAGCCGTGTGGGATAGCTAGTAGTATATAAATATACATGATGCTCACTTACATAACATTGAAATATAATTAAGAGAAACAGAATCCTTAAATATGGAATTGTCTCTAACGATGGTTGGATGATAAGGTCAGTTGGCCAAGTTGGACAGAAAAAAATTGAAAAAAACTCCTGTTAAGCTGGAGAAAAAAACTAAATCTGTAGGGGTTCCAGCCAAAAGACCACCCAGTGTTTTTTTTTTATGGTTTCGTCTTAAAGATTCAACGCAGTGGGTCTGACAGGTTGGGGTATCCTCTTTCCTTCAAACATTCAAACATCACAGGCGGCTGCACGGGTCTTTGATCAGGAGGTGGTGGTGCAGAAAGCCACCACAGAAGAGCTGGGAAAGAAAACAGAGAAAACTAAAGGTTAATAAAGATTGCAGATTCATCAAAGAGTATAATAATTCTATGCATATATTGTTTATTAACTGTAGAACAACTGTAGTTATGAAAAGGCCAAATTAAAAAAAAAAGGGTTAAAAGGAGTTGTTTTAAAATGATCTATGATGTTAAGAATAGGGGGTTAACCTCAAAATATGAACCCTGAATCTAAAGCCTCAGAAAAAAAGATGATAGAGAAATAAATGAAAGAGTGAAAAAAGTAAACTGTTAAATGTTGGGACATTTTCACCACTTTATTGTATTCATTCTCAAGCTTTGTATCCTTCAAAGCTTCTCTTCTACAAGTACGCTGATTTGCATTTCTCTTTCACACACTTCAAATTTGAGTGTCTGCTCTTGTATTCTGCTTACAACATCATGAAAACGTTAAGTCAGACTTTTGATGTTTTAGCATTCAATGAGATTAAAACATACTTTTGTGAAAATGACATGCATGTTAGAGATATGCATATACTTTTCAGACTGTGGTGTAAAAATCATTTGAATTTTCAAGTTATGATTAGGTAAAGCTGTTGTGTTAGCAAATAAAAATGAAAATGCAGAATGTAAAGTTTTATTACACGCTCAGTAGCAAGAAATGTGCAGCGTTGCTCTGTTTTTGTCACTGCATGTATGATGTTTGCACAATTCTGCTTCGGTAATTAAGGCAGTGTTTTACAACAAAGTAAATACAACAATGTCTTTTTCCATTTTTAAAAAAGATTTACCACTATAACATAAATATATGATTCTGACATTAAAGAATGACTATATGTGAAAAATCAGACTAATATTACAAAAGATGTTTTCAAAACATTATGGAAACTTAAAAAAATGCCAGCCTTTTGTTTGATCACAATGACAAGTTTTATTTATGCAAAATGTGGAATAAGTTTGTGGATGGGGAACAAAAAAACACCAGAAGACAAAAATATATCAAGTAACGGCATTGCAAAACCAAAAAACACAAGGGGAGTAGTGATCAAAGAGAAATAGAAAGAGCAAGACTACGACAAGGATGCAAACAAAACCCTTGCTGCCCTGGTGTGTCTGGCTGTTACAGACCCAGCGTCCCAAATTATCAGGTGAAGTGGCTCACTCACTTGCCCACCTGAAGACACAGTGACTGAATCATGCACGCCAACATTCACTGTTCACCTTTCATTCTATGCACATTCTGGTCACACTACATCAGGAAGACCAATAGAGGCAGCAGGTTTTCATTCTACACCTTTTCTTAATTAGTGACCTGTTTTTCCTTTTCCTTTCATTTTAATTGACTTGTTTTTTAAGATTTGTAACCCTGAATTTTTTCATCGTTCCTGTGAATTGTTCCTTTTCTTTCCTTAAATGGCACCCAAACAGAAATGAAATGTGATGTGAGTGAGCCATCAGAAGACCAATTAAGTCAAGGCCTCAAACTCCAACCAATTTCACTCCAACCACTTGCTTAATTAGGTGCAGAGTCTTGTTGTTGATTAAACCTGTTCTTTAATTCCATGGCTTGTTGCTGCTCTCATTAAGCAAAAAGATACATTTCCGTAATTGTTGAGTTTCTCTTTCCTAAGAGCAGTTTTGAAATATTTTGGGGATCTGAACAGATCAACATTCCCAAGACCTTCATCGTTCTTTATTTTCAGATATTGAATGATGGTCACAGTTTGCTAGTCATGTTTTGGCTCATTTTGTATCTCATTATTGTTTGGCAGCTAATTAAGGAAAAAGAAACAATTAAGGGACCTGAGTCTTCAAGAGAAAGTCAATTAAAATGAATTCTAAAGAAGTTAATTGCAGTAAAAGCAGGTCATTAATTAAGAAAAGGGTTAGAATGAAAACTTGCCCTCCAGGACTGGAGTTGGGGACCCCTTGCACTACACGATTGATAGGCAGCTTTGACCACCCCAGCTTATCTGCGAACTCCAAGTAAATGAATGCAATGGCAAGTAGCAGCCATAAAAACACTCCTAGCAGTCTTAAGTACAGTCTTGCTAGAGCTCCCTCTGTTGGCTCCCGATGCTCATGTATGTTTAAATGGCTGGACGACCATAGCAGCTCCTAGACTGCCTCACCTGTGTAATGGTGTCACAATTTTCAATCACAGCCTTCATTTAAATAATCTTAGTGAGTCAGAGGCAGTCAGTGTCATTCTCCCGTGAAGCTGGTCGTGTAATGTGACTTGCGACTCACTCCAACTAGTCCACAGGTTAGATTTTGTCTTTAGTTGTAGAGGCAGGCTTGTGTGTGTGAGAGCTGACAACCAAAGATTGCTCATCCGGAAATCCAATTCATATAATACTGTGACGAAGAATAAGGAACATGGGTGCTTTGGACCTCACAAACAGAAGAGAAGCTTGAATGTCTGATGTCTTGTTTTTAGGTACCAAAACAGAATGGAAAAATGAAGAATGGGCTGAAATTGCAGTTGCACTCACCATACCTGTTAACCCTTTGTACAACACCGTCAAGCAGCCTGCTATTGGCTGTCACAAAAAGGGCCAAGCACAACTGTGCTGGAAGGTCTGTAGGCAGTCAACACCTGTGACATGTCCAGTTGTTTTAAATTAACATGATCTGGTGACAAGATCAGTAAACTCAGTCAGCAACTCTGACATACCAATGACTAGAAGTCGCATAAAGTGACAGACATGGGCTTAAGAAGAAGAAAGAACCATTTGCTGCCATCTGTTGGTCTGGTGTAATTGTATCCGTTCAGTTTGACCCTTGTTTCACACACTTCCAATCTGAGTGACTGCTCTTGTTTAGTGGTTACAAGATCATAAAAAGTTTATGCCATATTTTTGATTTTTAGCATTCATTGGGATTAAAACATTCCTTTTGTATAAAATTGCATGCATATTGGTGACAGGCACGTATTTTTAGACTAGTGTAAAAGTCACCGTTGATTTCAAGATATGTATATTTAAAGGAATGGGCAGCCATGACAGCTTCCAAACTGCCCCACCTATGGAAAAATAGATTGGTCCATCTGTTTCAAGTGAGACCCAATTGCTCTTGGTCTGGGGAAATTCTGCTGCATTCTGTCTGTCCAGTTTGAACTCTCCCTTTCTTTCTAGTGCATTTGACACCTGTACCTTTTTTGTATTGTTTCTACCATTTGGGGGTACTTTTCCCACTTTTGGGGTACTGTCTGCAAACACTGGCACCCTGAATGACTCACCTCTTACCAATGCAGGCTTTTCTTTTACGTGTGGTCCATTTAAGTCCTATCCATTGTCCTTTACCATGATCATGCTCATTCTGCCACCAACACCCCAACCGACAATGCAATTTAATCCCTAAAATCTTCCTGTATTTCTCTTCCACAACTGGGCAACCATTAAAGAGGGGCGCTTGGACTGGTTAGTTAACTTTTTTCGTTTCTGTATATGTCACTCAGATCTAGAGGAATGGGATTTGATTTCATGAGAATGGGAGGTTTTTAAGGCTCCACACATGTGTATGCAGTTAAACAATTACCGTTGGTAAAGATTTGTGTTTTTCCTCTGTAATTGTCAACTTCCTGCATTCTCCCTAAAGTGAGATTATTTATGAGCTTGTTAGTGGAGTTGCTAGAGGCTAGCGAGTTGTACTTTCTTTATGTTTCTTAGCGAGTTCCAGGTGTTGGCCTTTTCCCGGTATGTTTTCATGTGGCTGTTTAATGCAGAGCATGCCGTTTGATTGCTTCACTTTTAATATCTGTGAAAATCATCTAAAAGATAGGAAAATTGCATTTAACTTATTCCCGTATGACATAAAGGGAGCGAGGCAAAAATGGTGGTTTCCAGTTCCAAAAAAAACTGACTTACCATTTATTAACATGGAAGGCGATTCTCGTAAATATTCATGAAAACATTAAAAAGAAGAAAAAAAATCCTAGAATCGCTGAACAGCTCTTTAAAAATTAAACAGTTTCCAGATGTTGCAATTTGTCTTGAAATATACTTTTATTTTAACAGCATAAAACTCTGGCCCTCCCAAGAGGAAGATATCTATCAGTTTGAATGATTTTCCTGCAATGATAAAAAACAGATAAGCTCTGGTCTGTACCCCACTGGGAGTCTAACGACACACAGATTTTTGCCAGGAAGTGACAATAAAAGGGTAGTTTATTGGAAGACAACAAAGAGCTTGTATTCAGACCCTCTACTTAATAACTGTGATCTGAACTGTTCAAATAAATACATGTTTCCTAGTAAATTCATGGAATACTACTCAAAGGTAGGAGGCAATATGGCGTAGTGGATAAGCATTGGAATTGAAAACTCCAAGGGTGTCAGCTCAGTCATCACCTCTGACTCAGTCTGCAAACAATTTTAATAAATCTCTGCATTTGTAAAGTGCCTTGGGATAGTGCTCACTATAAAAAGGTGCTCTATATAATGAAATTTAAAGAAAAACTGATGCTACAGTCCTTCCGATCCCAGACTTCTTTTAGAACATATTATATATTATATTCACATATATTTTCTCTACCTTGGCACAGGAAAGTTTTATTTGCATTGGAACCTTAAAATTACACTCCATTGATACAGTGTTGTACTTTTTGGTCCTGAGATGAACAGGTGCCATATCAGGATGTTACATAGCCAGTGAGTACGGACTTTGCTGTCCATCCATCCATCCATCCATCCTCTTCCGCTTATCCGAGGTCGGGTCGCGGGGGCAGCAGCTTGAGCAGAGATACCCAGACTTCCCTCTCCCCGGCCACTTCTTCTAGTAGCTCTTCCAGGAGAATCCCAAGGCGTTCCCAGGCCAGCCGAGAGACATAGTCCCTCCAGCGTGTCCTGGGTCTTCCCCGGGGCCTCCTCCCGGTTGGACGTGCCCGGAACACCTCACTAGGGAGGCATCCATGAGGCATCCTGATCAGATGCCCGAGCCACCTCATCTGACTCCTCTCGATGCGGAGGAGCAGCGGCTCTACTCTGAGCCCCTCCCGGATGATTGAGCTTCTCACCCTATCTTTAAGGGAGAGCCCAGACACCCTGCGGAGGAAACTCATTTCAGCCGCTTGTTTTCGCGATCTCGTTCTTTCGGTCACTACCCATAGCTCATGACCATAGGTGAGGGTAGGAACATAGATCGACTGGTAAATTGAGAGCTTTGCCTTATGGCTCAGCTCCTTTTTCACCACGACAGACAGATGCAGAGCCCGCATCACTGCGGACACCGCACCGATCCGCCTGTCGATCTAACGCTCCATTCTTCCCTCACTCGTGAACAAGACCCCGAGATACTTGAACTCCTCCACTTGGGGCAGGATCTCGCTCCCAACCCTGAGAGGGCACTCCACCCTTTTCCGGCTGAGGACCATGGTCTCGGATTTGGAGGTGCTGATTCCCATCCCAGCCGCTTCACACTCAGCTGCGAACCGATCCAGAGAGAGCTGAAGATCACGGCCTGATGAAGCAAACAGGACAACATCATCTGCAAAAAGCAGTGACCCAATCCTGAGTCCACCAAGCCGGACCCCCTCAACACCCTGGCTGCGCCTAGAAATTCTGTCCATAAAAGTTATGAACAGAATCGGTGACAAAGGGCAGCCCTGGCGGAGTCCAGCTCTCACTGGAAATGGGTTCGACTTACTGCCAGCAATGCGGACCAAGCTCTGGCACCGATCGTACATGGACCGAGCAGCTCTTATCAGGGGGTCCGGTACCCCATACTCTCGGAGCACCCCCCACAGGATTCCCCGAGGGACACGGTCGAACGCCTTTTCCAAGTCCACAAAACACATGTAGACTGGTTGGGCGAACTCCCATGCACCCTCCAGTACCCTGCTAAGGGTGTAGAGCTGGTCCACTGTTCTGCGACCAGGACGAAAACCACACTGTTCCTCCTGAATCCGAGGTTCGACTATTCAACGGACCCTCCTCTCCAGAACCCCCGAATAGACTTTTCCAGGGAGGCTGAGGAGTGTGATCCCTCTGTAGTTGGAACACACCCTCCGGTCCCCCTTCTTAAAGAGGGGGACCACCACCCCAGTCTGCCAATCCAGAGGCATTGTCCCTGATGTCCATGCGATGTTGCAGAGACGTGTCAACCAAGACAGCCCTACAACATCCAGAGCCTTGAGGAACTCCGGGCGTATCTCATCCACCCCCGGGGCTCTGCCACCAAGGAGTTTTTTGACCATCTCGGTGACCTCAGTTTCAGAGATGGGGGAGCCCACCTCCGAGTCCCCAGGCTCTGCTTCCTCATTGGAAGGCATGTTAGTGGGATTGAGGAGGTCTTCGAAGTACTCCCCCCACCGACCCACAACGTCCCGAGTCGAGGTCAGCAGCGCACCATCCCCACCATACACAGTGTTGACACTGCCCTGCTTCCCTTTCCTGAGACGCCGGACGGTGGACCAGAATCTCCTCGAAGCTGTCCGAAAGTCGTTCTCCATGGCCTCCCCAAACTCCTCCCATGCCCGAGTTTTTGCCTCAGCAACCACCAAAGCCACATTCCGATTGGCCTGCCGGTACCTATCAGCTGCCTCCAGAGTCCCACAGGACAAAATGGACCGGTAGGACTCCTTCTTCAGCTTGACGGCATCTTCACCGCTGGTGTCCACCAACGGGTTCGGGGATTGCCGCCACGACAGGCACCGACCACCTTACGGCCACAGCTCCGGTCAGCCGCCTCAACAATAGAGGCACGGAACATGGCCCATTCGGACTCAATGTCCCCCACCTCCCTCGGGACATGGTCAAAGTTCTGCCGGAGGTGGGAGTTGAAGCTACTTCTGACAGGGGGCTCTGCCAGACGTTCCCAGCAGACCACCATCGGAGCCAACTCACCACCAGGTGGTGATCAGTTGACAGCTCCGCCCCTCTCTTCACCCGAGTGTCCAAGACATGTGGCCGCAAGTCCGACGACACGACCACAAAGTCGATCATTGAACTGAGGCCTAGGGTGTCCTGGTGCCAAGTGCACATATGAACACCCCTATGCTTGAACATGGTGTTCGTTATGGACAATCCGTGACGAGCACAGAAGTCCAATAACAAAACACCACTCGGGTTCAGATTGGGGGGCCATTCCTCCCAATCACGCCCTTCCAGGTCTCACTGTCATTGCCCACTTGAGCATTGAAGTCTCCCAGCAGTATGAGGGAGTCCCCAGAAGGTGTGCCCTCCAGCACCCCCTCCAGGGACTCCAAAAAGGGTGGGTACTCCGAACTGCTGTTCGGTGCATACGCACAAACAACAGTTAGGACCCGTCCCCCGACCTGAAGGCGGAGGGAGGCTACCCTCTCGTCCACCGGAGTAAACCCCAATGTACAGGCTCCAAGTCGGGGGGCAATAAGTATGCCCACACCCGCTCGGCGCCTCACACCGGGGGCAACTCCAGAGTGGTAGAGAGTCCAGCCCTTCTCAAGGAGATTGGTTCCAGAGTCCAAGCTGTGCGTCAAGGTGAGCCCGACTATATCTAGCCGGAACCTCTCGACCTCGCGCACTAGCTCAGGCTCCTTCCCCTTCAGAGAGGTGACATTCCACGTCCCAAGAGCCAGCTTTTGTAGCCGAGGATCGGACCGCCAAGGTCCCCACCTTCGGCCACTACCCAACTCACACTGCACCCGACCTCCTTGGCCCCTCCCATAGGTGGTGAGCCCATGGGAAGGGGGACCCACGTTGCCTCTTCGGGCAGGCCTGGCTCCAGAGGGGGGCCCCGGTGACCCACGTCCGGGTGAGGGAAAACGCTGTCCAAATTTTGTATTCATCGTGGAGGTTTTGTTGAACCGCACTTTGTCTCATCCCTCACCTAGGACCAGTTTGCCTTGGGTGGCCCTACCAGGGGCATAAAGTCCCAGACAACAGAGCTCCTAGGATCATTGGGACACGCAAACCCCTCCACCACGATAAGGTGGCGGTTCGAGGAGCACCTGTATAAATTGGTCAACATAGATGGAGATATCCAGGCTTTCTTCAGACATCTAAGGAAGTAGAAGAGTTGGATGAGTGATCCCACTTCAGGTTGTCATGTCAGTGACGATCACTCCAAGAAATTTAAAGACTCCTGCTTCTTGACATCTATGACCAGCTCCTTGGTTTTGCTGATATTAAGGGTGAGATTGTTGCCCTGGGACACTTTCCCAAAAGGTAAATCTCTTCTCTATAAGCAACCCCATCATTGTTGTTATTCAAGCCCTGTAATGGTGGTGGTTTCATTAGCAAATTTAACAATGGACTTGTAGCTGTGTCTGGCCACACAGTCATAGGTAAACAAGGAGTGCAGCAAAAGGTTAAGCACACTACCCTGTGGAGTGTTTGTGCCGAGGAGGGACAGTTGTAGAAACTGTAATGCTGCCAATCCCCACATGATGGGGTCTGCCACTTAGGACTTTATAAGTGCCGGACTGGATGGATGGGCATTTCAAATAGAGTCAAGGGTGATTTCCTATCTGGTCCTTGGTTTCTGTGCCAGTCAGGATGCCCAGATAATGAATGAATGAGAGCTGAATGGATACTCTGAACAGTTCATACCCCCAGGCCAAAAGTGGAACAGTGTTCACCCAGCTGGAGCCCAGTCTGGACACCTGCAGGGTTGTCTGGGAATTGTTGTATGGAAGGGCAACCCTTTCTGGGATCTTGGGATACCTCAGTGGGGCACTGTGAAGTACGGACCCCCCTATTTCGGGGAGCATCCATATGACCCAGAGATGCTTCTCGCATGCAATGTCATAACACCAGAAGTGCTCCCAGGTCCGACATAAAAGGAAGCATCTTGCCTCATGTGGAGAAGCTGGGTAACACTCACATGGGAGACACAAAGTGAGACAGAGGTGCTTTATTGGCTATTGGTGTGGTGCTGGACTAATTTTCTTATTAAGACACTGTTACCCAATAAATAACACTTTATCTTGAACTGGTGTACAACTGAGTTGTGTCTAATGTTTGAGCACTGGGCGCCCCTTAGTGGGCACAACGAATACAATCGAATTGCATAGTGTCTTGGTGATCCGGATTGATAACACAACAGTGCTGGGTGTTGAACTGTAGGCTATGAACAGTACTCTGGCATAGCATTACCCAGGTGTACCCATGCATAAGGCATCTTATGTTGATCAGTTGTGATAATATGCACATCAGAGGTAGTCTAAGCTATCTAGAACATTTGTAATGTATGGGCGAACGTGTGGAAGTGTGTATGTGTAGGTTCATTTTATGTTGGTCCCTGCCTTGCACGTAACCATGTAAGAATAGGTCTTAGCCCCTTGTGATTTTAAATTGGAAGAAGTGAGTAAAAAAAATAAATAAAGGAATTAATGAATATAAATGTTTAATTTAAAAGGATCTTGTTGGTATACACTACATTTTTGTGAGTTCTAACAATCTTAACCCTAATCCATGTAGTTATTACAGATTTTTTAAAATTCTCTTACATAACTATCCATCATTAAAAAATTTGTATTAAAGATTACAGTATTCATATTCTGAGCTAAAAAAATTGATTTCATATTCTGAGCTAAAAAAATTGACTGTTGTTTGCAATCGCTATTGAACCACTGGCGGTTCACTGTCGAAATTCTTATCAGATAAAGGGGATTGTCAGAGAAGGATTGGAACAGAAAATTTCTCTGTATGCAGATGATATGGTCTTATATATATCAGACCCAGAAAACACTGTCCCTGCAATTTTAACAGCACTAACAGAATTTCAAAAGATATCTGGTCTTAGAATTAATCTGCATAAAAGTATACTCTTTCCAGTGAATTCGCAAGCATATAATATTAGATTGGACACCCTACCTTTTACCATAGCAGATCAGTTTAAATACCTAGGGGTAAATATCACAAGTAAATATAAAGCTCTTTATCAACAAAATTTTGCCGTCTGTATAGAAAAAATTAAGCAAGACTTGCATAAATGGTCAACCCTTCATATCACTCTAGTCGGAAGAATTAACGTTGTTAAGATGAATATCCTTCCTAAACTTCTTTTTTTATTTTAAAACATTCCAATATATATATCAATAAATCGTTTTTTAAGCAGTTAGATTCAACAATAACCTCATTCATTTGGAACTCAAAACACCCACGTATCTGAAGAGCGACCCTACAAAGACCTAAGGCAGAAGGTGGCATGGCTTTACCTAATTTTCAGTTTTATTACTGGGCAGCAAACATACAAGCCATAAAAACGTGGACACAAATAAATGAACATACACAGGCTTGGTTCGCAATAGAAGTAAAATCCTGTAGTACTTCTTTATACTCCCTGCTCTGCTCTCCAATAAATGCAAGTTATCGCAAATATACTAATAACCCAATTGTGCTTTACTCACTCAGAATATGGAACCAACTTAGAAAGCATTTTAAGATGGAAAATCTTTTATCAGTGGCACCTCTGCAGGAGAACCACCTCTTTCAACCCTCGCAAACATATCCAGTTTTTAATACCTGGAAAAGTTTTGGGATTAAAATGCTCAGAGATCTTTATATAGACAACATATTTGCATCTTTTGAACAATTACATTCAAAATTCAACCTCCCAGCTACACATTTCTTTCACTATCTTCAAATTAGAAATTTTGTTAAACAGAAATTGCCCGATTTCCCCCACCTTGCACCCTCCACAATGCTGGAAAAAATACTGCTCAATTTCAAGGAATTAAACACCATTTCCACATTATATAAAATCTTATTAAAGTCCCTACCTTTCAAAGATCCAAGAGGACAGTGGGAAGAAGATCTCTTAATCAATATATCAGAAAAGGAGTGGAAGGTAGCAAAGCAGAGAATTCACTCGAGCTCCATATGCACAAAGCATAGAATTATTCAACTAAAAATTATATATCGAGCCCATCTGTCTCGCTTAAAACTGTCCAAAATGTTTCCAGGCCAGGATCCAACCTGCGAGCGCTGCAACCAAGCTCCTGCCTCACTGGGTCACATGTTCTGGGCCTGCACCAAACTAACATCATTTTGGACCAAAATTTTTAAGTGCCTTTCAGACAGCCTTGGGGTCACAATCCCTCCTAACCCATTAACAGCTGTGTTCGGTGTTCTTCCAGACGGACTTGAAGTGGAGAAGGACAAGCAAACGGTGATTGCATTCACTACACTTTTGGCACGCAGACTTATTCTGTTAAATTGGAAGAATCCTAATTCTCCTCTGATAAGTCAGTAGGAAACCGATGTTTTATATTATTTGAAATTGGAAAAAATCAAATTCTCAGTTAGAGGATCTGTACAGAATTTTTTCAAAACCTGGCAGGATCTAATCAATATTATTTTAGAATAAGAGAAATAACTATTACTGCATTTGATTCCCTTCTCCATTTTTTTTATTTACCTATATATTTATTTCTCCCTTTCTTTTATTTATTGTTGCCTTATTAAAAAGCCCTAAGCAACTCTCCTTTGGCTTAGCTCTCCTTCTCAGGGGTGGGGTTTGATTTGTCTTCAATTTTGTTAGGTTATAAATTGATCTATTTGTATGGAATGATTACAATAAAAATTAATAAATAAAATATAAAAAAAATAAAATAAAAATTGATTTAAACAATTCATAACATACATCAGTTAAAAGTATATCTCAGAAATTTAGAATCTTTTTTATTTATCATTAAATGTTTAGTCCTATCCTAGCCTAATAAACACACTCATATCTTACTCAAAACCTATAGCTTCTTACAAGTGTATTTGTTTTTCAAGTAACGTCCCTCAGTGTCTGTTAGTTTGCGGTGTTGAAGGCTTCTCTGACATGCTGTTACCTAAATCATTACGTTGATATCTCATCAAACATGTTTGTGCTTCTTTCTCTGCTGTTTCTAAATCAGACATCAGTCATCCTCAGGGAAACCCGATTTCCATCCAGTAGCAATAGCTGGTCTGAACATAATCAATACATTTGTTATTTGATATCAGATGCAGAAAAACTGGTACAACAAGAAAATTTACTTTCATTGATTTGTTCAAACAGATTTTCTGGGTAAATCCATATAGTTCATTCTTTTTCTGCTTTTCACTTCATCATTTGCCAGACACAGATCCCACTGAACTGCTGTTCACACATGACAATGGATCTGTGGTAATATGACAATGGTAATGTGGTGACACAGTAGTGGTTCATTTGCCAGTTTTCATTGGTTTTACATTAGCCTAGCATACACAGTCATTTTCTGGATGTTCATTTAATCAATGGCGCTGTTACCATAATCCCAAATAGACTCATTTATATATATTTTTATTTTATGAAGTTTTCAATTACAGTATCAGAGAGGAATGTAAAGCATATTGGTGTTTAAGCTAACAGTTTATCATATACTAGAAAACATTTATTGTCTTAAGCATAACATTAATTTTATTAATCTGTGGAACATGTTATAAAATGTTTTCAGACTTCCATTCTATTGTAAATTTAGACCTCTGCCAGTTTTAAAATGTATACATGTACCCGTTCTGTTTCCGAATGCTGTGCCATGATGCAGCCCTTACAGAAAGAAGCTCTCTCTTTATTGTTTAAAATTATTAATGCTTTTTTATTATTAATGTTAAGATTTGGCCTCTGGCTTGTTGCTATAAAATGTTTCATCAATTATGACATTAAACTGAAGAGATGCTACTTGTCACAACTGCATTTTGGACAAGCTGTGAAGTTGAGGGACGTCACAGTAGAAGCCTAAAAGATCTCATGGCTACCTGCATCTATCACATTTGAGAATGTAAGAGACTCTGATGAATGTAAAGTGAGATATATTAACTATTCCCATGTTCACCTGGTACCATAGCGATCACAGCCACCTAATGAACTCTGCTACACCCTGTCGAAGGAGCTGCTCGAAATGCAAAAGAGAGAAGATCTGGAGCCAAGATAAAAGGTACAAACACATCTGAGGATGGAAGAGACAAAGATACTGAGTGACGATAAAAGTAAGGTGTCAAGGATTTAGACCTGGTCTGACTCCATATGACGACTGCTTTCATAAGTTATATGGAATGTCACAAAAGGCAAAAGGAACTTCAATTGTAAAACAAGATGGGGTACACTGTCATACAGGAAGCAACATCTTAAAAGGTTTAGGAGGTTATGTCGACACAACATTTTCATTGACTAAACAATGTGCAGAAGCAAATACTGTTTTAGGTTATATCATAAAAACTTTTGAATATAGTGTAAATCAATGGATGATATGCTCACACTATATAATGCACTAGTAAAACTGCATCTGGAGTTTTATGTGCAGTTCTGGTCACCATGGTACAAGAAAGACATAGCAGCACTTGAAGTTGTGCAGAAGAGAGCAACCAAGTGCATCCCAGGACTTGAAGACATGTCATACTCTAACAGACTCAAAGAATTAAACCTGTTCGGTCACAAGCAGAAGAGACTGCATGTGGATCTAATCCAGGTATTTAAACTCCTCAAAGGTATTGGTAAACTAGATCCAACACAATTCTTTCAGCTTAAAGGTGAATCATGTACTTGAGCACACCTACATAAATTAAGGGGAAGTGAATTTAAGACTGAAGACAGAAAGCGCTTCTTTACACAAAGGTTTGTGGAAATCTGGAAGAAAGTACTGAAACATGTAGTTGAAGCAGAAACCTTTACAACCTTTAGGAAGAATCTGGATGAAATATTGGGACAGCTTAGGCATGTGAAATAAGACGCTATATAGCGCCCGACCCGGCACAGACTGACGCAGAGGCATGTGTAAAATCACAAAGATTTTTATTCTTCTTCAGCTGGAGGGCACGTCTTTCCCGTGAACCCCCCAGCCACAACACAGTCCCAAAGCACTGCACACTAACCAACACACAACTCTCCATCTTGGCACCACCACTCCTCTCAGGCAACCTCATCTCTTCCTCCCGATTCTGGCTGTGGAGTGGTGGTGGCTGGCCCCATTTATAGCCCATCCGGAAGTGTTCCAGGTGCTTGACCACCTGGTCCCAATTGCACTTCCAGGTGGGGCTGAAGACTCGTCCAGCTGGGCTGTTGAATCCAGACAGCACCCCGTAGCGGCCAAACCAGCTCCCAACCAGGCTGTGGAGTACTCCATTTCCCATGGAGCCCTGTGGAATGTTGAGGAATGACCATTGGCCAGGGAGGCTGGCACCAAGCGTCCCGGGGGAGGTACTGAGTTGCCCATGGTTGCTCCCCCGGAATATATGCAGCAGAGGCGTCCCGGCCGGGCATGGGACCCGGCCGCCCGTCACACATGATATAAACAAACAGGCTTGATGGACTGAATGGTCACCTCTCACTTGCCAAATTTCTTATTTTCTTGAGTACTGTCCTGGCAGAGAATTGATTTATTCTGTTACCAATATCTTAATGACGAATTAGTCTGAATGCTGGTGACTTCGAGCAACGAAACAAATGTCTATCAGTGTGTTCCATTTATGGGCACTGCCAAGTTCTGCTCTATTCAAATGTTAATGACCTTAAATATAAACTTGTGGAGGAATGTGAGCAGGTCTGACATCATTTTACTGCCACCTACGACCCTCTGATTGACAGCAGCAGCTCTATGTTGTCCAAGTCAGAAGTTCTTTTGTGTGTTTTCTGGGATGTTGTTTGTTTTTATTATATTACTAGACAAAGAGCCTGTTTCGACAACGTAAGATGAAACGGGCACAAGTGGAATAGTATAATATATAATAAGTATAAGCACCACAAACCTGATATAGGTGTATTGAATGAATGCGTAATTAGGCCTTCAGCTGTAGAGCTTTAATCGAAGTCGCCTTTCTCTTTGAATTTATGTGGCCGTAAATCCGCCGCCTCCCGCGATGTTGGGGGTGGATGTCGGTCGAATCGCCTTTCTCTTTGAATTTTCGCGGCCGTAGTCGCCTTTCTCTTTGAATTTTCGCGGCCGTAAATCTGCCACCTGCCGCAATGTCAGTCTCGTAAGGTTTTTCGGGCAACTGCGCAGAAGGCGACATGCGCAGAAGGCGACTGCGCATATGGCTTCGGATGGATGTGAGTGAGTGAGTGAGTGAGTGAGTGAGGAAACTGGCGAATTATGTATTAAGATATGAGATTCTGTAAAATTTTAATTTCCCCTTGGGGACATGGGAGGCAGCTAAAAGGCTCAAAAGACGGTAATTCCTCACCAAACCAGGGTAAGGGAGAGTGCACTAATCTTTGCTCTTTTCCATTAGCAGACCGATCACAGGAAATTCCACTTGGGCCTAATGACGTCACTTCTGGCATCAAGACATCACTACCTGTTCCCGCTCCAAGGATGTCACTTCAGGTCTCGGCCAGAGGACGTCACTTCCGGTTCCTGCCTGATGACATCATTTTCCATCTACCTTACATATAAGTGTCATGTTTTCCTGTTCTTGTTGTTCTTTTTTATGGACTGATCTATATCAATTTGAAGCACATCTTTGCTACATTTTGGCAGCCAATTGCATGTATATGGGCAGCTGCCACCAAACCTCCTTCAGTGTTGTGTGGATTATTTACAGTGGCATAGTCGGCAGGATGAACGACTCCATGAAGAATCAGGAGCGGGACCTGAAAAAAGATTAGTGCACTCTGCCATCCCCTGGTATGGTGAGGAATTACCATCTTTTGAGCCTTTTAGCTGCCTCCCACGCGCACGTGTGTGACACTGTCTATTGGAAACCTGAATCAGTGAATTGTTTCTTGAATGTGAGGAGGATTCGAAAATTACAGCTTTTTGCTGTAGAAGTTGGTGAAGTTCTAGTGTGTTAAAATCTTGAAAGATGAGTGCTAAGGGTTAAATTGATTTTCTAACCATGCAGCCAGTCTGGACTTAAATTTTATTTGAGCCAATATAACTCATGACTGCTTTAACGCAAGGTTGCATATTTCTGACTATTACCTTAGCTTACACATTGATTTATGAAAATAATGCAGCAGCAACATTAAGACTCTTAAGTTTCTTTCTGTGGTTTTTCCTAGCAAAGCTACCTATGATGCTTGTTTCAAAATTAGCCTTCCTGTTAGTTTTAAAGATCATTTTATTTTTTCAGAGAAATGACACTTGTTAAGAGATACACAATGACGCAGAATGTTCTAAGCAATGAGCACACACACATCTTAGGAGCTGCCGCAGGACCCTAACAGGGAATAGGGCATTTCTGTGTGTCTTCTTCAGACTAATCAATGCTTAAAGTGTTGGATTTATTTTATTTAGGTAAATTCTTCGTGAATGTCTTCAGGCTATTTTCCAAAAACAATTCTTGTGCTTTTCTTATACTGTGCCATCTTAAAACCGTTTTTAAATATTCTAATATGTATTTTTATCAAAGAGAATTTATATTTTAATATTTCATATTTAAGGCAGGTCTTCTAATGTCCCTGTCATCTGGATGTATAAAAGACTTCTACTCGTAATACTGCATTTCAGATATCTGTGGGTATGCAAGAGCTTAGGGATATTTGCTGGAGCTGGATGGTTGTTAGTTCTAAATGTACAGTAATTTAATCAGAATGAGCTGGTGAGGCATCTGTCTCATGCTGGGTTTTCCCAATCAGGAGTTACTGTGAAGGTAGAATTCATAAAGAAACTTAGCTATGTAGTGCAGTATTGAATTGGAATAAGTGCAACTTTATGATTCAATGGTAGAAAGAACATTGAAAGCTGACCTTGTAAACTGACCCTTTAAACACATATTGTTGCTTAGTTAAGAACATAAAGTAATTATCTAAAATGTTCCACATTGCTCAAATGTCATTCTAAATTACAATTTCTCTTCATGTTTATTAATGAAACTCTTAAGCTGTTTTGTGTCACATAACAGTAAAAAATCTTTTCCACTTTATTTTATGAAATAAATAAATGCTTCCTATAACTAAAGCCATTCAGTAGTATACTATACATATAAGTTTCAGAATCAGGTTTATGGAAGTTTAAAAATGTTTAATGTACAGCATTACAGGTTAATCTACTGGATAAATCCTGTTTAAGTGCCGCCTGGAGTCCCTTAAATCACTGTACACTTAACCTTTTATTTATAATGAAAACATGCTCCACGCCAAATACTTTTTATTAAAAAAGTTAGCCAAGCTAAGACAAAAATAAATTAAATGAATTATTATAAAAGTGTATGGTGTGAACCACGAAATATTTTATAAAAAATGTATATAAGAAAACTACTGGAAAAACACTTTCTTAGCATTTTACTGTAACTGATGAGTGATATGGATACATAAATCAGGAGAGTGAGGTTCATCATCTTGATGTTCAGGCACACAAACATCCAAAAGTGTGGCGAAAAATAGGCCCGAAAACTCAAAGGCAGGCCTGGGCCTGCACTCTCAGGAACGTCAGGCTTATAAATCCAAAAAGGGAGAAGAAAACCATCAAAATCTCACCAAAAAACAAAATAGTTTCTTACATAGATATACGAGGTGATACACAAAAATAACTGGACTGGGCTTGGGGTTTTCCTAGAAAACCATCTGGAGGTCAGCTGGATGTGAATCATAGAACTATATCCCTTCCTACACGCCTATGAAACTGCAGACCGGTTAGGTATATGCTGTGAATAGTCCAGTCAGTATTTGCACAACAATCACTACATGAGCTGCCGTGATAATGTCGGGTGAAAAAAATCGAACAGTGAATATACATCAATTTTCTCACAAATGTTTCTTTTTCCATAAAGCAGTTTTTGACAGACAAAAACATTCCTGTCCTCAATCATCCTCCCTGTTCGCTCGATTTAGCTCCCTGTAATTTTTACTTGTTCCTGAAAATCAAAAGTGACCTGAAGGGAACACATTTTTCTTCAATGGATGAAGTGAAGGCAAAAACAGCAAGCCTGTTGAAGACCATCAAGCAAGTAGACTTCCAGCACTGTTTTAATCAGTAGAAGATACGTATAGAGCGGTGTAGAGATCAGGAGGGGGAGTATATAGAAGGTGACAATGTTTAGAATGCTGTAATTCATCAATAAATATTTTTTTTTACCAATCCATTTATTTTTGTGTCTCACCTCGTATTTTATTAAGTAAAAATTAAGTATAATTAATAAATTTAAAATATACAACATTAGTCAAAAATAATTAAGAGAATGAAATAACCCTCCTATAAAGCAACCAAAAAGTCAGCAAATCCAAAAGCAATAACCAGTAATAATCAAAGGGAAAACATCCAAAAACCAGCAAGATGTAAGTAACAAAACGTAGAACACCCAATGTCTCAGCACTGAGTTGCTGCATCTCAAGTCTTAAATAGTCCTAAGGTAATATCAACAGGTGCAGTGTCAGATTTGTGATATTTCAGGGTTCTCAAAGCTTCCAGATGATGGTAGGCATTGAAACAAGAGTTAGATCAGTACTTCACACTGGTCTGAATAAAAAGGCTACACTTCACCTCCCCAAATCAGCTTTGCCCCAATTCCTAGATGCAGGCTTCCAGCATGCACAGTTTCAACAAAATGAGGTAAAAGACTTTAATTTGGAAAACATAGAAATGGGGGCTCACAGCAACCAAAGGAGAGCTCTTTTGAATTTATAGACTATACAAAACAAGGGCTAATTCAAACATGTGTCAAAAGGGAACATCACGAAATGCAACCCTCAAAAGCAAACAAGCCCAGGTCAGATTCCTGTTTCTTTAAGCAAACTCAACATACAAAAAACCAGAACATCAAAAAAATGCATCTACATAATCCAACTATAGAGCCAAATAAGAAAACAGTTCACTACAATGTCAAAACACAGTATTACAGTAGTTGCAGGCTTCTAAAGGCCTTGAGGCAGTCCCACAACTATAGCATTGGGGCCATGCCCCCTTGGGCTCAAATTAATGGGAAAAAAAGTACATAAAGAGCAAAAAATATGTTTTAAAAATACTACAGAAATATTAAATATTAAGCAAAAACATTTAATAACAAATACAATATTAACAGCAATAATTCAATAATCACAAAATTTAATTCCAAAGATGAAAAAAACAAATACATAAAATAAACCACGGATTAAACCCTGGCTGTTCCAAAACAGTAAAGAGGCCCTGCACTCTTTGGCTCAAAATAAAAATAATAAGAATAACTAACAAAAGTAATATTATAATACAATCCAAAATATTAATTATTAAGAAAATATTAACAAAAACACTATACTATGAAAGAAGGAAAGAAAAACATTCAATAACAAAATAATTAATAAAAAGTAATGAAAACAGTAAAAAAATGGAAATATATTCAGGCCAAGCATGGATCCTTAGCTAAACCATGACAGTATCTTGGAATGCAGAGATATATAAGGCCAGCTATAAAGAACCCCAGCATGTCCACAAACAGTATTTATGTGTTGATTTCCAAAACAAAATAGTTTAGTGATGGAAAAGGTTGTTACAAGTGCACAATAAAATGTATGAATGTGAACAGAATTTTCATCTACTTCATCATCATTTTCTTACATGCACTTTTGGCAGAAAAATTGTTAAATACATTTTCAACTGATTATTTACTTTGTGCTGCTAAGGTGTATACCTGAACTGAATACATGTTGCTCAACTGCTAATTGCATGATGCTTGACTAACATTCTCCAGAAGGTTATTGCAATAAGACATCTTGTATGTATCAAAACTACACGCTTTTTTTAACCTTCTCATATTAAACTAAATTTTATATTATGGACTGATTTTGGAATTATGACTGCTGATCTGCATCAACCACTGTTACATGGAAAAATGAAAGTGTATCCTTCACTTTCTCACATATGCCAGGCTTCCACACTTTGAGCATCTTATACAAAAGAAATTACCATTTTATGCCAGAACAAATCATTGTTTTCTGTTCAGAGGTGAAAAAGATCTCCTTTTTGGATTGACAATGATTAAGGGCTATTCTCTATGCTGACTGGTTAGATGCATCAATAGCTTTTTTCAGCAGGTAGGAGACTTTTCAAAAAGTGCCTTTTCCCTGTGCATCATTTTTTAGAAAAGGTTTTCGAGTAGAATTTCAATTGTGGTCAGAGCCATAAAATCAATCAAAACAACCACCAGTTTCTATTTACATTTTTTAAACACATGCAACATTAAAGGTCATCTGTAAAATCACTTTTAACTCTCCCATCTCCTCTTTAAGAGCTGTTTTTCAGATAAGCGTAAAAACCTTGAATAGGATGTTAACACTTTTCAAGCTAATGTATTTTACCCTTCACCATTATAAAGTGCCCTGCCAGACTTTCTATCCGCCTTCCAGGCTAACAACACTCCAAGGCTGATGTCATTGCTTGTGTGGACTCTGTGACCACATACAGTATATCACGTAGGGTAAAACCATGATCCATAATACACAGTTCTAATCTTTGAAAAGCTACTGTACTTTGATGTTACCTTTAGCATCAACGGGTCTTGGAACAGAACAAAAGGCAATCTAAATTTGACAAGCAGGATAGTTCTTATAGAGCTGTTCTACACTAATGTGTAAGTTTACCTTGTAGAAATAATTTAGAATTCTCCATCTCATTTTGTCAATCAGCAGCTGCCCAATAAAAACGTATCTAGGAAATCAGTGAATGATACTTGAACCATGAGACTACAGGTGGCTAGAGATTTTCTTCACTAATTTGATCTGCTATTACACAATACAAAAATCCTCTCTTTAAGTATTTTTGGCATCATTTAAATGGTCCCCTGGAAGAAATTGCTTAGAGGACATTACTAGTGAGAACGTCATGAGGGACTATAATCATAGAATTCCTCTAGGCTTTGAATACCTACTTAGAACTTAGGATGCCCACTTGGAACAGGTACAACCATGTTGGCTGTCATGAAGGACATGCAGTTTGGAGGAGGCCAAGGGTGTTTAAAGGCATTTCCACACCTAGTTTGTTTGATGTGTGTTTTTATTTTAACCCTGATGTGATTTCCCTGAAAGTATTGTTCGAGTAGGTAGATGTGAACATGCCAATCGCACTTGAGTGCAGACCAAAACCACCAGATTGAGTCCTGTTTAGAAAGGGTGGTCTCGGTATGGTATGAAGTGAACCATGGAGCAGTGTGAATGAGGTACAGTATGAATGTGCTCCAACATTGGACTGACCGACTTACAGGAAATGTTGAGCATTATGGGTCGGTAATTAGGGAATTTCATTCACAGCGTAATGAGTTAAGGGTTAACATGGAGGAATAAAAACAATAAAATGGTAAAATTAATTCACAAGCAGGTAAAAATGTTAATCAGAGCAAGCCTAATAGCTGACCAGGCACTTAATACTTGTCCCTTGTGCGTGCAATTGTAGAGCAGCTGAAACAGAACAAAAAAAATGTGTAAATTTACATGTGATGTGGCCAATCACAACACATACAGTGAAGGTGAGGAATGACCAGCAGTGCCTTGTGAGACCATCGACCAAACGTCGTAATCTTACATCATGAAAGGCATGCGCACAGGTCCTCTCACTGTGATCACTTTTCGGGCGCAATACAGTTAAGGACTCACTCTAACTTTGACCTTTGCAGTAAATATTAATCAAACATTTCAAAATTAATTGTATTAAGAGACAGAGGACTTAAGACAGTAGATATTTGATTTGATATATCCTAAACTGAAGTTACATTCATATGATGGCTACGGGGGATAATAAGCAACATATAATACAGTTAAATGAAACTCCCCTGACACGTCTACTGTCATAAAACTGAAGAACATCAGATTTTGCCCCCCAGCAGAGGTTGCCTTCTCTTGTAAATTTGCCTATTTCAAACATGTCAGTCTCATACTATATGCATAGTAATACATTCTTTCCTGTTATTTGATCAAACTGTGTTGGGTAAATAAACCAAATAATTATGGGAAATGCAGCATTGTGGAAACACAACTGTTATAGACCCTTAATTTTCTTGGGAAAAAATGTTTCTGGCCTTTGAAGGAAGCCCATGCCGTCAGGATGTTTATTGACATGTTTAGACCTTCGCTTGAATATTTGCAGTATGAAATTCAACTGAACTAACTGGAAATGAAAACAATGTAATGACTCATTCCCTGATTCGGAACAGAGCAAAATGGGCTATAAGTGTGAAAACACCTTTACCCATAATTTGGAAGCAGAAATGCAGGGTGGACATGACTGGAAGAAGGAATTCAGGCATGGCTACATTACTTTAAAGAAGCATTACTCCACCATAATTACCCTTAGGTGAAGAATATAAACACATATAGTATGTGCTAGCGGCCTGTTGAATTTGGTACCAGGCATGAATTGGCATAAAGACTCGATTGGCAGGCCGTTAGTTCAGAGTATAACGAGAAAGAGAAGTTAGAGGAAGTTTTATGGTGTTTACTTCTTCAGACACACTGTTTGAGGTAAGCAAATTGGAAGGCACTCGACCTGACAAAGCAAGGTCCTGGGAAAGGCCAGGGTCTTCTGAGTCTTTGTTATTTAAAGTTTCTCTTTTCATTTTTAATGTATACACATTTTAACAAAGTTCAGCAGCACAGTGGATTGGACTGCTGCCCCATGGATGGTCTGAATCCTGTATCCAACTGCTGTCTGCGTGGAGTTGGCACCATGTGTGCCATTGAGATTTTACTCTGCATACTTTGTCTTTCGTCCTTCATCCAAATGTAACTTGTGTTACTAAGGTGGGTGAGCAGGAGTCTGGTGAGTGCCCAAGTGGGCATTGGAAATGAACTGGTGTCAATGATTGGCTGAAGTTTAAAACTCCATTTACATAATTTAGATATTTTCAAAATCTAATGCATGCAGAAGCAAATTCCTATGGAAAATAATAAAATAATTGCTGTAAATGCAGAGCAAAATTTTTCCACACTTGAAGATGAAAAAGAATTTATCACAGTTTATGTATACAGTATTTAACTGTTACAATTAAAAATATAAGTGTGTTTTTTGATTTTGTAAGCAGAGAATAAAATAGGAGACACTTAAGAGTTTTCCTTTTGAAGATAAAAGAGAGGCAGAGCTGCAAGTAGAGGCCCACAGTAGGTGGCAGTGTAAATCTATGTTCTTGACTGCAGTATAGCACAGTACTCCAAATCTACCCACAAAATTATTAAATTAAATGTCTTTTCCTATTTTTTTAAATAGAATTATTTGTGAAATGAATTTCATGAAAAGTAATTCTCATCTAGAACTTTTACGCTGCATGTGCTGTCAAGCATTTTCATGGTTATTAAAAGGACGGTCTTCCCTCAGCTGAAATTCACAGTCTTGTGACTCCCATCTGTCTGCCTTTTTTTGGACTCCACAGGAAGCGATGCAAGTTTCCATGTTGGTAATACAAATTACAGCTGAAAAGAGGTTCTAAGACTCAGCTTGGGAGCCAGAAGATCACACCCTGCTACCACAGTAACACCTTTCAATATTTATCCTCCAGGCTGTAAGCAGCAAATGCGAATAAAATAAAATGACAAGCGCAACTGGCTTCTTCACAGGGTCTGGGACCTTGCTGTTCAAGTTATTTGTCACCTAAAATAAATAATACTCTCCTGAGGTTTGCTGAAAGACACCATGCCCTAATTAGCCAGAATATCAAAGACCCCTGTGGTATTCTTGCACTCTTCTGTACCTTTCTTGTCAACGGATAAACAGCTATCCCCTGTAGAGGGGCAACAATAGGAGTACCCCAATGAAGCTGCTGAGCGCTGAGGGGTCTTTGTCTAATTTTAGCTTTTTTCTCCCCAGTGGTTTGCATCAGGAATGTGCCAAGTGGGTTCAGAGCAGATCAGGATGGAAGACAAGTAGCCACACAACAGTTTGGGCAATTTAGACCTTACACAAAGGCAGGTGGAAATTAGCTCAGTGTTGAATTTTTGCTGTTGTAGTATATTTGCCTGTAACTAACAATATTATGAAAATTATAATAAAGAACCCAAAGCTAGGATGATTTTGTTACTATACTGCCATTTTTAAAAATTATGTTGTGATGATGTCTAGTGTCACAGTGCTGGAATTCCTCCATTGTAAATGGCACAGACTGCCATTGCTATACACAATGTCAAGATAACAAAAAGGAGAGATAGTAAAGGGCTGGAGTCCTGTTGTATGCCCTGTCCAAAGAAAATTTAAGAAAACATTAAGAAATGCAACACAATTAATGGATATGGCTTTGCAGCCTAAACTTCAGCTCTGGTCGAGAGGACTGACCTCCTTGGCAGATGGTCCTTAAATGAATGCTGCCTTCTGGTCAGCATGCTCTTTAAATAGGACAGGAGGTGGGCCTATCAATGATTATCCACAAGTGACATCAGGGTTATTCACTCTAAAATGGGAAATGGAAGAGAGGTTAGTGCCGGTGTCACTTTATTAATCTTCCCTCTTTGTTTTCCTAGATAATAACCCGTGAGAAACTCCTCATGATTGTGTGTATGAAAAAAGTACAGCCATAGCCTTGGAAAACCAACAGAAAATATAACCACCTGTGACGAATAGCAATTCCAAAATGGCCTCATTGGCATAATGATAAAATATTTAAATACATTTTAAAAATCCAAAATGAATAAAACGATAAAATCCAGAGGATTCAAAACCCAGATTTACATTTTCTAAAGGCCATGTCACATTTAATGACTTTTCCCGCAATTTACAGTTGGCAGAGTGCTCCAGTACAGGCAATTGCATAATGTGACATGCCCAGTGACTCGCTCCAAATGGTCCATGGCTCACTCCTAGTCAGAGGGACTGCCTATGTGTGCATGAGAGCTGCTCAACTGGAAGTACAATGCAGGTGGTTCAACATTGAGGAATAGAGAACACGGGTGTTTAGGACCTCACACACAGAAGAGAAGTTCTTCTATCTGATGACTAGTATTTTATGTACTACAACAGAATAGAAAAAAGATTAAAAAAAAGGCAGAGATTGCAGGACTCGCTGTAACTGTTAACCCTTCAGGGTGACTCCATCAGGCAGTACATTATTGACTGTCACAAAAAGGGGCATGCATGACTGTGGTGGAAGGTTGACACATGGTTGGTAATTGTGACATGGCTAGCAATTTTCAGTCTTTTAAATTGACATGGTCCAACGATTAGATTAACAAGCAAGACTGGCATGCCCAGTGGCTAGGACTCATGTAATTTGATATTGGCTTAAGGGACAATGAAAGAATGTGAAATAATTTTAATAAGAGGTTTAGAAGGTTGGCACTTGAATAATAAAAAATTGCCCGGCCAGTATAGTTTTGACAAGCTGGCAAAGTGTGCCAGACAACTGAAGTAAGACCTACTGTTTGATTTATACCAGGCACACATTACAGGATAATCAGGGCCGTTTTGGACTCAATTCAGCCATCCATCCATTTTCCAACCCGCTGAATCCGAACACAGGGTCACGGGGGTCTTCTGGAGCCAATCCCAGCCAACACAGGGCACAAGGCAGGAACCAATCCTGGGCAGGGTGCCAACCCACCGCAGGACACACACAAATACACCCACACACCAAGCACACACTAGGGCCAATTTAGAATCACCAATTCACCTAACCTGCATGTCTTTGGACTGTGGGAGGAAACCGGAGCGCCCGGAGGAAACCCACGCAGACACGGGGAGAACATGCAAACTCCACGCAGGGAGGACCCGGGAAGTGAACCCAGGTCCCCAGGTCTCCCAACTGCGAGGCAGCAGCGCTACCCACTGCGCCAACATGCCGCCCGGACTCGATTCAGCTTTTCCAATATTCACAAATGGTATCTTCATTTCAGACCTAGCTTAAGTGATTATCTCTCAACTTTATCGTGCAATTCACTGTTGCTCTTGCTACAAAGTTGAACTTGGCACTCATGTGGCACAGTTGTTGTGAAGTCAAATTTTAGTTTATGAGAAATTCTGTGAAATCCCAGTTTTTGGACAGCTGAGACTCTCCAGAATGTGAGTGTTTACCTCAGTGTATGAGCTTCATTGCTGCAAATTCTTGTAGAGTTTGAACTCCAACTACCAAAGACATGCTAGAGGACAAACAATTGGGGAAATTTGTCATTATTTGTGGGGGTCTCTCACATTTTCACAATTAGAATAATTAAATTTGTTTAAATCTATGCCAGGCATTAAAGAGAGAGATATGGAGAGAAACAAAATAGATAAAGTAGCAATTGGAGATTGCCTCTGCTTGGCAATGATTCAATCAACCAAGGGTGCCAATGTGAAAAAGAGGCATAATAGACTGGCAGGAAGCCAATACAACTCCTCAAAGCTGGCTGGTGATGAAGAGGGGTAAGCGGAACTATCAGTATCAGCTTATCAAAATATTCCACATGAATAAAGTGGCTAAACATATGGGGAGTATCTGTAGTTATTAAGTGCTCCATTATTGAATATGTGCCTTTCTTAACCAGGAATCATGGGCCCTACATCTAAAGAGCTAAGGCATCAGCTAATTGTATTATATATATTCGTCAGGCAGTGAAAGCATTGGTAAGTTTCATTCTCCACTTTGCACTACATCTCCTTACTGCCAAAGATTCTTTTACTTATTTGCATTTCTAGTAGGGTGCTGTGTGGACAACACTGTGAGAGCTGATGGCAATTACAAATATTTATTAAAGAACAGTTGGTTTATTTATCTGAACTCTTGCAATCATAATTACAAGGAGAAAAAGAACTGAAATGGAACACTACAAACATCTCCAAATTCCAAACAACTGTATTAAACATGAAGCAAGTAATTTAATAACTTTTTTCGTCTTATGTACTGTAATGAAGTTAAGATGTTATGAAAACCAAGTCTGGGAAGATTTTTGAACATGCCCTGCTGGCACTAACTTCCAATTACCTTCCCCAGTCATTCCCAGTACATGTTTCTGCAGCCTGTGGAAAAGAGTGAGTCTGTTTCCGATGGGGCTGAATGTCTGTGATGTGCAATCACCGTCTCAGTCATTCTCACAGCTGATGCTGCGTTCACATGCCATGACTCAGTCAGTTTGTCACTTGTGTTCCTCAGGGGTCTTCTCACATTATCTTAAGCCTCATACCTCTGAAAATGATCACGTCGAGTCCAAAAAAGATCAAAATCCAGTTCCTTTAAATGTGAAATTTGAAGTTGTAAAGCATAGGTAAGCAGCCTTTTTAAACAGTATTTAACGAAAGGAAATGCTTAATTAGGGTTTATTTGGATGACTAGCATATTAAACCAGTTCTGTCAACTGTCATACATTTTGGTGTTATTTGAAGAAAAATTAGGGGTAGTCTTTTGGGTCCAAAGAATGTTCAGAGATTTTTCCATTTAAATTAATAGTAAGGATGTATTCACATTATCAAAATTCAATTTAGAAAAGGACTTCTGTGAATTAATTAGTTTCATAAAGTAGGGGAAATCAGTGCTTTACACAATTTCTACGATGTGACTAAATTAAAAAGAAATGACACCATGTGACAATTCCCACGGAAAAAGGGAATGTTTGCATTCCCTTTTGTTTCAGGAAGAGCATGCAGGTGTGAGCTCCATATATATATATTGTGTAAGAAGGACTCACCAGATCTGCTCTTTCTTTTTGTCTGTCGTTTCTTCTTTTTTTGACTCAGATAGCTGTTTGCATGAAGAAATAACAGAACCTCAGTTTGGGAATAAAATAAAGATGATAAGAAATACTGCTAGGTTTCCTATTGTTTAGTAATCATAATTAAAGAATGACCTTCAAAAAGTGAAAGACAATTTTGGGATCAGTTTGATTCCTCAGGTTTATGTATATGATAGACACATAACTAACTTTTCTAAAAAAAACTATTATAAGAGAAATATAAAATGCATTAAACTTGTGAGATATAAGTTTAGAAAACCACTTATGCAGTGTAAAACAAGCTTTCTATGAACCTTTTAATATGAATAGGCGGCACGGTGGCGCAGTGGGTAGCGCAGCTGCCTCACAGTTAGGAGACCGGGGTTCACTTCCCAGGTCCTCCCTGCGTGGAATTTGCATCTTCTCCCTGTGTCTGCGTGGGTTTCCTCCGGGTGCTCCGGTTTCCTCCCACAGTCCAAAGATATGCAGATTAGGTGCATTGGCGATTCTAAATTGTCTCTAGTGTGTGCTTGGTGTGTGTGTGTGTGCACCCTGCCTGGGGTTTGTTTCCTGCCCTGCGCCCTGTGTTGGCTGGGATTCACTCCAGCAGACCCCCGTGATGCTGTAGATAGGATATAGCGGGTTGGATGATGGATGGATTAATATGAATAGATGGCTGTCTTATTCAAAACTAAAACCTGCAGTATTATCCAAGCACGCAAAACTGAAGACTGAAACTTAATAAGTAAAACAGTAGCAAAACGGTAGCAAAAACCTATTTTTAAAAATCTTACTTAAAGATAATGTTATAATGTACCTATTATTCATACAGAGCATCAAATCAAGAACAATTGCAAGGAGAAGTATACAAATTAAGCACAATATATAATCTCCCAAATTCAGAGGCGGATTAAGGTGGTGATGAGCCTCTAGGCTACTCTTTGTGTGGGCTCCCGGTTGTAGAGGATATAGACAGCCCCACTTACTTACAATGCTTTACCAGAAAAAAAAATTTAATGCCACGTGTAATAGCATGCTGGAAATATTACATAGCTGAAATGCACCCACTCGGGGTGCACTAGCATAAACAAACATCCGCAGAAATACCTTGACAGCCTTTACTATAAATAGCAACTCCACAGATAAAAGCCATTAACAGTGGATCTGCAAGTTAACTCTTTCAGGGCTGATGTCAACTTTTGTCAAAAAGAGGAGTTGACGATGGTAATCAACTGTAAACTGTGACAAAACCAGCCATTATGTTGGACTCTCGTTGCTAGAAGGAAAGTTAGATTCATTGGTTTGACCGAGATTCCCTGAGCTCACGTGAGTAGCAAGGCGCACACAACGGCAAAAATAGCACTGAGATCTGGCAAGAGATCTAAGCGAATACATAAAACAAAATGCTCCGTGGACAACGTCTTGCCTATAATTTCTGAACTGGACTATGACTTGTTGGACTCAGATTTTGATACAAGTGATCAATGTTAGGTTCCAGCTTCAGCTGATCGGTTCCCAGCTAGTAGTGTTACTGACAATGTTCGCCAGGGAGGACTGCCACTTAAATATGACAAGAGGTAGAATCCAGATTGTAATGCACTGCGACCGTGACCGCCGCCGTTGCTGTCCCAGCCATGTGAAGACAGCCTGGCAGCAAGCCTGCCGCTCATTCTTGCCACACTTGAAGCCACAGCATGCAGCAACAGACGTTTTATGTGGATTTCTGTGTGAAAGCATCATTTTTTGGAAAAAATATTCAGCCCTCAAAGAGTTAATAATCACTTTTAGCTTTCTAAACCAACAGGTGCAATAATGGCAGTAGTATACAGGCCACACTGTATTACTGAGGCAATATCACACATATCAAATAAAACAAGACCCATAAAAATACAATACAGTAACACAAAATAATAACACAGCAGCATCACAATCATACTGCAAATATACATTTTCCTACCTTTAGAAGATTTTCTTCCTTGTTTTCCAGAAAGAGAAGTCCTTGATGAGGCTGGTAAAATCCAGTTTGCACAAAATATCACTTTCAATGGACATCAGAGACAGGTGATTCAGTCTGTTTTGGACCATTGTGGATCTCAGTCTGTTTTTAACTACTCCCTGTTTTGAAAATGAACGCTCCCTGCTAGCATTCGTTACAGGCAAGGTCATAAATATCCGGGGAGGTATATCAACATTTGGAAAAACTAACTGTAATTTTCTTCCTCGTAGAAGTTGCAGCAGTGACCTTGCTGAGATGTCCTTGTTTTCTTAGTAAATTCTCTGAATTGTACAATTTCGTCCACAAAATCTTCCTTCTGATCACCTGCATATTTCTTCTGAAGATTAGCTGCTCCAGTTTGAAGATCTTCTACAGAGATGGAGGGAATATTGTTCAAAAATCCAAAAGTCTGCTCAGTGTCTTTGTAGAAGTGATACCTCCGATCCAGTTCGGCAACGAGTCGGTCTATGACGGCGATAAAAACTGTTGTTTTGAATTTGTCTCGGCCTGATCGCTCACTGTCAGATTCAGTGGATTCATCTGCTTGTTTTTTCCTTTTTCTGTGCCTCTGTGTGTCCACATTGTAGTGTTGGAACAAAGTTGGTGACATGTTCTTTGCACCACTCTCAAAGTTGTCGAAATCATCTCGCAGGCTGGCTACATAATTCCTCAATGAGCTAATAAGATCAACAGCGTTACATAAATCCAAATCAACTGCCTGTAGAGCAGTGCTAGTCTTATAAAAGCGTTGCAGTATGCAATGCCACATGTTACAAAAAAAGGAAATCTCTAGTCTTTCCATCTTCGCGTACAGTGTCCTGGCTTCAACCCGAGTAGTAAGGGTTTGGTTTGGGTCATCAGCTAACTTTTGCAGTGATTCTTGAAATCTGGCATAGTTCTGATGCAGTACTTTTATTGCTAGTGCGTGTGCCGACCATATAGTGTCTGAAAAGCCTTTCAAAGCCTCTATCCTGTGGATCAGCATTTTGTTGCTGACTGGATGAAGATTCGACAGCCTTGAAATATCCAGTAAATTTAGGGATTTTCCTTAGCAGTTCTTGGTTACACTGTTCTTTCAGTCGTTGTGCTTTTCGTTTTTGTGCTCTGCTATCATATTTTGGGCATTTTGCCGATATGCTGCCTCGTTACCCAGAATAACACAGTGGTGTGGTATGAACTCAAAACAAAATTAACTTTAACCGGGTCACATCTACTCAGTCAGCTGTTTAAATTTAAAATGTTTCTTATTGGCCAATGGGCGTCAGGGAGGCGGTTTTCTTTTAGTAAATTAAACAAATAATTAAAAATAGTTTGGTCAATCCCAGGGCCCTGCACACATGGGGCCCCTAGGCTGCAGCCTAGGCCAGCCTGTGCATTAATTCGCGCCTGCCCAAATTATACTGTACTCTGAATAACAGATTGTTATGTGAATCGTCTGAAAATATTTAAGCAATTGAATGTGGTCATAGCCTTTTTGTTAATAAAAATTTCATAAGAAAACGTCACCACATCGTGCCACATATGGAAATGTATTTGGTGAACATATTTAGTATTTTGTTAAAGAAATCAGCAGGAAAATTAAATTTGGAATGGATAGACTATAACATGCAAACGATCTTTTCCTGACAAGATTAGTGCAATGGAGTTGTGCCATGTCACTCATGGCTGCTGATGACATTGGCTCAAAGAGACAGGCAGAGATACTCAAAGGTTGACATTTTTTAGCTTGTGCCTAACACCTTTTGAAAATGTCACGGTTATCCTCAGACCTTTAGCAATGAAATTAGACAAATATGAAGTGTGTTTACCACACTTACTGAAATGACTGCATGTCTTTAGACTTTGAAAATTTTAGAAGTTTATTTTCTCCAGCATTCTGGCTGCTGCAGTTTTGGTTTTCCTCTCCTCCCTGGCCATCTGGCCACAGCATCAAGTGATACAATTAGACTATTATACTATTACTACTACAATTAGACTATTATAAGTATTAGACACTTAAATATGCCTCTTGTTCTGACTGTACAGAGCAGAAGTCATTTGGAAAAGGGATAGAATCAGGTGTTAGATTGTGAAAATGTCTAGCCAAGATCAAAATTTAGCAGCACAGCCTAGGCCAAAAATGCTAAATAGATAGATAGATAGATAGATAGATAGATAGATAGATAGATAGATAGATAGATAGATAGATAGATAGATAGATAGATAGATAGATAGATAGATAGATAGATAGATAGATAGATAGATAGATAGATAGATAGATAGATAGATAGATAGATAGATACTTTATTAATCCCAAGGGAGAGAAAAACGGAGCAAAATGACACCTTTTATTGGCTAACTAACAAGATTACAATATGCAAGCTTTCGAGGCAACTCAGGCCCCTTCTTCAGGCAAGATGTCAATCCCAAGGGGAAATTCACATACTCCAGCAGCACCTTACTGATACAAAAAACAATATTAAATTAAAGATTGATAATAATGCAGGTAAAAACAGACAATAACTTTATATAATGTTAACGTTAACCCACCTCCCCATCCCCATCAGTCTGTCACTGAAGCTGCTCTTCTGTCTAGAGATGACACTGTTTAGTGGATGCAGTGGATTTTCCATAATTGATAGGCGCCTGCTTAGCGCTTGTCGCTCTGCCACAGATGTTAAACTGTCAAATGTAAAACCAAAAAGAATAAATAGACTTAAAGCAAACAAGCAATATAAATCTTACTCAAGGGGTAGAAAGGAGTGCAAAACCATACTAGTTATTAAATTATATCCACAAATTTGGACAATTAATTCTCCATGTTGCCAGCTTACGAGATGTCATACTAATGATGTCACTCAGCGTGATTTCTGATAGGCATCATCTGAAAACCCATAAACATTTAAGTACATAATTATAGGTACTGAAGATAAGTGGCACCTATCAAGAACATAAGCTGTCACTGCATGAGACAGTATTTGCTCTTAAATATTATTATTAATGCATCAAATTAAAAAAACAAAGTGACATCCAAATTCCTTGAACTCTAAAACCCATGTAATAAACTATGAATTACCTTTGGAGGCCATAGAGAAACTGTAAAAATCAAAAAATAAACTTCAAGTCATGATGATTATAGTCAACAATAATTATTGTTGACTATAATCATTATTGTTCACTACTGAATAAATTATAATTTATTCAAAGCTTAATTCTGTTAGGAACTTTTCTTTACTTATTTATATTTGTGATTAGTCGACCCTTGATATACGACCGATCTGACATGCGAACAACTTGATTTACGACCAAAATTTTTGTTTTTATTTACGACCAACATCTTGTGTTACGACCTGAATGCGGTCACGTGTATCTGCTTGCGCGATTGTAAACATACAGCCGAGTGCGTTCGTAAGCGTCAGTCGGAGCCCAGATACTTGTGTTTGTGGACGTAATTTCGGTCAGTGCAGTGATTTATATAATTTTTTTTCGATAATTGCTAAGGAAAGAAGAGAAGGTAACGAAGGTAAAGAAAGAGATCACAATCGAAACGAAGAAGGAAATTGTGTGGAAATATGAGAGTGGTGTTCGTGTGACAGATCTCGCTAATATGTACAGCATATCGAAATCCACCATCTCGACAATTTTACAAAGAAAAGATTTGTATAAGGAGGCTCCTTCCAAACAATAATCACCTTCCATTTCATTCTCCTCCTCCTCCCTTCCTGCAGCCCAAAGATGTCAAATTAAATGGTGAGTACAGTATGAAATTGTTGTTTCTGGTTGGCTAGGCACTTTGTATAACTTTTTGGTTAGTACATTAGAAAAATTATTGGTGTTTTGGTAAATTATGCACATTATACATCCCTTTTTTATTATGAAAAGGTTAACTAAATGTTGCTGTGGGAGGTTCGGAACGCATCATGGGTATTTTCATTATTTCTTATGGGAAAAATAGTCTTGACTTACAACCAACTTGAGTTACAACCAGCCCTCGCGAACGAATTGAGTTCGTAAGTCAAGGGTCCACTGTATATTTTTACTTTTTTGTAAAGCATTTTGAGTTACTCTTATTATTATGAAAATATGTCTCCAAAGTCATAAGTAGCTGCAGATGATTTGGGGCATAATAACATACCTGGCCTTAACCCTGAGTGTGACCCAGGTCCAGAATTGTATGTTATTAGAGTTAACCCCAAGTCAGACTCAGGGTGATGTTTAATGATCTGCTTTACAGTGTAAAGTTCAAATACCGCTAAGTATTCTGCTGCAGTGAAGTGGATGAAGAAACATTATGCTACCACAAATCTTGAATATTTCTATGTGTTTGGCCACTCTAAGGTAGCTCATAAATATTCATGAGGGAGTAGAGCCTCCAGCCAAAACACAATAGCATGTAAACAAGGAGCTGTAAAGCCAGTATAAGAACCAACTGAAACGGAGCCATTAACTGAATTAAGCAATTAAGACTTTCAGTTGGTTACTCTTGTTTTGTGTCCTCATTAAGCATTTCTCCTTACAATCACCCTAATGAGCACTGACATAACGCAAAGATACATGGCACTTTCTCACTGTGATGTTGAATGGGTGGGCTTCTCCAGCTTCAAAAGTCATTGCAATGAAATTGGCAGCTAAAAACCCTCACTAAAGATATGCTGGTGCTTTACATTGTATCAGACACTTTCTGTGTCTTATGTGTGAGGCTGTTCATACAGAAAACACAATTAAAAACTATTTTTCATGTTCAGATATTGTCTAGATTGTATCAAGGCATTCTGATTGTGGTGAAAACATATCTCAGTATACACGCAGTGGATAATTTTATGTTCTTCTGCTATGTAAAGCATCTCATTATTTGTTTTATACTGAAATATTGTCTCTCTCTCTGTGTGAATAAATTGAGATTCACATTTAAAGACAACATAAATTTCAGGTCTTTGATTTATAAAGAAATAATAATTGTAGAGCTGGTTCAGGATCTTGCTGATATGAGAATAATTAAGCCCAAACTGTCTGTATTAATATGCATTTTTTCATCTAACATAAGTCTACAGTTTGCAATATACAATTAAACGAAGACTTTGATTATATAAAAGCTAAAGAAGTCAAATGAATAAAACACAACAACAAAAGTGAAGTACTGGAATGCCGTTAAACTATTTAAATTTATTTATCAGATTTGAAGACCAGCTTTTCCTTTCATGGAAGACTGAAAGAAGCAGAGCCAGCTACAAGGCCTTTTCAAAAAATGTTAAAAATGTTCAAATACATGACCCTTATAAGAGTTAATATGGCAAGAATGAGATAAAAAAAACTTAAGCAGCAGAAACCACTTCTAAGCATCAAAGTATAATCATACGACTAGAACAAAGTTTCTCTTTCCATATCTGATGGTAACTTAAAATATTATAAAACATAATATTTAAGCTGTTGTAATCTACTTAGGAGGCATGGTGGCACAGTGCCTTGCAGTTAGGAGGCCCTTGCATGTTCTCCCCGTGTCTGCGTGGGTTTCCTCCGGGTACTCCGGTTTCCTCCCACAGTCCAAAGACATGCAGGTTAGGTGCATTGGTGATTCTAAATTGTCCCTAGTGTGTACTTGGTGTGTGGGTGTGCCCTGCGGTGGGCTGGTGCCCTGCCTGGGGTTTGTTTCCTGCCTTGTGCCCTGTGCTGGCTGGGATTGGCTGCAGCAGACCCCCGTGACCCTGTAGTTAGATAATGGATGGATGGATGTTAATCTACTTAATAACTGTATGTTTTTGTTGTTGAATGTTGATGAGGGCTCTAGGACTAAGCAAGCCTTAAGCATGTAAAATCTGAAATAGAAAATTAATTTTACATTTTTTGTGTGTGTGTGCTGTGATCTACTATCTGTAATTAGACAATAAAATAAAAATTGTGATATTAATCAATAATTTAAGAACCTGAAAGTCTATGAAATAGTCTTATCAAATTAGGAAAATGCAACAAATTGACTTTCAAATCTTGTATATAAACGTCTACACGTGGAAGTGTGTGTGTCTGTCTGGCCTGGGAGTGAGAGGTGGAGGTAAGGGCCACCTCTGAGGATACACAAGCGAGGCCAGCACGTCGGCAAAACAAATCCTCCTAGGAGGGAGATGCCCAGAGTAGTTCCTTTCAATTACCTGACATCTCTATATTTCAATTTTTTTCCTGATGATTTCAATAGTTTCTAGGACCCCAGGCTTTTTTTACAGCATGGGCTTACACAGCTAGTATGCAATAACTGTGGTGACTCAGAAAGCTTAGCTTTTTAATATCTTCCTTTTGTATCTCTTCTAGATGTTTCTCAACCAGTAAGAATTGTTGGTAATGAAGATTGAGATTTTTTGTTGGTTTCTTTCTTCAACATGTCTTTGCTATTATTAAAATATTATGATGTTTCATCACCATTGACCTGGAATTGTGTGCCGTGTGACATCATCAGAGTGATGGGATAAAATATTATTTACCTTGTCCAGCTTTTATCTAACATTTAGGATAACACCAAACAATTTAGCACTTAGAATGTAAGTCTTTTGGTTATTAGTTTTAGCATATTCAATGCACATCTTTATTACTTTGATATTTGGTTCATGTTTAGGGCCCATTCATACCTAAAAGTTTTCTAGCACTTTAGCACTAGACCTGAATACACCTAAACCACTTTAAAAAGTTTTCAATGACAGTATTCACCTTAAAGCATTTTAGCAGTGAGCGGCTTAGAAAACACCTGCATACAGCAGTTTTTGAGTGTTTTCTGCCAAATGCTTGTTCAGTTAAAATAAATGGCAACACTCATAAAACACTGGCAGTAGAAAACAAAAAATTGTTTTGGAAGCATTTTTAGTGGAAGTAAGTGCTTCTTCTAGGATGAAGCAGCTCATTGAAACTAGAAAAAAAATGTTGGTGTCCTTGGAAGACTCATAGAGTATCTGAACTAAATAAAAAATGCTGGAGAGCTGAGCGTAAATGGAGAAAAAGTAAACTAATCATCCACTATGAAATATTGAAGGTACATATAAATGAATATAGGAAAGCAGTCCGTCTTGAGAGGCAGTTCTATTTCTGTAAAATTATAAATGACAATACAGTAAATTCAAGACTTGTATTCTCAAATACTGATTGTCTTCTAAACCCAGCACATTCAACAGAATGCCTCCCGGAAACCTCTGTGAAACTGGAGAGGCTTTTGCCGAATATTCTTAAAGCATAATAAAACATGTAAGATTATCTTACTTCACTTATATTTCTTTTGAGTTCAAGCTATATTAATATTAGCAAGCAAAAACTGATAATTCTCTCATTCATCATACATGATACAGTAACAACACTTTTGTATTAAAAGGTATTCATTGTTTTGTTTTGTACAATTCATTACTGGAATTGTTTTAAAATAGAAATATAAACAATATCAAAACTCACAGTATGTTTATCTTCCTTTGTACATTCAACAAACTAGTCACTCAAAACTGAAATATTTGAAAATATGATTCTAATTTGTAACAATTATTTGCTGTCAACTTAACTTTAGCGCACACTTTTTATGGCTCATTAACTGCAGTGGGCAGGTATCATTTATTGATTCTTTTGAGTTTGAACTGAATCATTACCTGAGAACGAGTCTTAAAATTCTTATTCATTGAATTTATGAACAAGAATGAGTGACATGATTCTTGTTCCTTTGATTCTGTATCATAACGTCTTATTTTAACTATGTATCTTAAATGTGTTACAGTGGTTTACTTACTGTAATAGAACTGTTATATGAATTATGATCATGTTAAATATTTAATTATATATACATACAAGAACTGTACATGTATGGACCAATCAGTATTCATGAAAATGATTGAAACAAATCAAATGAATCCAATGAATCAATTCAGCAAAGTCAATTTAAATGCCCATCACTATTTCTTGGTGTGTCGTATAAACCAAACGATTTTCTTGACTATTAATTGTTTTCCATAGGGTTTTCTTCTTCTCTATTAATTATATTGTAATAATTTTTTCCTTTTTAAATAAATTGGGGCTGCCAGTATAGCTGACATTTAAAGGCTGCAGAGTCCCTAGGCTTACCACTGGGGCATTGAGGTTTTCTCTGTGTTTGTGGTTCTCCTTTCACATCTTAAACTTTTGAATTATTTCTTTGAAGATTAGCTTGGTGTTTACTGTATTTTATATTACAAGACCATTTTTTCTGCTTGGACTGTTTTGAATATCTGGCCTTTACTCATTTTTTGCCTTTTTGTATTGTCCCTTTCGCATTTCTCTGCCCTCTCTAGTGTTTGGTCTGTTTTGTATCTTTGTCTTTTAGTATTGCTTGGTTGTTTTAGTTTGGTTTTGATTTTGACCTTTTGTATTTATTGGTGTTTACTTCATTGCTTTAGGGATTTTGGCTTTTAAGATTGTTTGGCCATCTTTTCCTAATTGTATGTTGGCCTCTATATTGCTTGACATTTTCTTTTTTTATTGTATTTTTGACATTTTTACTTTTTTATTTTTAATTATTTGAGTAAATAGTAATTAAGACAGTGAAACTAATCTCAGTTCTCGTTTCTGATCAGAGTCTTAAATCACAAGTGAAGACCCAGGAACTCACAGTATAGCCTGTGATAAATTCCAGTGTTGATTTACCAGTACAGAGAGTGCCTGGAAATATTTCATAAGGAAATGCCACTTTACAGGGATTGAAATAAGTGTCTGCCTATACACACTAAACATAAGAAAATGGGTTTCTAGAAATCTTTTTTCAATTCGGGTCAATATCTTTCTCAATTGAAACTAACTAATCTAGGCACATAAACTACTTCTCCCATTTGCACCCTTGACTAGTTCTGTGTTTTCTTTGTCCAATATAACAGCTCTTAGGAAGAGTTAATTTATTTCACATCTGGAATTGTTCCTTCTGTGTTTAAATTGGCCACTTTCACATCTTTACTGAGAAAAAAAATTGGATGCACATTTTTGGAACATTCAGTCAGACAGAAACTCCAGAATCATCTTTCATCCAATCATTTGTTTCAGTTCAGACTGGAATCCAAACGCTTCTCTTTCAGAAAATGGTCACAAATAAACCTTTCTCTACATTGAGGGTGACATGCAAAATAGCTGATCATCAGCCCTGCTACTTTAAAGTGACAGAAACGTTATGGGACAGTCTTAAAGATTTTCTGAAAAAATTTTGAAATATCTCTAAGTTCTGCTGTGAGTTTGTCTTGGAACTTCTTCTATTTAATTTCTGTGTTTTACTCTTTGGCAACATTATCTACAACTATGGAATACCTTGAATTGTTGCAGTATGCAATTTTTACCCATTTCTTAAATATGAAACCTACAATAGAGCAGCACCGGATAATGCTGTTTATTTTAACGATTGGAAGCAATGTTACCCCAATGCGATTATGTAAAATTGGAAGATAGCTTGAAATTAGTGTCTATTATTCCTGTTTAACTAAGGAAACGCCCTGTGGTGGGCTGGCGCCTTGCCCGGGGTTTGTTTCCTGCTTTGCGCCCTGTGTTGGCTGAGATTCGCTCCAGCAGACCCCCATGACCCTGTAGTTAGGATATAGCGGGTTGGATAATGGATGGATGGATGGATGGAAGTAAGGAAATGAATTATTTGTGATTCGTGTGTCATGAGTCCATACATCTGCATTCTCAAAGTGTAGCTCATCTAATTTCTTGTCTTCAGTTACTCATAAAAAAAATGATCTCTCTGTCATTCTACGACTTGCAGGTATGCTCATTAGCTATAGCACGCTGTCATGTGACTTCTGGTATATGACAGGAAATCACTTTGGCATTGTCTGTTCAAGGTTTTTAAATTTAACTAAGCTTTGCTATATTTTACCACAATGCTTCCTGCTCCTAGAAATTCCATCCATTGTGGAGCTTACCTATTCAGTTTTCAGGGTTAGAAGCAGTGCTTGAAGTTCGGCGATACTCACTGGCACACATTACTGGCACCTCTTCAAATTTCTACTTAGAGTACCAGTAACATTTCTCAGTGTATGTTACTGTATTGCACCACTGGGGACCCACTTAAACTAAAAAGGTTCAACTGCTTGAATGTCTCCCCATAGCTCATACCTCTTGTTCTTCTCTGGACTTTCTCGACTACTGCTATGTCTTTACTACAATTTGGAGATGAAAACTGTGCACAATACTCCAGGTGAGGCCTTACTAGTGTGTTGTATAATTTAAGCATAACTTCCCCTTGACTTTCTGTATACTTCGCACATCGTGACGTACCCTAACATCCTTTTAGCTTCCTTAATGGCTTCTTTACACTCTCTGGATGTAGATAGAGATGAGTCTAGTACAACGTCTAAATCCTTCACATATAGTGACTTTCAAATTTCAGACCTCCAATTGTGTATTCAAATCTAATATTTTTACTTCCTACATGTAGTACTTTACATTTACTTACATTAAATGTTATCTGCAACAAATCCATCCAAGCCTGTATGCTGGTCAAGACCCTTTGTAACAATGTACTTGATTCTACATTATCTACCATACAAGTAAGCCCGCGATTCACTAGCGAATCGGAAATCCAAGAATGGCAATCAGTTTCTGTTCCGTCCGATATTTGGATGGATGACATATCATGGAGGGTGGGTGCGTCTGGGGAAATGTCATTTAATTAAATAAGCATATCTGTACTAAAGCGGTTTCATTTTGTGGAGACGTGATTCTGTTGCCTTTGCTGACACCGACTGCTGGCAGAGTGGAGCACAGCAAGTTTAGTTTACAGGTTGTGGTGTTCATGTGCCAGCCACTGAGTTGGGGAAGCCGCTGGGTTTGAGTCTGTGACCGTTATGTGATCTATATTACTGGCATAGTGGATTAGAGCAAGTGTAGTGAAGAGGTTGTGTTGTTTGGGCGCCACCTACTGACTCTGGGAAGCCGGCGCGTTTGACTGTGGGACGTGCACCACGGCGCAATATGCGCCTCAGTGGGAAGCCGCTGCATGATGAAATATCATGGAGGGTATATGCGGTGGTGTGGGCGGTCGTGTCCGGGCGGCTGTACAACCTGGCGTGCACGCTTCACCTCAGGTTTAGTTCACAGGTTGTAGGCATGGTAAAGTTTCCGTTTAATTCAATAACCCTATTTGAACTAAAGCGGTTTCTTTGTGTGGGCGCCTTCGTTCATCGTTTGTATCCATACGGGCTCGTTTACAGGTCGTAGCCATACGGGCTCGTGTTTGTATTACTAATCGTTGAGCTCCCTCCATTTGGATACATGCCTCCTTTGCCTGTGCTGTGTCAAAAGCGCGTTGTGGGCGTGCTCGTTCATTGTCCGGGTGGCTGTACAACCTGGCGTGCACTCTTTACCTCAGGTTTAGTTCACAGGTCGTAGGCATGGTAAAGTTTCCATTTAATTGAATAACCCTATTTGAACTAAACCGGTTTCTTTGTGTGGGCGCCTTCGTTCTGCGAAGGTTGTGTTGTTTGGGCACCATCTACTGACTCTGGGTAGCCGCCGCGTTTTGGGAAGCTGCTGCGTTTGACTCTGGGGCGGGCACCACGGTGCAGTACGCATACGCCTCGGTGGCAGTATACATGTGCCTCGGTGCGTCCGCCGTGCATAAATTAACTGTGGTTTAGTAAGATAGATCACTTAGTTTGGTATCATCTGCAAACTTAAACAGCTTGCTGTTTATATTCCTATTCGGATCATTTATATATATTAAAAATAGCAGTGGTCCCAGAAATGTACTATAAGGGCCACCACTATTAACTATTAATTCTGATACAGTCTTTGAACCATGACACTTTGCTTCCAGTGTTTTAGCCAGTTTTGCGTATACACAGTATGCCCTGTATTTCCATTTCATTTACTTTGATCCCTAAGCTCTCATGTGGGATCATATCAAAAGCCTTCTGAAAATACAAACATTATAAATAAACAATACAATATGCATGTATATATATATATATATATATATATATATATATATATATATATATATATTTTTTTTTTTTTTGCCTGGTCTGGCTGCAACTCCAGTGTTGACGTCACTTCTGTTGTTGGCCCTCCTGTATCTTCGCATTCCTGTCCATGACCTACATAACCAACATGGCCACCAACCTATTTCAATTCTGTCTTGAAATAGAGTTTCCGTACTTATGATTACCTGTTGGCAAATAATATACAGGGTTCACCCAGGTGTTTCCCAACTCTTTAACTTTGTCTTGTCTCCTATTTACAGTATATACATGCAAACATATATACTGAGATTGTCATGAATATTTATCCTCATTGTGAATATTTATCACTGAATCACAGGAGGCATTCTGGGTAAAGGAATCACTATGTATTACCGAAACCATACACAACTATGCACGACAGAAAGGCTATCCAGAGGTTATAACATCTGTGCATCAGATGTCAAGTTTTCTTCCAAATCCTGTTACTGTAGTCTAAAAGATTCCTATTTAATCTGCTACAACAGAACTTTGCTTAATTATTGATTCACTACTGAAAAATTGTAACTTATGTCCGAACCACACACATTGCTGTTGATGGTCACCTTTGCCATTTCAAACTTCAGACCAGACCACAGAATATGGCAATGTTTGTGTGCATATTCGAAGCGAATGGTACAAATTCAATCTTTAATGTAAAAAGGAAGAGGAAAGGTAGCCCCTCTACCACTCACCAGTTTGCAAGGAAGGTTAAAAGCACTGGGTGATTGAGCATGAAGCCACTCTAGCACTGTCATATTGAACCATGTGTCCATTTTCTAAACCGCTATATTCTGAGCAGGGTCATGGGGAACCCAATCTCAACTTGCAGGAACAATCCCATGACAGGGCACCAGACATACACACACACACACACACACTCTTGCAGAACACATGCACACAGGGTGCCAATTTAGCATTGCCAAACTAGCCAAACTGCATGTCATTGGACTTTCGAGGGCAAACCCACAGAAACACAGGGAGAACATGCAAACTTCATGCAGGGAGGACCCTTGATGTGATCCCCAGTATTCTTGTTGCAAGGCAGCAGTGCTGCCACTGCTTCAGTGTGCCCCCTATATTGAATCATAGGATGCTATTAATGCCTCACTCTTTAGAAGAGTTTTCATTAGAGTCATGCAGCGAACCTGCTTGAATCAGGATGATAAATTTGTAAAAAGCCCCATGACACTTTCCTGATAAATCAAGTAATTTTATTTTGTTTTATTACGCCTACTCAAAGAAGCTTTGGATTAAACAGTGTAGGAGGAATATTACAAATTAGAACTAATAGCTTGTTTTGCACACTTTGTTAAATTTTGAAAATTAACTGTAATGTTTGTTGTTAAGGTCGCACTGAATTGTTGTGAGCAATACTTTGGCTAAGAGATCGGTTCTAACTCGTGAATCCACCTGAGATGCTTAAAAGTCTTTTCTCTATTTCTCAACAATTATAATTTTTACAAGCTTTTGCTAGTCACTATGCCTAATACATTTGTCCTGGCACAAACCGCATGGTTAATATTGTTCTAAAACCACTGTGCTCTACAGCTTAAAAACGCCTTTGTCCTTTTTGTGAAGCACCCTTTGAATTAAATATAAAAAGCAAAGCTGGAGGAATAATACCTCTTCCATTTCATTAGCTGACTTCCTCCTTCTCTAGAATGATACTTCAGTGGTCACTTGGTGTTATCCGAACATGAAGTGACTCTGAATTTAGCACAAAATGTTTTTTTCTAGCTCCAGACAATAGAACCTTTCACTAGCGCCTACTTGAGACAGACTTCATTGTGATGCCCGGAGTATTAAAAACTGAATGGGCCATTGACAAACTCATCCTGGGATGTAGTGCCCTGGCAGAGCCCCTCAATGTTCACGTGCTTACATCAGTCTCTTTGGCATTTGAACCTTTATTTTTTACTTAATTTAAATGTGTCCATTATGTTTCTGTTGTCAATCAATCAATAAATTTCATTTTATAATCAGCATCATCTCAAAGAACTCTACAAGAAGTAAGAGTTTTATTATTTTAAACTACATGTAGTCTGCACACATCCAGTTCTTGGCTCTAACAATATTTGTCAAGGGGATTTTTGTTGAGTATTTCATTCAAACACTAATAATGGAGGCATAAGAAGAAAATGCATATGTGGGAAAAATGAAGGAACAGGAAATACTCCCAGGCATAGATCAGTAAACATTCATTCTGCTCTCCAGTGGAGCTCCAGTGGATCACAATGGCCTACGCACTACTGATTTTTGGTCATTACAGGCCACTTCCTTCAATATGGTTCTTCAAGCAACTACAAGGCACCAGAAACACACACAGTAAACTACTGTTATAGCTCGGCCAGAGTTTCTCCACTCACTGGAGTTCAGATTCATGTTTTATGTGTCTTTTGTTCATTTTTTATTCTTTTTTTGTGTTGATTATTATGTGCATGATTATTTATTTTTGAATTTGTCTATGTATTTAAGCTGCTTTTGTTATGTTTCATGTGTATTGTGGGTGGTCCCCCAAGATGCAGGGCTACCTGCCAATCACCATGAGGAACTGCCCTCTGCCATATAAATCCCAAGGATCTTCCGTGGTTCCTGGCAGTTCATTTCTAATGCTCTAGGGCAGGGGTATCCAACTCCAGTAATGATGGGCCCCAGTGGCTGCAGGTTTTCATTCTAACCCTTTTCCTAATCAGCGAGCAGCTTTCAATGTTAATTAACTCCTTTTCCATTCATTTTAATAGCCCTGTTTTTAAGGATTCAGTCCTCTGAATTGATTAATTTCTTCATTAAATTGCAGCCAAACAGAAATTAAATGTGAAACAAGCCAACAGATGACCAGCTAAACTGGAACATCAAACTCCAGCCAATTTCACTCCAACCAGTTTCTTAATGAGAAGCCAATTCTTGCTGTTAATCAAAGCCGTTATTGAATATAAGGACTTGTTGCTGATCTCATTCTGCCACAGCAGATTGTTGATTTTTCTGTTTTTTCTAAGACCACCATCAAGATGTTTTGGTAACCTGAGCAGACCAACATGACCAAGACCTTCACCCTTACGTTATGTTCAGGTTAGCTGGTCATGTGGTGGCTTCTTTTGTATCTCATTATTGTTTGGCTGTGTGAAAGGGTACGGCCCGGACACAGACAGGAGGACACGTTCTTAAGCATCACCACACGTTTATTCACACTAATATATACAAGTCACTATGTGCACCGCCACCAAACACCCCCCACAGTCTCTCATTAGTCCAGGCTTCTCTCTAAGTCTTCTTCCTCTCTCTTCACACACTCGGGCCTCTCTTCGCCCGCCTCCTTCTCCGACCTCGTCCACCTCCTCACCCGACTCCAGCCTTGATTGTCGGGAGGCGGACCCTTTTATAGGCAGCCGAATGCCGACCACACCCAGCCATCTGTGATAATACTCCCCCGCTAGCTGAGAACTCCAAGGGCCAGCGGACTGATCCACGAGGACTGGCCTTCCTCGGCGGCAAGCCGACTCTCCGTAGCCTAGTGCCTGATCCTGTAAACTCAAAAGAAAAACAAGGGTGGAGGCATTGCCCTGACGCAGCCCCTCGGCTCGTCCTCTGTTGGGCCAACACTCTCGGCCCCGATCAGCACCCCGATGCTCCCTTTTTCAGCTTCCTAGCCCGACAAGTCCTCGGTCCTCGCCACGGAACCACCAGCGGGAGCACACATGCTCGTCTCCTCCAGCCAACGGGTAATTCCCCTGCCTCCGCAGAGGACGGCCCTTCGAGGGACGCACGCACCCAGCTGCACGTCCTCCCGTGTCGGAGGAACTGGCTTTCTCAAGCCGCTTCCTCCTTTCATTTTGGGACGCCGTAATGGTTCAAATCTGCCCATTGCAAGAGGGCAGACCCAGCCCCGCTGGCGTCCGGAGCTTCACGGGGTCGGTCTCGCTTACCTTCCCTGCTGTGCCTCTCCGGTCAGAAGCTCCTGCAGCGCGCCGATCCTCCTTCGCCTGCGGCTCCTTGATCGCACGCCACTGCCATCCCTCCTGACTCTTGCGTCTCCGCCTGGAGGACACATCGCTTGGCCGGCAGCGATAGCACAAGCCGCAGCTCTTCTTACAGCTCCTGCAAAACCGCTGCCAAGGAGAGAGAAACAGCCGGCGGTGAGCTTACATTTTGAGCAGCGTCACTCGCCGACTGCTCTCTATGGGCCCTTCCCTGCGGCCCACTCAGGACTCTTTGAGGCATGAGACGGACATTCCCTGCTCCCACCTCCAACCAATCATTGGCGAGAAAACAGGACACGCTGTCCAATCCCATGCCTGTCACGAGGAGGGAAGTCTGGTCGGTGGCCATTTCGTCTTCCTCTCTCACAGGGAGATGAGATTCCGGGCAGCACCGCGGCTGCTGCAGCTGTCGAAGCTACAGCCCTTCCTTCTCGGCAGCTCCTCCTGCTGCCGCTGCGTCTTTGTGCCGCCCCTGAAACATAAAGTCCGGCGGCAGACTGCTAATGGTCCGTGACTCTAATTTTCCCTGCGGGGTTCAGTGCATGCCACCCCTGTGGCACGTGAGTGAGCTTCCCTGCTGTGCCGGGCCTTCCACAGACTTTTTCCATAATACAGGTCAGCACCTTGAGCCAGGTGCAGCATCCTGCCGACTACACCACTGTGAAAGGGTACAGCCCAGACACAGACAGGAAGACATGTTAGCAGGCATCCACACACGTTTATTCACACTAATATATACAAGTCACTATGTGCACCGCCACCAAACACCCCCCACAGTCTCTCATTAGTCCAGGCTTCTATCTAAGCCTTCTTCCTCTCTCATCACACACTCGGGCCTCTCTTCACCTGCCTCCTTCTCCGACCTCGTCCACCTCCTCATCCGCCTCCAGCCTTGATTGTTGGGAGGCGGACCCTTTTACAGGCAGCTGAATGCCGACCACACCCAGCCACCTGTGACAGCTGCTAATTAAGGAAGAATAAACAACTAAGGGGTCTGAGTCACGTCAATCAGAACTTTAAGGCAAAACAAGTTAATCAGCAGCAAAAATGGCTCACTAATTAAGAAAATAGTTAGAATGAAAACCTCCAGCCACTGCGGCCCACCAGGACTGGATTTGGATACCCCCTGCCCAAGGGTGTTGGTGAGTTTTCTTGTATTCTACTATGCTTTTGTCTGGATTACTGACCATTTTGTTCTGTTTTTACATATTGGGACTGCTTCACTTTGGGTTGCCCTTGCTAGAAACTCCCTTTTGCCTTCTTTGCTGTATGGAATTTCATGTACTCACCATGAATTTTTGTGATAACAAAATATTTATTTTAGAAAGATTCTACATGGACCTTTTTGTACCTGGCTGGGGTTTTTGATGGGATATCTCCCAACTCAATCATCAAGTCAATGCCTTGAGGTCTGGCCATGGTTTCCACTGCTCAAGTGCAAATTTATTATCTTATGTACATAATGCGCTACGTTAAAATGTCTGTCACAGACTAGTGTCAGTAGTACTGTATCAAGAATATATTAAATACGACACGGGGGACCGAAAAAGTCCTAGAAATGGTCAAGAGGACAGGTGTCGGGTGTAGTTCTTAAATATGCCTCCAGGTATCATATGCTTAGTCTGGCTAACCAGTCCACAAAGTGTCATTGTGCTGAGTAAATCGAGTGGGTATTTCTGGCATTTATTCTATAACTAGCCGTTCCCCGCGGCTCTGCCCACGTAGTAGTGAAACAGGACAAACATTAAAAATCAATAAACAAACAGGTATCGCTAGCTAAGCGGAGGCAAGGTACACTCCAAAACGCAGAGGTACACCGACTCGAATGGAGGCTGGCCCTGCCTGGCTCCCCACTCCTGACGTCATGCTTCCCCCTCCCCTCGGCCCTCAGCCTTTGCCTTGGAGTAGTGCAAATATATCGCTCCTGCAAGCGAACTATGATTCTTAGCGTGATGAGGGAAGTCACAAAATCAACCGGAATGTTCAAGCAAATTATAGAAAAAGACCAGATTTAAATCTGTTAAGTAGTTCTCTCGTTCGCTAGCTAAGTGCAGGTTAGGTTACGCCCCAAGGCTGGCGTGTCAGTGAGGAGTGCCTCGCCCCTCTCCCCTTGGTCCGCTGTGTCTCTCTCGGATTCGTTCAAATAAATCAGTACCGCAAGCGAACTATGATACTTAGCGCAAAATCAAAAAAATCAACCAGAACGTTTAAGCAAATTATAGAAAAAAACCCGATCTGAATCCGTTAAGTAGTTCTCTCGTGAAAAGCGGACATACATGCAGAGAGACAGACGCTGGATTTTATATAAAGAGATTGTGTGTGTCACTTGGGTAATTCTCAGTCCTTTACTTTTTTCTCTTCAGTTTCCTTCTAAATATTTTATTAAAGAAGACTGCGTTAGATTAGATGCTTATAGCAGCAGAAATATAACAGATAAATTAATTAAACCAGATGAATAAACACAAGTGTAAATTGAAACAAGTTAGATGGAGAACTGCTGGCTCCTTTGTCACTTGCATCTTATTGCTAATAAGGAGCCATTAAAAACAGGGGACGCAACTGTTTAAGACTAAAATAAGCAATTAGGGGTGGGGAACCTTAAGAAGTAAAGCAACTAAAGTGAAACATTTAAGCAACATGTACTTAATCAACAATACTGTAATTGGCTTCTCATTAAGAAACTGGGCTGGAAACAAAAACCTGCAGCCACTGTGGCCCTCCAGAACCAACGCTGCTCGCCACTGGTTTAGGTGGTTAAATTAGGTTGGTTTGGGGTAACATGGGAATTAGTAGGGTCATGTGATTGTGGAGATGCACTGAGGATGCACTGTGGGCTCCTCCATTCATTTTTTTTCCTAACTCTCTTGCTGAAGAAGCCCTCCAGGAATTATCATGGTGCTCCTGATGTCTAGTCCATCCCTGCTCAGGAGTATATTTTATTGATTTTGTAACCGCCTATTTGTGTGACTCCCTGCAGCAAAAGGCAAACAGATCACTATCCTAAAAAGTAAAAAAGAAAGCGACATTTTACCTTAGACAATATTACCTAACTGAAAGTGAGTTTATTAAAATTCTACATTACTATGATATTTATGTCAGCTTTTTGTAATTGTTCATTTACCAAGGACTCTATGATCTCCAGGAATATTTAACTCCACTTATTAAATGAGTTACACACATAATATTATAAGACATGATTACACCATGAAGCATCTGCTTCCACTTTGGAAAGAACTGCAGGCTATGTTTTCAAATAATATATAATTATGAAATGTGCGCACGTCCTGTATGAGACTACATGTTTGCATTCGGCGCTTTTTGGACCTTTTGAAAGTCACATTTTCAAAAGAAAGTGTAAAGAATATAGAAAAATCACAGCCTGAATGTTTATTATTTTACATATTTTCTTCATCTAGCACAATAGTTGGCTAGTAGCTAAGTGTTACAAACATCTCATTCAGTCATTTTTGCAGACGGCAAGAAATCTGCTTTCGTGGGAGGTTTGTTGCAGAATCTCCACATCACGGTGAAATGTTACACTGACAATAAAAAACATGGATAGCTTTCACTATCTGAAACATTTCAGGATTCTAGTCTTATTACAGTTGATACAATGGGATTATACAGTGTACTAGACAACCCGCGACGTAGCATACGCCGCATAATTATTTATTGATGGGTGAACACTTCATGAAAGACACAGTTGTCCAAATGGGGTGGGTTTGAGGATACGACTGTGAGTGAATGAAAAGATGGAACTCTGTAGAGAGCAACATACATGTCCGTGACTGAAAACTGGTTTTGGCAGATACAGGCATATCTTTTTGAAAGTTTGTCCCTGCGCCTTATTAATTGTCATTGCAAAGGCCAATCTAACAGGAAATTGTCTGCGTGTAAATGTAAATATATATTTTTTAAAAGTTTTTAAGCACAAATATAATTATACCATAGAATGCATAGAACTAAATGTAAAAACATTGAATTAACACTGAGAAAACCTTGAACAACAGAGAAAACTTAACACTGCAAGAGTTCGCGCTATAGCGCTATGAACTGCTTGCTAAAAACTATTTATTAATTAGTTTTAAGCACAGGGAAAAAAATGAACTTTTAAAAAATCCGTAATTTAATAAACCACCAAGAAAAGTAACATTGCAACAATGCACACTACGAACCGATTGCTGTAAACAGAAGTAAATCAAGCCCGGTGCATTCTTTAACTGCCTTCTCTATCTTATGCGTCCAGCCTGTGTGTGTGTGTGTGTCTCTCTCTCTCGCACGCCTGTGTGTGTGTGTGTGTGTGTCTCTCTCTCGCGCACCTGTGTGTGTGTGTGTGTATGTGTCTCTCTCTTGCGCGCCTGTGTGTGTGTCTCGCTCTCTCTCGCACACCTGTGTGTTGTGTGTGTGTCTCTCTCTCTCGCTCGCCTGTGTGTGTGTCTCTCTCTTGTGCGCCTGTGTGTGTGTGTGTGTCTCTCTTGCACGCCAGTGTGTGTCGCACTCACTCTCGCTCTCTCTCTCTCTCTCTCACTCGCTGGCTGCAGAGGGAATGCACAGGGAGAGACTGAACACATGTGGAAATCATCGTCACGCACAAACCGAAAGGGAAACTGGCTTGTTCGTATACCGAGTGTGTGGTCGTGAACAAATGCAAAAGTTTGGCGAACTTTTTGCGGTGTTTGGTGAGGTGTTGCATGCTGGCACATGAGGCTCAGTCGTGCGTATCTCATGACGCTGGAGGAGGGTTAGAGTTGGCAGGCGGGGCTCTGTCTTGCGTGCGTGCGTATCCCATGGTCGGGCGACTTGGTGGATTATATATAGAAAAGCAGCCGGAACCCGAAAAGAACAACGTGGCTCAGAGATGCATGTGGACTGTAGCAGAGACAAAAGTGACTGAGGCGGTGTTTGGTGAGGTGCTGTGTGCCTTGAGAGCGAGGGTGGACTCGGGAGGAGGGTTAGAGTTGGTGGGCGGGGCTCTGTCGTACATATCCCATGGTCTTAGAGTTGGTGGGCGGGGCTCTGTGAGTTGACGGGCGTGGCTCTGTCTTGCGTTTTGCCTGCCATGGTCGGCTGCTTTAGTGAATTATATATATAGATAGATGGGTGGTGTCACCTTCTAAGTAGCCCCTAATCCAAATCAAAGGAAAGGGGTTCTATTACAAAAGGCATAGTTAAACATGGAGACAGAATTCAAATGACAGAGACAAAACAATAAACCTGACATCCTCAAGACCTAACTGTACAGGGGTGATCCCTTTCTACCAGGTAAGGTGGCCGGCCTGCTTGTATACTTTGTGCTATCTGATGCTTCTCCTCCTGTTTAAATCTCTTTCTTCTCTCTTTTCTGATCAAGCCAGCTGTCCTCCTGGCTCCAGCCTCAGGTGAGAAGGTCCTCGCTTCCTGGTAGTGTTTCTGCAGTGTACCCATGTAAGTAGTTGGACTTGCAAGCAGACCCAGCATCCAGATTAATGCCAGAACAGTCCAGTCGAAGGATGCAAAATATGCAAGGAAGGATGAATGGAAGAAAACACACAATACAAAAAAGGAGAAAAAATAACAAATTCTGTGCTCCTTTGCTCTTCAAATAATTCACATGCCAAGTCATGCAGTTGTACACTCACAATGGGCAAAACGTTGTTTACGTGCAGGAAACATGTCCACATGGGAACAGGCTTTTAAACCAATGAATGAGGCCAAGAGGTGGATGTTCAATTCCAAAGCTTGATCACATGTGAATACATTTCCCGCACTAATCTAATTTCCAGAAGTTTTTATTTAACAATAAATTGTGAGCATATGACTGGATGACTTCACATGTGGATTTTGCAAAATGAGTAACATGAGATGTTTTTTTAGGAAGTTTTTTATATTGTTTATTGTTTTCCAATGTTGGTCTCCATTATAAGTAAAGATATTTGTTTCATTAAAGTTTTTGATATTGTTTGCTGTTGTCCAATGTTTGGTCTCTCTAGACCAGTGTTTTTCAACCAGTGTGCCATGGCACAGTGCAGAGCCGTCTTAGCTGCCTAGGTGTGCCATGGAATTAACAGTGTAGCACACTTGGGTCTGAACCACAGGTGGTTGAGATCTGTCTGAAGAAGATAGGACTACCTGGAGAAGCTGGCAGCTCCGCGATTGCCATTTTAGAACACTTTGGACGTGTCTACTGCCTTCTAGAGTCTGTCTGCCCTGCGTGTGTGGTCGCCAGTGATCACCACAGGCCTGATGGATAGGGGGCATACAAGTTGCCTCTGAGGTATTGAGGGCCGGGCAAAGGGGTGAACCAGCTTGGAGATGCCACCAAAGTACTCACTTAGTGCCGTGTCCTCAAACGCTGATCTCAGAGCTCCTTTTTCCTGGCTTCTTCAGTAGACCGACCCCTTTGGGCATTTGAGCACATTTAGGAGATATACTCTATACTATATATGTTTGTGGTTAGTAAGATAGTGGCATGCCTTGGGATGATTTTGGTTATAAAAAGTGTGCCACTATAGGGAAAAGGGGTGTGAAACACTGCTCTTGATGTTCATCCCATCGTAAATTTGGTTATGTCTGCTCTACAAGAAAACATAAGATTCAAAAACTTATCTTTGGTCATCAGTTCAAACCAAATCGGGTATGTAACAAATACAAACCAATGTTTTTGGGTGGAGTGTTCCTTTAAAAGGCTAGTCAGGAGTATTCTGGGGCCTAGTGGGAGGCACTGCCAGTTCACCACTGTTCCCACCAGTAGCTTAACCCTTGCTGAAGAATAAAGGTGCAGCCCACTACTGAACTCTGAAGTTATTCTCTCACAGAGCTCAACTCCAGCCAAGAATCTATTGCTTTGGCACCTTAGTCAGGTAAAGGCCTCCCTTTCAGGGTGTATAATGCCTTGTAATATCCTCTGTTCACCTTTTCTTCTTACATGGAGGAGGCCCAGCTGCTATTTCTGGGGTCATTCCTAATGCAATTCAGGATCTACAGCCAGCCAGGCAATTCTCTGGAAATTTTTCCCTCATGACTGCGGACAGGAGAAACATACAACAGATCTCCAATTCTGAATCACGTCATGCACTATGGCAGCACTGCTGAATTACAGTACCTGCCGGGCCCCTTTAACAAAAAAATGTTATTTTAGTGTTTGGAAAAATTCCAAATAGTAATGTAACACTGCTGTCAAATCTAAATTCAAACTGCTTTGGCTTTCATTTCACTTTCTGGAATTGCTTGCTCCAGTACTGAGCTGCAGGGGGGCAATCTATCAGATTAGCATAGGGCACAAGAGCGTTGCAAAATTAGCTCTGAATTTAGGAGTTCTTTTCTATTCAGATGTTTTTTTATAACACACATTAGTTTGGTATTAAATTTTCAACCTAACTGAAAATGTAACAAAGTGTAGCCACGTTGAAAATACAGAGGATATAGAAACACAAACTGATTCCTTGGCTTATAGAATACAATTGATTATTGTAATGCTTTTTCATTCAGGCACAACAATTTATGCAACAAGAACCTGGAAAACTGGGGTGGGTGTTCCAGGCAGTACACTGGACCTTTCCTTTCTCCTGTGCCATCTTAGTGCTATTTTGACCCACAAAACTGTCATTCTTTTAGTCAAGTGTATATGTGTTCTAAAGGTCACCAATTGAAGATGACAACTGCACTTCACCGCTCCTCTGCTGTCCTAAAGGAAACTTAAAAAATCAGCTATGTGATGCTGTGAGCCTCAACGCTAAGTCAACAAGGAGTAATGAATGTCCGGAGGGAGCAGCACTGACAGAAATTGGAGCACAGCCCCAAGTGTCATGTTGCTAAAGTGTGGGTATAACCGTTACATAGAAAAAGCACTGACCTCAAATAACTTGAGGGTCTTCTCTCTTGCCCCATCTTTTGCCTTTCACACACAAGGAAGGTACGCCTAGTTGCCCAATTTTTGAAAGCAGCGCGAGAGCTAAACGCAAACGTGGACTTAGTAAAACTGAACCATTAGTAGTGGGGGTGTTTGTATGTTCGTGGTTGATATTATATGGTTATATTAATGTCTTTGTTGATTTCTGTTATATTACCTTTGTTTTACTCTCAAATGGAGTCAGTCTTTGATCGATTGATTTGAAGATGAAAACTTTCAATGAAAGAAGTTTTTCTTTCTGAAAAATAAGTGCCCAAGTAAATGTTAATAAAAATATTAATTTTTTTGCAAGTTTAGTGGATTTAAAATTGTATCAGTAACAACATCTAATGTAATGAAATGTAATTTTTCTGCTTAATTTTGTATTCTTAAAATTATATTGTGCTATTATTTCCTCCCGGTGTCCAAAGACACGCAGCTTAGGTGGATTGACAATATTAAAAAAGGATTAAGCATAAAAATGTCAGCGTTATTTTTTCTAAATACAAATTTGAAACTTAACTAAACGTAAAGCTAATATGACAAAATCTTTCTCGATAAAGCAGAAGGACTTAATATAATAGAAAATGCAAATGTGGGACTATTATTTTTTTTGTAAATGTTAAAAGAGTTCTATGGGGATCAGTTTAAGTACATTTATGAAGTGATCGCCTGTTTTACACATATAACCAAATCTAAAATGTAAATGTTCATTTTATCTTTATTACGTTTGTATGTGCATTCTTTGTGACCCGGATCCTCCCTGCGTGGAGTCTGCCTGTTGTCGCTCTGGCTGCGTAAGTTTCCTCCCACAATCCAAAGACATGCAGGTTAGGTGAACTGGTAAAGCTAAACTGGCCGTAGCGTGTGTTTGGTGTGTTCACCCTGCAATGGATGGGTGCCCTGTCCAGGGTTTGCTCCTGCCTTGCACCCTATGGCTCCGGCAACCTCCCATGCCCTGGTCTGGAGTAAATGACATGACATGTTCAGTCTCTTAATACAATACAGTACAATACAATTTATTTTTGTATAGCACAAAATCACACAAGGAGTGCCGCAATGGGCTTTAAGCAGCCCTGCATTTTCACAGCCCCCCAGCCTTGACTCTCTAAGAAGACAAGGAAAAAACTCCCAAAAAAATCCCTTGTAGGGAAAAAATGGAAGAAACCTTGGGAAAGGCAGTTCAAAGACAGACCCTTTCCAGGTAGGTTGGGCGTTCAGTGGGTGTCAAAAAAGGGAGTTAATACAATCCAATCCACAGAACCCAAGTAATCCTCAAAATAGAATAATACAGATTTTGTAATAAATTTGTTAGGGTGACCTTTATACTGTGTTGTGATATTAGTTCATTTAAATACAGACTGGCCCATTAATATTAACCATTCTAAAATACTATCATCGTTTGAAAACAAATTCCTATGCTTTTTTAAAAATACTCAGCATTAGTATTGGTATCAGAAATCTGATCCATATTGGTATCGATTTCAGGAACATTCGCCCATCCTTCATCTGAAGAAAGCGCACTCACACAGAGGGAGGTAAAGTGGCGCAGCAGTTGGCTGCTGCATAGGACTGCCCAGCTACTCCTATTAGCCAGTGGAGGCTTTGCCTTTTATTCAAGGAGCCTCGAGTTTCTTTAGTTTAAGGGGTTGCTGAACCACCCTTTCTTTTGTTATTTCCTTTTTTTTTTGTTGTTGGAAGGCTGATTTAATTAGCCTGAACTTTAAATAGTGAATGTTAATCATGTTGCTTATTTATTTATTTTTTATGCTTCAAGAGCTTATTTTGATTTTTTTGAATGTCTGTGCTTTTGCTTAATTTTTTTTCCTACTTTTTTCACTGTTAGTTGGTTGTCTGCCTTGGCAGGTGTCTGCTGACAAATTTCACTTGTTCTAATTTTTACAATGAATCTCATAGGTTATTGCCTGCTACACCGATGGTGTTCACCTTTCTTTTCTGAGTGCTGTTTTTCAGTCAAAGTGCTCTGTGCTCTTATGTTTTTTTTTTCAGTCTGACACTTTTTCTATTTTTGTTACAATTATAACTTGCAGTATGCCAAGGTGTTACTTGTAGAACTATTTATAGCACAAATTCTATCTAAGAATAAAAAGCCGCTATATGTGCAAATTATCTCGAAACTCCAGAGCTCTGAATGTTCTCTTGCTCATATAGGTGTTATTTTGCCCCTCTTTGAGGATGCCCTTTATGAATGCATTAGATAAATATTTTTGGGTTAAAGCTTCAGGTCATTCTTGTAATATATTTGAGAAATTACTTAGCACCCCTCCTCTCTCTCTCCATCTCACATCCTCACACACAGAATGGCTGGCTGTGAACCTGGGTCACCTGGATTACAGAGAAGCCTTCTTAGCCAACTGGCCAACAGCTATTCAGACTTCTGTCTACAAGGTGTGTGTCGGGGTGTGGGGAGTCTGTGGCTGTTATGCAACAGCAGGCCTCCATCCCCTGAGGAAATCTGGGTCATGTCACCATTTGTCTCTGCTCTGAAATTTGCTCATCCTCTTTGAGATGGCAATGGTGGGACTCAAGCTTAGACTGATGGATATACCTCTGCTTAAGAAGAACTCCTTCAGCTTGCCTGGCTGTTTTTGAAGGCCTCACCCCACTTTGGTCACTTTGAGAGATAAATCATAACAGTGATGGATTACAGGACAGCCTTCTCTGCCAGCTGTGTTAAAGGAGAACTCGTTCAGACTAATGGACTAAGTAGGCTCAACTTCTAAACTGTAACTGGGAAGATATCACATCATACCTGTACAGTAGCAGGTGCTCTCTCACTCTCTCTCTCTCAGCCTCACTGCCCCCTCCTCACCCCCATAATTTTCAATAAAAATTTTAATACACTATGACAGCAGCATCATATGTATTATGTGGACTGCAGGTTAATTACAAATACTCCCTGAAATTTCATTAGGAATACAGTAATCCCTCACTTATCGCGGGAGATAGGTTCCAAGGCCGACCGCGATAACTGAATTTCCGCGAAGTAGGGACACCATATTTATTTAATTATTTAACGTGTATTTGGACGTTTTTAAACCCTCCCTGTATTGTTTACAACCCACCCTTTACTCTATTAATAACAGGGACAACTGCTAAGCAATATGAAATCGGTAGGTAAGTTTACACTTACTGTATAGCGAAGTACACGTAGCTATATATGACGTGATGATGGTGATGAATATGCTGCGCAGTAAAAATGATGACGATGAAGGTGATGATCCCCTGAATGCAGTAGTAAGAGCACGTTAATGCTGAATGAGTGAGATGAGACTTCCTGGTTAATGCAGCACTCCGTCGCTGAGCCAATCAGCAGCACACAGGAACTTAACTGCGTGCTCTGATTGGGTAGCTTCTCAGCCATCCACCAATAGCATCTCTTGTATGAAATCAACTGGGCAAACCAACTGAGGAAGCAAGTACCAGAAGTAAAAAGACCCATTGTCCGCAGAAACCCCCGAAGCAGCGAAAAATCCGCGTTATATATTTAGATATGCTTACATATAAAATCCGCGAAGTCGTGAATCCGCGAAAAGTGAACCGCAAAGTAGCGAGGGATTACTGTATACACAACATGAAAAGCCTGTCCAATGCACTAATCACACCGGAAAACCAATTTGAAGAGTAAAGAAAGTGCATCCTGTTTTCATTTCATTTATGAGATTCTGATTAAATTCTGTATTATCTGTATGCCATCATTCATTGCATCTGGTGTTGTAAGTGGCAGCATCCTTTGGGTGGAGTGGTGGCTCTGAGGCTAGGGATCTGTACTGGCAATCAGAAGGCTGCTGGTTCGAATCCCGTAAATGCCAATAGGGACTCTGCTCTGTTGGGTCCTTGGGCAAGGCCCTTAACCTGCTATTGCTGAGCGCTCTGAGTAATGAGAAAAGCGCTATATAAATGCAAAGAATTATTATTATTACACGTAACTCTTTTTTTTTAATTTGTATTTCTTTTGATATACATTTTTTAAAAAGAACAGAAATTGTGTTTTCAAGTGACTTTTGGAGGTCAGAGCGCAGGGTCAATTTTCGGGTTAAAGGCCTTGCTGAAGGGCTTATTGCCCCCATTAGTCCATGTTTTCCAAGAAGAACTACAGGAGTGCTTAAACAATTATGTACAGTACCTGAGCTCCCTTAATGCTTGACTGTTAACCATCTTTCTAGAGATATCTAGACTATTTGTTAAAGGGAATTTCAGCTGGTCAGAACCTTCACTTTAAACATCTACATATCTGACCTTCCAGTCTCCCTTTTTAGTCACCTGCTTAGTCAAGCACAAGGTAGCAACCATGCTTCCATGGGAGAAGGTTCAACAAAAAGCATTTACACTCATCCCAGGCTAATTTAAAGACATCAGCTAAGCTAACACACACATGCACAGACACACCTTTGAGAAGTGTGCATGAGAGAAGACATGTGGAGACCAGACTGTGAACAGAGACACTGTAGCACTGATGCTGCAAATGCTGTATAGAAGGAAAATATGAGTATGCTCGATTGAATGGCACATGTACAGTAGGTACACTTCTGAGGGAAAAATATTACTACACATAAACGTTACTCCTAATCATACATTCAACTAATATTAATGATGCATTACCAGAAATACAAAATAAAGGAGCCGCTCCAAAGACATTTCTTGAAAACTAAAGTTAGTTAAAAGTGGCCTGCCATGCATATAAAAAGTATTCATCCATCTATCCATCCATCCATCCATCCATTATCCAACGCGCTATATCCTAACTACAGTGTCACGGGGTTCTCCTGGAGCCAATCCCAGCCAAGACAGGGCACAAGGCAGGAAACAAATCCCAGGCAGGGCGCCAGCCCAACGCAGAAAAAGTATTCATCCCTTGAAAATTCACACAATATCTCAGTGGATTTATTTTGTTTTTTTTTAACACCTAGGGGGCTCTGCCCTCTGCTCACTTTGCTCGCCTACCCCCAGGTGAGCACTATGCGCTAGCCACTTTGCAGTTCTGATGCGAATGTACAATTTAAATAGATTGTTATTTTCATGGGAATTGTTACATATGCATAATAGAACTAACTATTTTATATTTCAGCGAGTAATTAACCATAGTAAAAAATAATAAAACATAATAAATTGAAAGAAAATTATGTTTCATGTTGTGTTAGAAGTATTCGTTGCGTTATATGTTTTTGTTCTGTTTGGCTTTGAAATTAACACATACATACTTTTTAAACTTACACTTCTACTGTAAAACTTCAGTAAAAACAATATTTGGAATTAACTTTCCATCAATATCGCATTGAATTTTGATTCCGTGTTTGGAGTTACATTGTGACAACGCATCGTATAACTGCCCGTGAGTGAATATCGTTTCTTTATCTCTAATAAATAAACTGACTTTTTTGAATGTTTGTTCCTGTGATTTGTTAATTGTCATAGCAAAAGCTATTCTAATGGGAAACTGTAAACGTTTTAATACGAATTGATATCAAGATCTCTTTTGGTGTCTAATGTTATCCGAGGAAGATGTACTACATTACCTTTCTTGTTGCCTGTTAAAATTTTACATCTTAGAATTGTTCGACCAATTTTGAATACAACTAATCTTGTTCTATTGCATAGCCGATCACTCATACATAAATTACACAATAACATTACGATACATCTTTCTTTCAACAGTAATTGGGCTGGTGGAAGACCAGACGGTGTTAACGCTAGTAGATATTCTACGGGATATTGTAAGTTGATGTTTTTATCTTTCGCACCATCACCACCAACTGTTTCAGGACAATCTATTGATACGCATTTAACCAATTTGCCGTGTAACCAAATGACAGTTTTTGCATTCATTCGTTTGACTTCATCGTTTCTTGGTGCTAGGATTGCCCGTGTACTCATTTCTTCTGTTGATAACCCTTCTGGATGGAAATCTTCAATAAGATTTATACATAATAAGTTCTTCTTTTATTGGGAATTTAAAGTGAGGGAAACGTAAAAATTTGTAAGAGCGCAGGAACTGTGTCTGACAAAAGCATTCACACGAATGAGAGATGAGAGGACCGTGGGTATGGACCGTTAACTGGAAATGAGTGAGAGGAGGGTGGGACCTCCTCTACCAACTTGAAAAAATCTCTTGGCAATAGTCTCGTCTCGTCTCAAGATTTTCTTTTATAATAGAGAGACGATTAACAGAAAAAGACAATTTCATGTCAAAGTGATTTAAATTAATTACAAAAATGAAACACAAAATAATTGATCACATAAGTATTCACCCCCTTATAGTCGATATTTAGTAGTTGCATCTTTGGTGGTCATTCCGGCCTTGATTCTCTGTGCCCAGGCCTATTTTAGCTCTTTAGTCATTTCTCTCCATTCTTCTTTGCAAAACTGCTCAAACTGTTTTTATTTTGCACTGGGATTGTGAGTGAACAGCACTTTTCATATTCAGTCAACAATTCCTCAATTGGACTGTGATCAGGACTCTGACTCGGCTACTCCAGGACATTAGCATTGTTGTTTTTAAGCCATTCTAGGTTTGACTGTATGAGGTTGTTGTTCTACTGGAAAACAAATCTCCAAAGTCACAGGTTTCTTGCTGACTGCATCAGGTTTTTCCATCAGGATTTCCTTGTAGTTTGCTGCATTCCTTTTACCCTCACAAGTCTTTCACGGCCTACTACAGAGAAGCAGCCCCACAGCGTGATGTTGCTGCTACCATGCATCATGATGGAGGTGGTGCGTTTTTGATAATGTGCCTTGTTCAAACATGGCAATAAGTCTGATGACTGAAAAGCTCAGGTTTGGTCACGTCAGACCATAGTACCATCTTCGAGCTGATTTCAGAGTCTCCCATGTACCTTCTGGCAAACTCTAGCTGAAATGTCATGTGTGTTTTTCTCTAACAATGGTTTACTCTCTGTCAATCTCCCATAAAGCTGCAACTGGTGAAGCACCTGACTAACCGTTGCTGTATTCACAATCTCTCCATTCCGAACCTCTGTAGCTTGTAACTCCTTCAGAATTCCCATAGGTCTCTTGCTGACCTCCCTCACTAATCTTCCTCTTGATCAATCATTTACTTTTTGTTGATGGCCTGCTCTATGTGCCATACTCTTTCCATTTCTTAATGATTGATTTAAATGGATTCCAAGGGATTTTTAGTGAATTGGAAGTTCACTTCTCTCCATACCCTGACTTGTGCTTTTCAATCACCTTTTCACAGAGTTTCTTGGAGTGGTCTTTTGTCTTCATTATGTGGGTAAGAACACCATACTGATGCATCACAAGCTGGACCTTCCAGATAAGGCTCCTTTATACTACAATCAACTGAAATCCCAGAAAGGTGATCTGCATTGAGCACATTATGGGAATTCTAAAACCATTTGGCCACACCAGTGATGATTTAGAATGTGAATACTTACACAATCAATTACTTCATGCATTATTTTTACAGAGACCTGTTTTCACTTTGATATTAAATGTTTTTTTTTTTGTTGATCAGTGTAAAAAAAAACATAAAATGAAACCTGCCATAATTCAATGTTGCATAACAATAAAATGTGAAAATACTTTTTAGGCATTATAAGTGATAAATAGATTGAATTTGTCAGTACAGCAATCTAAACGCTACAACAACAGGTAGGAGCAAAGCTGTTCCTCAGCAACAGACTACTTCAGTCAAATGAAAAGTGCTGGACATCACTGAGCTTTTGATGTGGCATCTCATTGTTACACCTCATTATTTCAGTACAGTATACAGTAAATATTACAGCAGGCAGAGTTTATTTTTTTTGCATCGTGTACATAATAAAGCAGAGCTTTGGCTTTTCTTACAAATGAAGGAAGTCTGTTCTGGGAAGGTAGCCCAGCAAGCAATAAATGACTAACTTCTTGGATGTCTCAGTCAATTTAAATTATATATTTTTTTCTTTTGAGGGAAAAAGGATGCTCTGTTTTCATGTTTCCTGATTTAATTTCCTGCTAGGCAGCCTCCCACATGGACTTTGCATGGGTTTCAATTAGGTAAAAACACAGAGTGCTCATTTCACTGGTGCATCTAAAATAGCCCAGTGTGGGTATGTATGAGAATTTCCCATCAAATGTTTCCAAGCAGGACTTTTTCCTAACCTTTCATGCACATGTGCCCATCAGGTTACACACCTGTCAAGGCCACTCACGCATTTTTACTTGCAGCAGTTCAAGTGAGTTGGTGACTGCAGATACAACTCACCCACCCCAGAATCCTCTGCTATTAGGAAGAATATTTAAATCAGACTTTGCCATCACTTACTTCTCATAACTGGAGTTGTCTTCCTTTTGTCTTCCTTTTTCATACATCAACAAAATTTTCCTGATGATTACCAATTGTAATTGACATTTTTCAAATGTAAAAGCTGGGTGCAGCTCACTCTAAAACCTGTTGAGTATCAGCTTTTGAGTGTAACAGCAGCAAAGAATTTGTAATATTACATGCATTGGATGTGGGGCATGACATAGAATTTTATACTTACTTTCCATCTTAAAAGATGGTCACATACTGTAGGTTTTTACACTCTGAATCAGTTCATCTCAGTATCTAAGCTGATAGTGTATACTGACACTACCAGCTAGCCATCAGTAGCACGGGATGTTCATGCATCTGTAGTGAGAGTGATACCCTCCACTGCTCAAGCTTCAAGTACACAAAGTACAAATTTTAATGCTTCAATACTTCACAAACTGATTGATAAAACAGTGCTGTTTCAATAATTATTATGTGCCAAATGATAATCGATACATCAATGTTCTGTAACATCCTTAAAAAAATTATATAGTCTGTCACAAGAATGACGAACAGACATTATAAAGGTTTGGTGCAGCCCAAGAAATGGTGCACAAGAGATTGAGATGGACAGTTAGTGCACCCCGCCGCCCCCTGGTCAGACATGGAATTGCCATTATTCAGGCCCTTTAGTTGACTCCTTCTCGCATGTGTGTGACAACTCACACGTGTGTGAATGAGGGGCATTCTCATGGTGCTATTAAGGTAACTGGGGAAACAGGACTGCTAACTGCTTCTTTTCTTTCAGGACTCAGGAGATGAGACTCATGATGTCACTTTTACTCTGGCTCAGAAGAATCCACAGGTCTACTAACTAGCTCTTTTCTTTTATAAGACAAAACTTGTTAATGTCACATCCATCCTCTGTCTTGCACTTTCTTGTACTGGAGAATATCACAGGTGTGCCAAGGATTAATTCAAAGGTAACACTAAGAAACAATTTGACCCTCCTGCCAGGCTCATCTCAGTTAAAGGAACATTGGAATCATTGGAAGGAAAGATCCTTTCATCACATTGAATGGTCAGCACAGACTCCATGATAGACTGCCCTGGAGTGGAGGTAGGATTGTGACTGTCTAACTTTAGTTTTGACTGGCATCCTCGTGGTGCCATTAAGGTAAGGTCATGGACACCAACGACTGGGGTAATAGGCCTGCAAACTGCTTCTTTTCTTTCAGGACTTGGAAGATGAAACTCACTGATGTCACTTCTACCTTGGCCCAGAAGAACCCACCTATGCTGCAGCAAATGGTGGCTTATAGAACAATATATCTGAAAGTTGGTATTCATGTGGATCCAATGGGAGAAGATCACGGAACAACTTATCACACTTACTGATATACCCTGAGAAGAAACAGAGGCATTAATGGACTTGGTACGTCTGTAATACTTCACTGAATTCTTATTTACCCTCTCTGTTTTTATCAGGAAAATGTTCCCCCAAGCCTTTACCCTCTGTCTTGAACTTTCCTTTTCAAATGATATTGTCACATACAGGATACCATAAGCATCACAAGGATTAATTTGAAGGTAACACTAAGTGAGAACTTGTCCCTACTGCCAGGCTGTTCTCCTGTGTATGGAAAAGTCATCTTAGGTAATGGAGCATTGGAATCATTGGATGGAAAGATGTTTTCATCACATTGGACTGTCAGCACAGACTCCATTACAGACTGCTCTGGAGTGGAGGTAGGCAGTTAGTTGGCCAAGGTCTCCAGGACTGTGATTGTGTCTAACTTTATTTTTGACTGGCATCCTTTTGATGCCATTGAGGTAAGGTCATGTATACCAACAACTGGGGAAACAGGACCGCTATCTGCTTCTTTTCTTTCAGGGGACGAAACTCACTGACTCACTTCCAGCTTGGCCCAGAATAATCCACCTAGGCCGCAGCAAAGGGGGGCTTAAAGAACAATATTGCCAGAAGATGGCATTCATGTTGATCCAATGGGAGAAGATCATGAAACTCTTTACTGATATACCCTGAGAAGAAGGAGAGGCATTAATGGACATGCTATGTCTGCAATACTTCACTGTATTCTTATTTACCCTCTATCTTGCACTTCCATTTTCAAAATATATTGTCACATACAGGAGAATAAAATAGGCCTTACAAGGACTAATTCAAAGGTAACACTAGGGAAGGATTTGTCCCTACTGCCAGGCTACTCTCCTGCATATGGAAAAGTCATCTCAGTTAATTCAGCACTTCAATCCTCTCATCACATTGGACAGTCAGCACAGACTCCATCATAGAATACCCTGGAGAGGAGATAGGCCGCTAGCAGGACCGTGACTGCGTCTTAACTTTATTTTGACTTTCCCTTTTACAACTTTAATCTCTCCTCCGTTGTCAATTGGCCACAATTCATCACTTAATTAATGGACAGATATTGTTAGTTTCCATTTATGTTTAATCAGAGTCTACCATGTTATCTGAGAGTTTTAACAAATCGGTATTTTTATATGTACTAGTTCTGTATTTAATCATTGGTATAAATTGGACATGTATTTTAGTGAGAACTGTTCACTGCACCCTGCACCTGCATTCAGTGAAGAGCACTATACAGAAATAAAATGGAATTGCAATTTGAGGGTTGTGCGACAACTTACTGGTCTGCATTCTCAAGAGAAACAACATGGACAAGTCCTTCTGTTGAGCTCTTTTGTCTTTCCGACTCTCTGCCAGCCTCTTCCCTTCCGGTCACCATCTTTATAGCCTAGAGAATGTCTTGATGTCAGTTTCAATCGGCCACTGGAATTTGCACCGCCATGTAAGCAGTATAGGAGCTTTTTAAAACAACTCCAGAGAGCCCAGAATGATTTTATTTTCCTTTAATTTTGCCATCTGGAAATTAAAAGGGGATTTCCACTTGAAACACCAACCTTTTTATCTTGTGTGTCTCTGACTGGTTCACTATAAATTTATACTGTATCTAATTATATAAACGGTGTAACGGTTATATAGTGCAGTGAATACACATGACTTGAGCATTCATAGTTTTCATACTCTTCATGCGTTGCTCAGAGGTTGATGCGCTTGCTGCTTCCTCAGCAGATCTTCTTTTCTCCACCCTAGGGCCCCGCTTCTTCTCTTCTTTCATCGGCATCTTTTCGCGTTAAAAGTGATTAACTCAGTGTTTGTGTTGCGCTTTCTTTAATTTTTCACTTAATCTTCAATCTGCCGCAAGAATGATTTAAGATATGAAGAGGAAGGGGAAGTGACGGCGAAGGTGGTAGGGAATGAGAATGGCATCCATACACTTGCGCCGCATGGCCGCTGCTGAGAGTTGATTCTAAAATAAAATAAAATAAAAATAAAAAGAAGAATAACCTTGGAGGTCAATCATCACCCCGAAAGCGTATAGTAGACGTCACGTAGTATATGCGTACCAAATTTCAGGTCAATAGTTCAAATGGTTTGCGAGCTACAGGTGATTTAAAATCCTGGACAGACAAATGAACAGCCACGGTAGCATATTATATATAAAGATATAAAAATGTTCTTTAATGTGTAGTGATCCATCCCCGCACTTTTTGAACACACTATTTCGTTTTGTGGGTCAGAAACCTTGGACACAGAACAGAAACAATCCCTAGATATGGTGTCATTCCATTCCAGCCATTATAAATAAAGTAACTTCATAGGATTTTCTGAAGTAGGGCCTCTGTGTTGCTCTATCGAGTTAATGTTAGAGCTGATCTCCTCTCAGGGGTCTTAGCATTTTCCTTTGTGAAACAATTTAAGCGTGTTTTAATGAGTTTATTCTATTGAGTTCACTCCATTGATGTTCCATACTGTATTTTCATTTTTTTCAAGGGAGTGAAGTGCCTTATTGCATTAGTTGCCTGAAGGCATGTCTAGATTCTCTTGTTAATTGTGCGATATTGTTTTTTCCTGATGTTTCATTTAGTCCGATTTGCAATATGACTTTTAATTCCATTGTTAATTTGGCAATCTTTTTTTTTTCTTTTAATTTACTGCTTGAGGTTTTTCCTTATTTATTTTTTTAGTCTTTTTCCTCATCTTCAGAAGTTGATGTTCACTCTTATCCATCCCTTGTGTCTAATCTATACGTTCCATTTGAATGGCTCACGTATGTTGTGCTTGTGTATGTGCAGGAGAGGGTTGCTCAGTAACAAATGTTTTACAGTCATAACTTCACCCTGTAAACCCTTCAGTTCTTCAGCCAGTTACATAAATGACCTAAGAGATGGTCATGTATGCTTGCCTTGCCAAGCTATTAACCAAAATCCAAATACAAATGAGTATAACAGATATTTTAGAAATGCTATTTCCCTATTGATTATACTGTACATTCCTATAAACTTCAGGTATAATCCTCTTATAGATCTTCTAATTTATTTAAGATTGAATGCAACTGTATCTCCCTTCACCTGTCCGCTCCCAATAGTGAAATCTGGTCATACGCCCATATAGGTGCACTTTCTAATATCTGTCGAAACCTTAAGTATAATGCGAATCGACCATCAAAGATGAGCTTTTTATTGCATTAGCACTGATTTCTCTATGCTTTTATTGCCTAATCATATCCCAGCGTGTGTTTTCTCTTTATCATGAGGTAAACATCACCAACTACAGATCAAATATCATTGCGGTAATGCATGTCTCCTTTCTGACACACCACATATGGATTTCAGTAAAGGGCTTTAGGTGAGTCAATAAGATTGAAAACTAACAATGTTTTTGTTTCTGAGACATATTGAAATATCCCATATTTCATAGCAAAGCCAAATGAATGTATGTGTTGTAAGTGCCTTGTGGGATTATCCAGCATCCCGTCCAGTAGGAAAGGCAGTTCCTTGTCAGGAAGAGATGCCAAAGTGGATCATAGTCCCATGGGACAGCCCTACTGCTTACCATGGATGTTGCCAGAAGGAGCTACAGGGATGAACTGTCCCCACTCTATTGAAACATCTGCCTGACCTGGAAGTACCTTCTCTGTACCTTGTTCAAAAGCCGGAAGTACTTCTAGGGTCCGGGTTAAGAAGAAGTCTTCTGCCTCACCTCGAGGAGTCAGGAAGCAGAGGACAACACTGGCATCGAGGAAGAGGAAGGATTCGCCATTTCTATGTATATTGTGCTGTGGGAAACATTTCTAATGGACCTGTAAAGGTATTTGAAAGAAATAAAACTATTGTATTTGGATCCTTGACTGTGTTCATGTCAGATGTGCCAAGGGTTTGGGGATCAGTAACACCTCCTATCATCCACAGTATATATATATATATATACAGTGCTGCTGCAATGGTAATTGACTTCCTGCGACCCTAAACTGATTGGATTGAATTTACATCTCTGCACATACAGGATTAAATGTATTCCTATAACGTTTGTTCAGTTCTTGTGACTTGACTGCATGCTATGCATGTCCTTAAAATATCCTTCACTAGCCATCACTGGATGTCCAGAACATGTGAGTGCACGATAATATCAGCCACACTAGGACATACCATTATGTCTCATAAAGACTGGTCCTGGACTATGTGAGTCCTCTTGTGGTAGACCACATGGACCCACTGCAGTTTGCCTATCGGACAAAGATTGAAGTGGAGGATGCCATTCTCTATCTTGTCCAAAAAGCTTTTTCTCACCTGGGCAAAGCTGGCAACACTGTGAGTGAGGATTATGATTTTTTTGACTTCACCCGTGCCTTCAATACCATCCTGCCATCTCTGTGATGGTGTAAGCTTTAGGGTTATACAGGATAATGTACTATCTGTTGGGCAGACCACAGTTTGTGAGACTCAAGGACTGTGTTTCTGATACGAATATGAGTGAAAATGGAGGAGCACACGGAACAGTCCTGTCTCCTTTTCTGTTCACTCTACACCTCGCACTATAAAAATAACACCAGGTCATGTCACGTGCAGAAATTCTCAGATGATTCTACACTTGTGGGGTGCATTGATAAGGGGGGGTGCGACAGAGTATGTTGGTCAGGTGGAGAACTTTGTTTATTGACGCACAAAGTCTACAACTTAAAATCAGCAAAACCAAGAAACAAGTTATTGACTTTTGCCACACCAAAGAGCTTCTGTGTCAGGCCACATTTCAAGGAGTGGATGGAGTGGTAGAGGTGGTCCACTCCTACAAGTACTTGGGGGTCTACATTAATGACAGGTTAGACTGGTCTTGGAACACAGAGGAACTATATAAGAAAGAGCAGAGCAGGCTCTTTTTCTATAGACTCTATTAATGTGACATCCTTCATATCTTCTGTAACTCTGTGATGGCCTTTTCTACATTGTGGTGTGCTGGGCTGGTAACATTACTTCAGTGAGGCCCACTGAATCAACAAGCTAATTAAAAGGGCAAGCTTAGTAATGAAATGAAATGCACTCTGGACCTTCTGGAGGTAGCAGTGAAGGAGAGAATTAAAACAAACCTGAGTGCAATTATGAACAATTATGACTTTATTTAATTTGATGGCTTCATAGTGTTTGTATTCTTATATCATAAAGTTTTTCCTATTCAAGGATGTCATGCAAATGATTAGTCCCCTGAAGTGAATTTTCAATCCTCAGTCCTTCACTTTAGTTTTCTTCTAAATCATTTATTAATCCAGATATTTCACGATGAATACAGATAGACGTAAATGGAAACAAGTGAAATGGAGGATTGCTGATTCCTACGTCATTTGCATTTTATGTCTAATAAGAAACAATTGAAAGCAGTAAGTGCAGCTGTTTATAGCTAAAATAAGTAATTAGGGGGGGCAATCCTAACAAGCCAGGCAACTAAAACAAAGCATAAAAATGGTGCTTGGGCACTAAGTGCTTCAACAGTAATAACTGACTTCTCATCAAGAAATCAGCTTGGAACAAAAACCTGCAGCCACTGTGGCCCCTCCAGATCAACTTTGCAGACCCTGATCTAAATCATCAAAATCATTATATCTGCCTATATAAGTCTTTGCAGGGTAAATTGTTCCAACTGTTGCAGAGACAAAATATGAAAAGAAGTGCTGCATGCTGCGTTTATAGGTCGCTCTGCCTTTTCACTGTTGAGTATTAGCTTATCTATTTAAATTATTACTGTGATCGCGGTATATATATATTGAGGTAAAACCTGTTCAACTAGATGAACTCTGTTAATGCTTCTTGGTGCAGTGCAGTGCTATTTAATTGTTCCCCACAAAAGACAATGGAGAAATCGCTGAAATAAAATGTTGTGGGCTGTGATAGCAGCTCAGGGCCCTGGTGGTGTGACAGGACAGCAAATAGATTACTGCAGTAAAACCGCATGCATCACAGGCTCTACTCCAGCACCATTTTCTTTTATGAGTTTCCCTTCAGACGTGAAGCACAAAGACATAAATAATTATTGTAGACAATGCATGAGAATATAAAATTGGACCTTTAACGGCAATTGCATCTGTAATGTTGTTTACTAATTAGTGTCAGGACGTGCGTTTACTATAAGTGGGGTATTACCAGAATAGGAAATTTTGGAAACATTAAGAAAGATGTGATTATAGAAGCATATTGTCAAGGTCGTTTATTTAAGTGTTTATTCTGTACATTAACATGCAGGAGCAGGTCTATATTTATGTAATGAAAATTACTTGAGTCATTTATATTGAAGAACTCATTCACCAAGTATTTTGTATTTCTAAATAAATAATTTTTCAAATTAGCCCATATTTCTGATGGGATACACCAATCAGCCACAACATTAAAACCACTGATAATAAATGCTATTCACTTTATTTCTCTTGTTACGATGACACCTGTCAAGGTGAGGGATATATTAGGCAGCAAGTAAACAGTCAGTTCTTGAAGTTGATGCGTTGGAAGCAGGAAAAATGGGCAAGCTTAAGGATCTCAGTGACTTTAACAAAGGCCAGATTCTGGTGCCTATACAAGTGGGTCAGAGAATCTGCAAAATGACTGGTCTTGTGGGGTGTTCCCAGTATGCAGAGGTTAGGAAGGACAGTGGTCCACGGAAGGACAACTGGTGACAGGATCATGAGCGCCCAAAGCTCATTGATGCATGTGGGCAGTGAAGAATGGCCCATCTGGTCTGATCCTATAGAAGAGCTACTGTAGCACAAATTACAGAAAAACGTAATGCTGGCCATAACAGTCAGAACACGCAATGCATTGCAGCTTGCTATGTATGGGGCTGTGTATCCACAGACTAGTCACAGTGCCCATGTTCACCACTGCCAAAAATGCTTACAATGGGCATGTGATCATCAGAACTGGATCATGGAGGTGGCCTACCCTGATGAATCACATTTTCTTTTAGATGGCCATGTGTGTGTATATTGCTTACCTTGAGAAGAAATGGCCGCAGGAGGCATTATGGGAAGAAGGCAAGATGGCAGAGGCAATTTGATGCTCTGGGCAATGTTCTGCTGGGAATTCTTGGTATTCATGTGTATGTTACTTTGACACACACTACCTACCTAAAGATTGTCGCACACCCCTTCATTGTAATGGTAGTCTCTGATGGCAGTGGCCTCTTTCAGCAGGATAAGGCACCCTGCCACACTGGAAAAATTGTTCAGAAGTGGTTTGAGGAAGGCGAGAAAGAGTTTCAGGATGTTGACTTGGCTTCCAATTTCCCCAAGTGTCAATCTGATTATCTGTGGGATGTGTTGGAAAAACAAGGCCGATCCATGGAGGCCTCACCTCCCAACTTCCAGGACTTAAAGGATCTGCTAATAATGTCTTGGCGGCAGATACCACAGGCCATCTTCAGAGGTCTTGTGGAGTCCGTGCCTCAACGGGTCAGAGCTGTTTTGGCAGCATCAAGGGGACCTACACAATATAAGCAGGTGGTTTTAATGTTGTGGCTAATCAGTATATATAGTCATTAACTTTTAGTACTCAATTATCAATTATTTACCTAGGTTACCAACAAACTAATGAATAAAATTCAAAATAAACTGAAATGATATTCTTAACGTAATATGCATTACATTCTTTGTTTCAATCATTTATGTTGTCTAACTACGAATATAAGTAAGTTGTATATCAGGTCACAGTCTGCAGCACTGGGGTGTCACCTGGGCTACTTTTGGTCTGTTGTATCCCGCGTTGTTATATTTTATATAACTTATCGATCGAGATTCATGGAATTGGAAAATGGCACATGTTATGTGTTGGTCAAGCTTGCAAGTAAGAATGTAGTTGCACTCTGTACATCTGACAATAAATATGAACTAAACCGATTACGCTATATTGTTTTTTGTCAAATCTAAACCTGTGATTTTAAAAGAACCAGTGCTTTTGGTCACCTGCACATGGCTTCTATTTCCATTTGTAATTACTTGCTTAGCAGATACGTATATCCAAAGCAACTTACAAAAGAGGTCAACATAATCAAGTAAACATTAGTCTGGGCGGGGGCTTGTTAGGAAGAACTGCTACATGACAAGGTTACAAAATTGATCATCACAAGTGAAGAGCTATAACCAAACACAACAACACAAGACTAGTTAGTCTTTCTTTAGTCAAAGCCGTTATTAAATAGGCAGATATTCACAGAACAGGTGCATAGCTAATTTCAACAGGTAGGAGCAACACATCCAAAATCTGCATTGATGCTTGATGCCACAAAAAGGGAGTATCAGCAGATCCCATTTATTGGCAGACCCGAGTGGGCGAGAAGGAGCATAGGACTTTATGAGTGCTTCCATATACATAGGTGCTGACGCAATGGCCACACTCTAGGCAAGCATCAAGGATTTGAACTTAATGCGTGCAGCTCCAGGAAGTCAATGTAGCAACCTGAAAAGAGGAGTGAGAGTTCAATGTAAGATGTGACGCTGCATTCTGATTCATCTACAACAGCTTGGTAGCACATACAGGTTCACCTGACAGTAGAAGGTGTCAGAAGTCCAGATGTGACAGTACCAAAGCCTGACCAGGAGTTGTGCTGCATAGACTGATCTCATGGCTGTTATACAGAATGAATCTGCAAGTTGTAGTGTGGTCAGTGAAGGACAGGTGGTTATCAGTCACCACCCCAAAGCTGTGTACTGTCATGGCAGGAGTTAGAGATAAAAAGCTGAGTTGAATAGGGATGGGTATCGAACAGACGGACTGACTGGCCTATCCCAAGGTTTCTTCTATTTTTTTTTCCCTACAAGGGTTTTTTTTTTCTGCGAGTTTTTCCTTGTCTTTTTAGAGAGTCAAGGCTGGGGGTGGCAGTCAAAAGACAAGGCCTGTTAAAGCCCATTGCAGCACTCATTGTGTGATTTGGGGCTATACAAAAATAAATTGTATTGTATCGTATTGTACTGCGAAGACTTGAGCTTCAAATTTCTCAGTGCTCTAGTTTTTCTAGTTTCAATATGTGTCAGTTATGCCCTTCTTTAAGTTAATTATTGTTGCTTGTTTGTTGCTCTGGTATTATTGCTGCCGTTTTACTTTGATCCTTGCATGGCCACGGCCATATAGTTTCCTTATCATTGCTAACCTCTATGATTCTCTGTTTTCTTTTCTGGTTTTCTGTGGTGACATTTTCTGACACTGCCATCTGATTAAATTATTTTGCAGCCACACATGATGCAGAAAGGAATGTAGACACTCCAGTCTTCTGTGACATTGCGTGTTCTGAACTCTCTATTGAGACGTGATAAAAATTCAGACTAGAACAACTCCTAGCTTTATTTGATTTGATTTGACTTGACTTGATATCAAATTAGACGCTTATAGACCCGCTTGAGATGAGGTGTAGAAATTTCAAATTTTATTAATAACAAGCAGGTGTGAAGCTATAAAGCAAAGAACGTAATAATATCCAGCACATTATTGAATAGCCTGTGAAACAATTCCTGTACAATGTCATAGACTGTAATTGCAAACACATCAGAATGGAAAGAGAACATCAACACACAAATATCTTAAAATAACTCAATAAACTGATGTTAAACTACAAGTAGCAAGAAATATTGCAAAACTCTCACATACATAACTTGCCAGCTATGCCACCCAAAGTTTAAATTGGTATGATAGACCAGGGAGTTTCAAGAGCAGAGGCAGTTTCCAACCAGTAAGTTACACTGGAATTGTCCCACTATGAGGCACCTTGAGAATGGCAAACATTACAAGGATATAATGATGTAAGGATTGGTGGTGAGGGGAAAATTATACATATATTTAGAACATTGGAATAAACCATATAGATTGTTATAAATTAAATAATTAACACTTTAAAATATTCCTTGCACATCATTTGCAAACATCCCAGTGCACCCTAACAATGATGAACTACTTAAGCACTTTTATAGTCCGTAGAACGCCCAGTTTGGACTTGGTGGTCTTCTGGTCTTTAACCCCTTCAGTTTTGATTTCTCCAAAATCCCACCAGCGTGAGGTTTTGTTTTCCTGTCCTCCCTGGGCATCTACTATATCTTTATAATCACTACAGACTTAACAATTTACTTTAGCAATTTAATCCATATCTAATGATTCTGATATTTCTATTACATACTTGTTTATCTGTATTATATGCAATGGATTCAGAAAGTATTCTGGCCTGAAAACCTATATAAATACAACAGGTCTTAATTCTTTATTAAATCAGAGATTTCAGGTTTTGATTTTTAACCTTCTTGGCATTAACCCCTGATGTCACTTGGGCTTGGAATTCTATGTAAAAACGGTTAACCCTGAGTAGTACTCGGGTAACCTGTCTTGATGGCATATACAGTACTAAGCCAGAATAACGCTTGACACAGTGTTCTGCTGCCATCTAATAGATACCATAGCATCATGCTGCAAAAAAAAAATCATGAATTCTATGTATTCTGCTACTCTCTGGTAACTCATCAATATTCACGAGTGGGGCGGAGTGGGCCGACTAAAAACCACAATGGTGTGTAAACGAAATGCTGTAAAACCAGTTTTAGAATAAACCGAAACTGAACCATTATTTGGATCAAGTGATGACAATATAAATTGGTCATCAGACTTGGGTATGGTAGTGAAAATGATGCATACGGCACTGTACAACTGAACAGCCATATTGTGATGGGCAGGTATGTCTTACATATCAACAAAATTTAGGCAGTCAGTTTATCTTCACCATTTGCAAGTGGGTTTAAATTAGTGTTAAGAAAAACCATTTAAACTAGACGTGCAAAAAATAAATACATACATACATACGTAAATAAATAAATTCCATTTACATTAGTATGACTAGACATTTCATTTTTTCAATGAATGTATATTTAACAGTAATAAAAATAACATTAGGCCTATCTACGTCAAATTTAGGCCCATCCTAATATGAATTCCAGGCACTACTGCTTGTTAGAAGAAGGCTTTACAAGAAGATTTAGTGTTAGGACCTTCGCCTTATTTCTTTCTAAGAACGATAGACACTTGGAATAAGCTACCAAGTAGTGTGGTAAACAGTAAGATGCTGGGCACTATCAAAACTTGATGTTTTATTGGAAGAAATAAGTGGATAGGACTGGTGATCTTTGTTGGGCTGAATGGCCTGTTCTTGTCTAGATTGTTCTAATGTTCTTTGACTTTGCTCCTTGCCTGTGTCTTTTTGATTCGTCGTGTTTGTTTCTTGCCTTTCCCTATATTCCAATGCTTAGCCTTTCCCAGATCTAACCTCTGCCTTCATCTTCAGTCCATTCATCTTCGTCATTTCTTTCCTTTCTCTTCTGTCATGCACGTCTTTGCTTTGGGTCACACCACTACAGTCCCTCTTTGTGTTTTTTTCAGGTTAGATTTTTTTCTCTACTTTTCTGCCCCAAAGCATTCTACCTTTTTACTTGACCCCAACTTATTAATGGGCTATGCTTGTCCTGTTGACCGCAGCATACAGACACTACAGTAAACACAAGCGTGGTTTTCTTCTGACAGGAGGGCTGGCTTTCTGAACAGCTGGAGGTCACACTGAATGATAAGCCCTCACAATTCCCTGAAGGAGTAGCTGGTCATGTGAATATGGAATCAATTCCCATGACTCGGCTTGTGCGCTAAGTGTGAGTAGGCGTCATGCTGCTCCTTACTTCAGCCCACTCTAAGAGACCCCCGATAACTAGCCCCAGTGTCCTCATAAATGTTCAGGAATAAATAAATATTTTAGAATGCTTTCTGCTGAATTCTTTTAGCTCATTTTATGACTAATCAATTTCTGTTGTCTACATAAAGAATACAGGTTATTGACTTACACATGTAGGTGGATACCATGAAGTTGAATAAACAAACTCCCACACATGTGGTCAGCCAGTTGGTTGCACAGTTTAATTACTCCACATTTGGGCTTCTCATGCTGCATATTAATACCTGTAAATATGAATCTGTTTAGAGATTAAGATTTCATCTCACATGAATAGATCATCACATTTTAATTTTATTGTGCTTATATAGGATTGTGCTAAAATGGTATAGAATTGTTTAGGACTGCTTAGTTAATTTGTAAAATTGACTTAAAATAATTTCTCACAAATTGATGAAACCAGCATTCTGTCTTGGTCATGACCTCGGAAAACTGTGGCAGCCATAAAGATTATGCGCACAGTTACATTATGCATTATGAAACGCTTGCTGTTTGCTAAGGACAGGAAAGAAAGATTTTTATCTCATTTCCGCTGCAGATCCCCTGGGGTAAAAAAGGACCCCATTATTCATTGACAGTGTGGGGTTAGCAAAAGTTACAAAGTCAAAACATTAAGTTTATTTGAACAAGAAACCCTCTGACATTTTCATTTAGCAACAAATGCAGCATACAGTACTTTCTTTGTCTTTTGTGAGTAGTTTAAGCCACAAAAAGGTTACTGAGAATAAATGAATTGTCTAACATATTTAGCATGAAAATGGTGAATAAAATGTAGACAGTAGCACTAATGTTTAGGCCAAAGGGTTCAGAATTCGGGCCCTAGACTTTCATTTTGAAACTTAAAGATGATAATATTGCATTGTATACTTCAACAATAAAATAAATTAAAAATTAAACACAATTTTAAAAATTATTTTAAAAAATGATTTGTTATTTGTATTCTTAGTACATTCTTCAATTACTATACCCAATTTTTAGGGGTATAATATTCAAAGAAAATCCAAAAAATACATTATAGAATATTACTACATAAACAGTATATTTGTCATTATCATTAAACATATATACAGCATATATCTTTCAATATAGGCACTCTTATTCCAAAATATGTCTTCAGTCACGCTTTTTTTCATACATTCTTGATTATTCCTTATATAAAATATAAGCTGGGAATGTAAAACACAAAACAATTTTTAAATGACGCCAGAAGTCACTTTTAAGCTGGCCCTGATGTTACATTTGTCATGTGGCCATGGCATTTAAATCAGACACAGAATGCAAAGGGTCTAAGAAAATGACAAGATGATTAAGAAAGAAAGAAAGAAAGAAAGAAAGAAAGAAAGAAAGAAAGAAAGAAAGAAAGAAAGAAAGAAAGAAAGAAAGAAAGAAAGAAAGAAAAGCAGCAGGTCCAGATGGAGTATCGCCACGACTGCTGAAGGTCTGTGCGCTTGAGCTGGGGAGTCCTCTACATCGCATCTTCAACCTAAGCCTGGAACAGGGGAGAGTCCCGAGGCTTTGGAAAACATCTTGTATCACCCCAGTCCCAAAGGTATCACGTCCTAGTGAGCTGAATGACTTCCGGCCTGTCACTCTGATGTCACATGTGATGAAGACCATGGAGAGGCTGCTGCTTCACCACCTGAGGCCACAGGTTCAACACGCCCTTGATCCTCTGCAGTTCGCATACCAGGAGATAGGTGGGAGCGGAGGATGCCATCATCTATATGCTACACCAGGGGTAGGCAATGTCGGTCCTGGTGGGCCGCAGTGGCTACAGGTTTTCATTCCAACCCAATTGCTTAATTAGAAACCAATCATTGCCAATCTCAGACCTTATTTAATTTTATGGCTTGTTAGTCTGTGCAATGTAAGGCTCTTATATCGTAGATTTTTTTCCTTTCCAAGGATATCATCCAAAAGATTTGAAGCCTAAAACAGATCATTTTCAGTCTGTCACATTTTTCTATTAAGTGTTTTATTAAATCAAACAGTGTATGATGAACACACACAGATGTAATTGGAAAAAAGCTAGCTGGAGAACTGCTGGCTGCTTTGTCTTTTACATCTTATTGCTAATAAGGAGCAATTAAAACACTGAATGCAGCAGTTTAAGATTGAAATAAGCAATTAAGGTTGGAGAACCTTAACAAGCGAGACCACTAAAATGAAGCATTAAAATGTCACTGAAGCAATATGTGCTTCATCAGCAATAATTGAGTTCTCGTTAAGGAACTGGGTTGGAACAAAAACCTGCACATACTGCAGCTCTCCAGGACCGACATTGCCCACCCCTGTGCTACACCGATCCCTCTCCCACTTGGACAGAGGCAGTGGTGCTGTAAGAATTATGTTTCTGGACTTCTCTAGCACCTTCAACACCATTCAACCTCTGCTCCTTAGGGATAAGCTAACAGAGATGGGAGTAGATTCTTACCTGGTGGCATGGATCGTGGAATATCTTACAAACAGACCCTCAGTATGTGCGTCTCGGAAATTGCAGGTCTGACATTGTGGTCGGTAGCACAGGGGCACCACAGGGGACTGTACTTTCTCCGGTCCTGTTCAGCCTATATACATCTGACTTCCAACACAACTTGGAGTCCTGCCACATGCAAAAGTTTGCTGACGACACTGCTATCGTGGGCTGCATCAGGAGTGGACAGGAGGAGGAGTATAGGAACCTCATCAAGGACTTTGTTAAATGGTGCGACTCAAACCACCTACACCTGAACACCAGCAAAACCAAGGAACTGGTGGTGAATTTTAGGAGGCCCAGGCCCCTCCTGGACCCCGTGATCATCAGAGGTGACTGTGTGCAGAGGGTACAGACCTATGAACACCTGGGAGTGCAGCTGGATGATAAATTGGACTGGACTGCCAATACTGATTCTCTGTGCAAAAGAGGACAGAGCCGGCTATACTTCCTTAGAAGGTTGGCGTCCTTCAACATCTGCAATAAGATGCTGGAGATGTTCTATCAGACGGTTGTGGTGAGCGCCCTCTTCTACGCGGTGGTGTGCTGGGGAGGCAGCATTAAGAAGAAGGACGCCTCATGCCTGGACAAACTGGTGAGGAAGGCAGGCTCTATTGTAGGCATGGAGCTGGACAGTTTGACATCCGTGGCAGAGCAATGGGCACTGAGCAGGCTCCTGTCAGTCATGGAGAATCCACTGCATCCACTAAACAGTATCATCTCCAGACAGAGGAGCAGCTTCAGCGACAGACTGCTGTCACTGTCCTGCTTCACTGACAGACTGAGGAGATCGTTCCTCCCACACTATGTGACTCTTCAATTCCAACCGTGTTTTGGGGTGTGTGTGTAAAAGTTAACATTATTCAAAGTTATTGTCTGTTATACCTGCATTTTTATTACTCTTTAATTTAATATTGTTTTTTATCAGTATGCTGCTGCTGGAGTATGTGAATTTCCCCTTGGGATTAATAAAGTATCTATCTATCTATCTATCTATCTATCTATCTATCTATCTATCTATCTATCTATCTATCTATCTATCTATCTATCTATCTATCTATCTATCTATCTATCTATCTATCTATCTATCTATCTATCTATCTATCTATCTATCTATCAAGACAGAAAGAAAGAACATTTTTCTTCCACTCATTCTACATAACTGTTGCTCTACAGTCTTTTCCGAAGTCTACTAACTGTTTCTAATTCAATTAAATTTACATCGCTGTATGACGTCTACGTATCACAACACTACGGAGTTTGCTTTTTCAAGGCAAACTGAAAAGGCAAATATCGGAATTAAGAAATCTAGATGTAAAGGTTTAGAAACATATGGGGGAAAAGCGGCCCTGCTTGACAATATGAAGTAAATAAGTTAACTATTGAAAAGGGTCTTGGTGAGGTTTAGATTGCTGAAGGTTTATTAAAAACTTTAACTTGAGACAGGATATGGGAAAAGAGTTTGCTATGTTTGATTTTGTAATAAATCCACTAGATACACTAAAGCCGCTTTTTGAGATGCAGCTTTTCTTCACTTTGGTTAATTTTGTATACAATAGCAAAGCCGACATTTTTAGGTATGCGCTGCAATGGACTCAAATAATAAATGAAGAACTGTTATTTTGGCTGTATTTTCTTGTTAATGAAAATCAAATAAAAAAAACAAAACGTCATTGATAAAAAAATACTCACTGTGTTAACAAAAACTGGAAATCAACTGGAAGGGACAAGTACTGGTCAAATCACTATGGAAAAATGGGAGAAATTAGTAATGAGGATTAATGATTAACAGAATGTGGTGCTCACAATTTATAACTGAAAAAGGAGACTCCTCTTGGGACATTCTAAGTGGAGATCCTCGCATATGGTTTTTACAAAATAGAAAATGTAAAAGTAATTTTGATACACAAGTTCACAGACATGTGATACCACCCTGCTATTTCCTTCTCTCTAATCTCCAATAGCACATTATCGTGAAGCTACTTACAACAGTAATTAACAAGGGATATAAAATATGGCCATAATAATTGTTACGATGTATAGTGTCACACCCATGTGCATAGGAGGCTCCTTCAAGGTTCTGAAGAGGTAAGCACTACCACAACGGGATGTGAAGGGGGCGCTGTTGCTAACCATCAGATAACGCCTGACAACGCCCCCTCAGACCTCCCAAGCCCTGGCTCTTCAAGGCTTGAAGCCATATAAACAGCAGTCCTAGCGGAAACTAGCATCTTAAGACTCTTGCTGAGAGAGAAAAAAAGAGAGATCCTCTCAACCGTATTTAATACGTACTCCATTGTTGACAGCAGTAGCTGATACTTTTTGTTTGTACCTCGCGTACTTGTTTGACTCGACTATTTTTGTTGCAATTAAACAGGGATTATTTGTTTGTACCCCAAGTTTTGACCTCATGTTCATCCATTACTTCCATGATAGGCATTTCTATTTATTAAGTTTTTAGTTGTGTTTGTTTTTCTATCGCTAAAGAAAATAGTGGAATAATGAAACATTCACACTCAGGCACATCTTCCTGGTATGACCCTATGCTATAAGGATACACCATAAAAACACATCCAGTGCAAGTCAAGCACTTGGAGTTTAGTTTAGTTTGTGGCTTGGCCTAATTTAGGTCATTTTTTCCCCATCTGAAAGGAGACATTATATTTAATTGAATTTATGAATGCTTAACAAAGTTACAGAATATTATGGAACAGTAGTTGGGATAGTAAAGGTTAATTCTCACATATAGTCAGGTCCAAAAGTATTTGGACTGTGACACAATTCTTATACTTTTTCCTCTGTACATCACCACAATGGATTTGAAACAATGCAATCAAGATGTAATTGAAGTGTAGACTTTAGCTTTAATTCAAAGGACTTAACAGAAATATTGTTTGTACTGCTTGGAAAAGACAGCCATTTTAATACATGGCCCCCCTATTTTCACGAGCTCAAAAATATTTGGGCAAACCAACACAATCATGAATATAATGATCATTCTCAATATTGGTTTGAAAATCCTTTACAATCAATGATTTCCTGCCTTCAGGAGCTGCTTGTTTGTTGGAGTTTCTGCTATCAGTTTTGTCTTCAGCAAGTGAAATGCATGTCCATTTGTGTTGAGGTCAGTTGACTGACTTGGTCTTTGAAGAATCTTTCATAACTTTGCTTTCAAAAGCACTTGGTTTGCTTTCACATGATGTTTTGCTCATTGTCCAACTGTACTGTGAAGTGTCGTCCTATCAGTTTTGCAGTATTGACTAACTTCCATTTGCAGTTAAGCATGCCCATGCTGTAATGCTGCCTCCACCATGTTGCATGGTGGTATTCATCAGATCATGAGCCAATTCTTTTCTTCTCCATACTCTTCTCTTTCCAACATTCTGGTATATATTGATTTTAGTTTCCTTTGTTCAAAGAAAATGGTTGCAGAATTGAACAGGCTTTTAAAATGTTTTCTAACAAAGTCTAATCTGTCCTTTCTGTGCTTGACGCTCACCAGTGGTTTGCACCTTGTGGTAAACCTTCTGTCTTTACTTTCATGAAGTCTTCTCTTGATTATTGATTTTGGCAATGACAGGTCTACCTCCCAGAGAGTGTTCTTGGTTTGGTTAAATGTTGTGAAGGGTTTTTTCATCACCAAGGACAGAATTCTGCAGTCATTTAGCAGAGTTGTCTTCTGTGGTTGTCCAGACCTCCTGGTGTTGCTCAGTTCACCAACGTGCTCCTTCTTTTTAAGAATGTACCAAAGGGTTGATTTGACCACTACTCATGATTCTGCTATCTCTCTGAAGGGTTTGTTTTGTCTTCTTAGTCTAATGATGGACTGTTTTTACTTGCATGGACAGCTCTTTGGACCTCATATTGAGAGTTCACAGTGACAACTTCCAAATGCAAATTCCACACTTGGAATAGACTCTAGATCTTTTACATGCTTAAAAGTTAATGCGATAATGAAGGACCTGCTTCCACCTGGCTATGGAACAGCTTGTCAGTCACATGTCAAAATACTTTTGAACCCCTGGAAATAGGGGGTGTATGCAGAAAAATGGCTGTAATTTGTAAACAGCTCATACTTTCTCTCTATTATAAAAAAAAATCTTGGGAGGGAGACTAGGGAGACAAGACGTGATCTTCTCGGAAGACAATTTGATGCCCCGCGAGAGACACTTTAAAGTCATCTGAGACAAGGCAGTGAGACAACTTAACAATTTAAAACAAGTTCACAGACTGTTATAAAATGTTTTGTTATTAAGTTTAATGTCACTGTTCTCTGTGCCCACTGTTATGGACTCATTCATACAGACAGACCAAGTATGGTACACAGGGGCTCAGCATCAGCATTTAGAATTGCCGAGCCAAAGACAACTGGAGAATTGAATAGTCAGCCTAAAGACAGACTAGTATATTTCTGTCTTCTGTCAGCACACTATCCTCTTCCCTTGTTGGGAGAATGAGAACTGTATGTAGGCATTGTGCTATTCCTGTATTTTTGAAGGTGGGGTTTGAGTCCTTTCCTGTCCTTGTTTGGATCCAGAGAAGGAGCCTGCACATGGAGCAGCCCGAATATAAGGATGGACCTACGGCCAACACTTTGAAGCTGCCAGGCGGAAGATTATTTCTTCCATCCGGTGAAAATCCTTTCAGCGTGGTGACGAAAGATGGCAGACTGCATTGGTTAAGACCCCCACATTGCTTGACAGAGTCTGTCATAAGATTCCTGTCTGTAATACTGCATAAGCCGATATTAAACAGAGCTAGATTATCCTTTATACTTCTCGTGTAATCTTGTAACTGTCATATTGCATGCTGGGTGGGGATAATATCTTTTTTTTTTTTTTTTTATAATTATTTAAATTCAGGTTAATTAAAACGCCACAATTGAAAAGAACACATTTCCAGAGAGCTAATGCCTCTTAAGGAAACACAGACATCTAACCTAGCAGTTGTTGGAATGCATTTGGCAGACACACTCATGTGCTCCCAGCTCTTAAAACAATGACAAGTGACAAGCAGAACACACAACTCGCCAGCAGCAGCAGCAAGCCAGCAGATGATCCAACTGCTTCTCCTTAGCGTGTGCTGCTGTACAGGCTTTTAAATGATCGACATGCAGCGTGACAAACAGAACATGGAGCTCGCCAGCAGCAGCAAGCCAGCAGATGATCCGACTGCTTCTCCTTAGCGTGTGCTGCTATACAGGCTTTTAAATGATCGACATGCAGCGTGACAAACAGAACATGGAGCTCGCCAGCAGTAGCAAGCCAGCAGATGATCCAACTGCTTCTCCTTAGCGTGCATTTGCCCCCACCCCCCCTTAACAACGCAAGCGGCAGAGACACGAAGTGGCAAAAGGACAGCTGCTGTACTGGCTTTTAAATGATTGACGCGCAGCACAACAAACAGAACACGTAGCACGCCAGCAATATCAGGAAGAAAACACGATCCAATGGCATCTCCTTAGTGTGTGTTCAGCCGCCCCCCCTTCACAAACGTGAGCAGCATTATACATCCTGCAAGGAAGAGATTTAAACACTCCCAGGGCCGGAAATAAAGGACAAGTATTGTTTTTACAAAAGTTTTAAAGTAAAAGTGAAAATAATGCATATGTAACAATTCCCATGAAAATAACAATCTCTTTAAATTATATATCCGGTAAAACAAACCCGGGGGTGGGTGAGCAAAGCAAGCAGGGAGCAGAGCCCCCTAGTATTATTTTTAAAACACTTAAATGAAAGCTGAAAGTCTGCACTTCAATCACATAATGATTCAAGTCAAGTCAAGTTGGGAAGCATGCACTGGTACAGTGCGTTGCCGCACCCACCACATGACGAAACAGCTCGGGATCCTGGCTGGCAACCCCCCAGGCAGACACACAATCCAGTCCCACCCTCCAGAAATGACCCTCTATCTGCTGCAGCAGATAAAATGTGGGTGTCCCCTTGGCCTGGTCTAGTCGCTTTCATCTACAGTTTCCTGCTAGTCGGATCGCCCTCAGGGAATCGTGCCACATCATCGTAGTGCTGTAACTGATGCTCCCTCACAATGCAGGCAATGTGCCTCATTCAGGACTCCATGAGTAACCGCAAAGTCAAACCAACGGTACCCAAGGATTTTCCGGAGAGACACAGTACCAAAGGAGTCCAGTCTTCATTTCATGTCACTGGATAGCGTCAATGTCTCACAACCATATAGCAAGTACATAGTGATTGCTTTGTTTCAAATCCATTGTGGTTGTGTATAGAGCCAAAATTATAAAAATTGTGCCACTGTCCAAATACTTATGGGCCTGACTGTATAACTATTGTGAGCTGTACTTTTTGTTTTATGGAGACATTTTTGGTGCATTGCCATTACAGAGACATCTATAACATTAGAACAATTTTGATGAGAACAGGCCATTCAGCCCAACATGTTTATTAGTCATGTTTGCCTTGTTTCTCCAAAAAAATAAAATCAAATCAAGATTTGAAGGCCCCTAAACTCTTACTCTCTACTGTACTACTTGGCAATTTATTCCATATGTCTGTTGTTCTCTGTGTGAAGAAAAACTTTCCAACATTAGTGAAAAAAATTACCCTTAACAAGTTTCCAACTGTGCCCCCATGTTCTTGTTGAACTCCATTTAAATAACAGTCTGGATCCACTGTATTAATTCCTTTCACAATTTTAATCATGTAACTTCTTAATCTCCATTTGCTTAAATCGAAAAAGTTCAACTCTTTCAATCTTTTCTCATAACTCATACCTCTTAGTCCCCGAATCAACCTACTCACCTCATTGTTGGCATGGATTTACTGATATGAGCTGTGAAGTGGATTGTTTTAGATTAGATTAGATAAATGTTGTTAATTCCATAGGGAAATTCAGATGTATACAGCAACATAAAAAAAAAACAATAATACCGACTCAGAGGACAGATAACAAAGACCCCCCGAGGCGCTTCTTAGCATACCATGGTGGAATGAGCCTATGACTAAAAGTGCTCCTAGAGAGCACTTCCCTGAGGGGATGGAAGATTTTTCATGATGGCATCCAGCTTTGCCATCATTCTCTTTTCCACAAAAACTTCCAGGGTTCACCCTGTGATGGAGCAGGCTTTGCTTATAAGTTTATTCAGGCATTGTACTTCTTTAATGCTCAGGCTGCTTCCCCAGGAGAATGCAGCGTAGAACACCATACTGGCTACTATTTACTGGTAGAACATTTCCAGCTGCTTGCTGCAAACATCAAAAGGTCAGAGTCTATTTAGCAAGTCCACTCTGGCCCTTCTTGTATATAGTACAAAAAATACATGAACAGAACATGATTATCAGAGATAATAGAAAACAATTAATAATAATTAAAAAAGAGCTAAGAAGATAAAAGGAAGCCCCTGGGAGGAAGCATAACAGCTATCTTAAAATAAAAGCTCTAAAAAATATTTTCAGTATATTATAACTAGCATTTAAAGTATTAGACATATGTATAAAAACGAAAGACCTGTGTGTGTATGGAGACGTCTGCTCTGCCCACACTCAACCACAGCCAGTAGGTGGCTTATGCATGTACTTTAATGTTTTTTCAGCACTTTCATGCACCTCACTTCTCAACAACGACGTTGTGCGAATGACACAAATGAGGAGAGACAACATCGAAATGAAGCAAACACTGTGGGGATAACAATATGCAAGTGAATCACCTCAGCAACGGAAGGCAAGGCATAAAGTCATCACTAAAAATCATTATCTATCTGGAAGTATTTTCTCAGGACAAAGATTAATAGGACTCACATCCCAGCGATACGGGAAAGATATATGGAATCGCCAGTGGGGCAGCAAGCACAGGTGGGTCCACGGTCTCTGCCCTGGGTAATTCTTAAGAGTTAGCTGACGCCTCTCTAAGTTCATGAATATAGTAAAACTGCTACGGAGTCTTTGGGGTTTTTTTTGTCCTGAAGATCACATGCTGCTAGTATTAAAATACATTGTGATAGTTTTCTAAAATGTTTCACATACCTTTTCTTTATTTATTTAATATTTAATTAAATACATCCTATAAATCTTGTGATTTTCTTTAAAATTTTTCCTTGTATCATTTGTTGACTTAGTAGTTTCCTGGCAAACACTCAAACTCATTTTACAGAATTTAAGTTGCTTTAAAAATGTCTGCTTATTAAAAATTATAATGAGTATTAAGCACTTAAAGATCAATTTAAACAATCACAGTCGATTTTGTCCATACGTTACCGGTGATACACAATAGTAAGCATTGGTACCTAAATTAGTGGTTTAGTGCATTCAACATCAATTTTGTTAAACTGAAACCAGAGAAGGAACAGTAAATACACGTTTGAAAATTGTAAACTTCACTGACAACAAAGTAACTTCTTATAATTCTGGAGCAGTGGACATATATGATTATTGGAATTGCCAAAATATGAGTCTTGTAAATTGCAGGACACAATGGCATGCAAGGCAGTTGTCTTTCAATAAGTAACACAATCTTTATACTAACTGCATGATCAAGGCAGTACACTTGAAAATCTGTCTTAAAATGATATACTGTAGTTCAGATACTTCATGTACCTCAACTGGTATATTAACTTTCACAAAATCAGCAACAGAAAATATCTTATGCAATGACGTCTTTTCTCTGTTGCGTTTGGATGTTTTGATCGAGGAGTGGGATGTGGTGACATGATGTGTGATCACATGAAGCACTGTGTTTCATGCACAATAGATTTATTACATTGCTCAGAGTAGCAGCACATCAGCTCAGCAACAAAAAAAAATAGAGGGAACATTGGTGGTCTCCTAAGTCACCTGGCAAGCCTAAGAAAGTATTAGGGAAAAAAAGAAATGAGTATTTCTGTTATATTATACAGTTAGGTCCATAAATATTTGGACAGAGACAACTTTTTTCTAATTTTGGTTCTGTACATTACCACAATGAATTTTAAATTAAACAACTCAGATGCAGTTGAAGTGCAGACTTTCAGCTTTAATTCAGTGGGGTGAACAAAACGATTGCATAAAAATGTGAGGCAACTAAAGCATTTTTGAACACAATCCCTTCATTTCTGGGGCTCAAAAGTAATTGGACAATTGACTCAAAGGCTATTTCATGGGCAGATGTGGGCAAGTCCGTCATTATGTCATTATCAATTAAGCAGATAAAAGGCCTGGAGTTGATTTGAGGTGTGGTGCTTGCATGTGGAAGATTTTGCTGTGAACAGACAACATGCGGTCAAAGGAGCTCTCCATGCAGGTGAAAGAAGCCATCCTTAAGCTACGAAAACAGAAAAAACCCATCCGAGAAATTGCTACAATATTATGAGTGGCAAAACCTACAGTTTGGTACATCCTGAGAAAGAAAGCAAGCACTGGTGAACTCAGCAACGCAAAAAGACCTGGACGTCCACGGAAGACAACAGTGGTGGATGATCGCAGAATCATTTCCATGGTGAAGAGAAACCCCTTCACAACAGCCAACCAAGTGAACAACACTCTCCAGGGGGTAGGCGTATCGATATCCAAGTCTACCATAGAGAGGAGACTGTATGAAAGTAAATACAGAGGGTGCACTGCAAGGTGCAAGCCACTCATAAGCCTCAAGAATAGAAAGGCTAGATTGGACTTTGCTAAAGAACATCTAAAAAAGCCAGCACAGTTCTGGAAAAACATTCTTTGGACAGATGAAACCAAGATCAACCTCTACCAGAATGATGGCAAGAAAACAATATGGAGAAGGCGTGGAACAGCTCATTATCCAAAGCATACCACATCATCTGTAAAACACGATGGAGGCAGTGTGATGGCTTGGGCGTGCATGGCTGCCAGTGGCACTGGGACATTAGTGTTTATTGATGATGTGACACAGGACAGAAGCAGCTGAATGAATTCTGAGGTGTTCAGAGACATACTGTCTGCTCAAATCCAGCTAAATGCAGTCAAATTGATTGGGTGGCGTTTCATGATACAGATGGACAATGACCCAAAACATACAGCCAAAGCAACCCAGGAGTTTATTAAAGCAAAGAAGTGGGAAATTCTTGAATGGCCAAGTCAGTCACCTGATCTTAACCCAATTGAGCATGCATTTCACTTGTTGAAGACTAAACTTCAGACAGAAAGGCCCACAAACAAACAGCAGCTGAAAGCCGCTGCAGTAAAGGCCTGGCAGAGCATTAAAAAGGAGGAAACCCAGCATATGGTGATGTCCATGAGTTCAAGACTTCAGGCTGTCATTGCCAGCAAAGGGTTTTCAACCAAGTATTAGAAATGAACATTTTATTTCCAGTTATTTAATTTGTCCAATTACTTTTGAGCCCCTGAAATGAGGGGATTGTGTTAAAAAAATGCTTTAGTTGCCTCACATTTTTATGCAATCGTTTTGTTCACCCCACTGAATTAAAGCTGAAAGTCTGCACTTGAACTGCATCTGAGTTGTTTCATTTAAAATTTATTGTGGTAATGTACAGAACCAAAATTAGAAAAAAGTTGTCTCTGTCCAAATATTTATGGACCTAACTGTAACTCTGTCTAGTTCTGCAGCCCTCCAGAAGAAGATTGAAAGGGACAACTTTAAACAGAAGGCTGACACGAGTAACATATGGTAAGCAGGAAAAGAGAGGAAAAAATAAATGAACAGTTGAAAAGCACAAGATGAAGGTATAAGAATACAAGTGATAGAGAAAAGCAGATAGTGGAGCAGTGGCATCTAGAGGAGTGTGTGAGGCCTTGGCATTGATCACTTGTTGTTTCAATGGTTTGCTCAGGACCTTAAAATACAGGGCTAATAGTGCATAGTCTACAGTAGGAACAGTGGTGTAGCTGGCTTGTTGAAGGCACAGTATCAGATCACACGCTGGTGACAAGCCAACCAGCTCTCCAAATGGAATTTGTAATAACTGTTTTAATCTCTTTATTACAGCTGCTGTAAGTTATCAAAAATAAAGTAAATTGTGGGAATGGAATGTGGGAGGTGTGGGTAGTAGTAGTAGTAGTACATAAATATATGTAAGATGTGGACCCACTTACTTTTCCAAGACAACTTTGTGAAGAAAGATAATTAATGTACGTAAGCTAGAAAGTACAAACTGTTCTGTGCTATAAAATGAAGCAATTTCAATTTGTAACAAATTAAAATGACAATCCTGGCTGACAGGGTACTACTATACAATCAACCTGTTTTACACAAGTTCTGAGAAATAAAGTGAGATGTCAATGGTTCCAAGAAAATTGCCTTGTCCGCACAAAATTACTTTGTCATATATAGTGCTTGTTTGTCTTTAGTAGTTTCTCCATTTTTAACAGTTTAAGCAGATAGCACCTGCTCTGAAAGCTGCTACTTCCAGACTCGGTATAGTTGCAACGATTTTACTCACTGCAGTGTCTGCATAACCTGCTTGCGACCGTTGCGACGATTCACCAGCATCAGCATTCTCAGTTACTACCACTGGCCCTTGGTCAGTTTTGAGAAAGGTAGAAATCTTGGTAAGCTTAGCGTTTTTCAAATCCTCTTATAATGCTACTGGCCGACATGGCCTAGTATGTTCAGAGTACAAAAAGCGTCAAATTGTTCAAATATTCGGCGTTTGGTGACTAACGGGGAACATACCAACAGAATTGCTATGATTTACCTTTTACAAGTTCAAATTTCGAAAACTGCTGACATAAAATTAAAGTACAAAAGTAACAGTTATTTACGATAATAATGTATATTCACACTATCCATGTGACGTCCTTCAAAATTCTTCTGTTCACATTCGCTATGGCACGCCAAAGTTCGCCAAATTTGGGAATGTACATGTCTGTAAGGCAAACTAGGACGTGTTGTGCCTCCGATTAGGCTCCAAGCCTCTGAACTCTCGAAGGCTAAATTCATGTAAACTGTAGGTTTGCCGAATACGTAATATCATTATGAATTGAATTGGACTTGCCTGTTGATGGTGCAAACATGTCACTGAGACTGTGAATTAATAATGCAATGAACTGTGCAAGTGATTTAAGTTATTCAATTTTTTTTTTAAATCTGTATGGCTCCGAGTGGGCACCCCAAGCTCATAGGCCCTTGTGCTTTGCACAATCTGCACAGTCCATTGCTATGCTACAGAGCAGGAACGCAAAAAGGAGCCTGGAAGCCCTGAAAGATCTACACAAGTGTCTCATGTGGAATTCTCCAGATGGTCACTAAAATTGTATTACATACAGTATACCAGTCCTTATATAGTATTATGGATTCTTTGGGCACAGTGCAGTGGTAGTGCTGCTGCTTTGCAGTAAGGAGACTGTGGAAGATTGTGGGTTCGCTTCCCGGTTCCTCCCTGTGTGGATAGCGCTTTGAGTACTGAGAAAAGCGCTATATAAATGTAATGAATTATTGTTATTAATTGACTACTCATTTTTTTTTGTCTTTTCTGGATTACTTTCGTTCAGTTCTAACAAAGCTATCACATCCAACCTGCTCAGATGAATCCTGAAATGCTTAGTAAATTTATTATTCTGCTTTCTCATTATTTAAACTGAGACATTTAATTTTCTCCACTTGCTCTATTGAATTCACTGAATATGGTCATTATTATGCATAAGCAATGTGCTCTTTGATTTCTCTTACTCTATAATAAAATGCTAATTGTTGCGTCATATTACTTTCTGTGAAAGGCTCTCTATATATAATATATGGCCATGCTTTACTTTCAGGGCCTGTTAAGTATATAACGCTGCTGCCACTTAGTATGTTAACAAATTTTACTCATTTCCATCGTCCTTATTGGCCTACTATTAGCTCTTTAGAAATAAGAAAACAATACACACTTAAAATGTGGCTGACATCTGCTAATTCAACTAGCAATCATTTTTTTCATGAGGAACACAAACCAGGAATGAGCAAATGCCTTCATAAATTGCACTCAGCAATAAATTGGCTCAGTAATTAGCGCTGACCCACTTCAAAGCCCTTCAATCGTAATTTAATTTATATCTGGGGATTCCCTGGAATTGCCGTGTCTCTGTGGGATTCCTAAGGAGACTCCAGTTCCATCCCCAAGCATACATATACAGTTTGCTCCAGGCTGATTAAGCCTTTGGCACATTACACAACTAACTCTTGGAGAGAATGTCAAATGTGCAATTGCTGGATGTCGTCACCTTGAGGGTGTCAGATTGCATGACTTGGAATCACAAGGAACAACAAATTACACGACTCCACGGTGACTTTCCAACGCACTTTCAAATTTCCAAAATATTGCAACCTCACTGCATGCTGACAGGCAATTAACATGCAGCCTGATGACACCAATGCATCTATGAAGGCTTTCCAGGCATGATAAGGTCCATCGCAATCTCACCTGTTTTATTTTTGTTTTTCAGACCTTTCGTGGTATGTCAAACACAAGACATCAGACGGAGGAGCTTCTCTTCTGTTTGTGTGATTGGAAACCCCTCTGTGTTTCTTATTCCTCATGGCTGTGTTAGTTGAATTGTACTTCCGGGTGAGCACTCATTGGTGTTCAGCTCTCACACACAAAGAGCTGGCAACTACGACTTAAGACAAAATTGAACGTGTGGGATTTAGTTTGTTCGAGTTGAGAACCGGTCTGACTGAGTCTATGGAGTGAGTGATGGTCACGGGAAGGGGCCGCGAGTTCTTGCAACTTGCTGTGATTATGTTAATGAAGTTTGTGGCTACAAATCACTGGTGTAATATGACAGGGCCTTTAGTAACTTCAAGCCTGTGAATGTGTCCAGATAACCTCTGGCTTGAAACAACCTTGACTTAGGCCCAAAAAAAAGGCATGGACAGTGGAATTAATATTGTTAATGTGGAAATATCGATATTAACAGTTGAGTCTTCCAAGTAATGCGTTTAATGAGCAGAAAGAAATAAAGAAATGAAAAACAGTAGATAAAAGTGGACGGTCAATGCCAGAACAAGTTAAGCAGAGGGGCTTTGGAGTACAAGATGAATAAAGCACACAGTATTTTCGATTTACGACAAACATGCCGGATAGTGCATAGACAACAGAGACAAGAGCAAACAGAATTTCAGCGCAATTAAACTCCACAAGTTTGCACTGTGAAGCGGTTATGTCGATCAAACACATGTAAGGGACGAGAAAACCAACACAGAGTACTGCATAACTGGAGATCAAAAAATAAAATAAATAAATAAAGCCCCATTCCAGGTGGGTCGTCGTGTGGTGGGTGCAGCAATCAGTGCTCCCAGTCTCACCTCACCATTAATTGGTATTAACTTGCAGACTGCAAATAAGCTTGACATACAGTATAATGGTTTGTGCCATATAATGGCAGGTATTCTATATAACGTGCGGTGCACCTTTAAGAGCTCCAACCCTAAACCTTCTCTACAAGTCTGTGTGACACTTTGTTGTTGAGAGTGTCTTTGAACATAAGGAGAACTCACCGGGGCAGCAGCTGTAAGAAAGAATGGCGGTAACAAAGCCATTCCTTAAAGGACAGAATAGGGCCTTGAAGTATCGGCTGTGGACTACTGCAGACTGGAACAAAGTGTTATGGACCAGTGAATCAAAATCTGAAATCTTCGGTTCATCACGCAGAGCATTTGTATGCCGTTCAGTTGGTGAAAGGATGGTTTCTCAGTGTGTGACACCAGCTGTCAAATAATGGAGGAGGAAGTGTGATGGTCCAGAGGCAGAGCTGGTGACTTGCACAGAATGATTGCGTACTTTGAATCAAAATGGTTACCACAGTTTGACTGTTATACTTTGATGAATCAAAAATTTGAATAAAAATATGTGTACTTAATGATTCCTTGAATTTTTTTATTTGTCATTGTTTATTTGTTCTGTGCCCGGGTAATATTATCCAAATAGTACTTCAGAGGGTGTAGTAACACAGTCTCCAACTCTACTTTAAGACAGGATATACCGTATAAGTAATCATCAGAAGTTGGGACACCTGTGCAAATTGTTTGCTTCAACTTGCAAGGCTTATTTTATTTTAATTGCTGCAGAACATCTGTAGGTTGTAACCTAGTAGTAGTTCCCCAAAGAAGGCCTATTTGTAATATTCTGATATTTCTTTTTTTCAGTCTTTGCTAAACTAAAGTTTAAATTTAAATCTCAGGTAGTTAAATGCTTTCTTTTTTACCACTTATCTAAACAATTTTTTTAAGAATTAATTTAGGAGGACAAACATGTCTGTAGTGCCGAACCGGACTGTCAGGAAGTTATTGGTATGATGTTACTTTCATGAAAAAAGTGAAAATCCGGATTTATAAATGCTCTTTGATGGTGTATTTATTATATACTTTTATGCATTTATTTATAATAATAGTAACATTTTAAAAAATGATTAAATAATTTTCTCCAAAGGAGAGATTCACATTTTGTGCTCTGCTTTCAACAGCGTCCCAGCAGTAGTGCAGTAGGTAATGGCCAGCACAGGAAGTACTTCACATAACATCTACGCAAGTGCAAATGTAGCCAGCATACTGTATGAAGGGCTGATTGCTTCATTTGTGCTTTACTTGATTTCTCTTTATAAATACGAGTGCTGCTCTAAAGCTCCAGATCTTTGCCTCACAGCCCAGTCGAACACCCACATAATTTAAATCAACATCACTTATATGAATTTGGTAAAGAGAGGTGATACAAACACACCACATAGGAGGTCAGCTCAGGAACAGTATGACTGCTGATTCATTCTGATTGTAGTGTAGACGACAATGCGATGCTCTGTGTACCCTGCCATGATTACACCTTGGGCATCTTGCAGTCGATGACCGAGGATAATTCAGGTTGGTAAGGAGAGACAGACACAGACGATGTAGAAAAACTATATAAAAACTGTGTATTACATTCAGAGACAAAATCACAGTCCTGAGTCAAGCAAGCAATTTTCAACTAAAACAGATCAAGTGTAATGTCACTTCAAACATAATGTACAAAAAGAATGAATAAAATATAAAAGGAAAAAAAAGCTTAAGGTGATCAGATTCTATTCTCTAATTCCATCCAGGGAGCAGCTCTAGTGAGTGGTCTTAAAAAGAAAAAAAAAAGAAAAACTCCACTCCAAATAATCCACCTGTTTAAGATCACCACTTCTCTCCAAAATACGACCTCCACTTCTAGGGTTTCTCAGTGATTTCCACTACAGACATGGCATAACCTTCTCTCTCTTGGGTTAATCAGAAGCTTACTAGATGAAAGAACAAAGGACCCTCTCTTGTGTCTACAGTATGTTGCTATTTTATACGCCTCGCAGGATTTCTCCATCCAATCTCAGTGGACAACTCTCTAATCCTCGCCGATAGCAGCAAATGCCGCCACACTTGCAACACTGTGTAGTGCAGCAGGAAGACACAAAGGATTCGGACTCACATGCTTTGGCATGCAAACCCATAAACAAATCCTCTGGCCAAGCAAGTCTTCTGAACTCTGCACAGGGATCTTTTCTGCACTTTCTCTGGGCTCTCAACTCACGTTTTTTACTTTGCTTTGCTGGCAACTGTCTTGGTATTCTTTCCCCACAGCTACATGGTAATGCCAGGACAATGCCACCTCTGCTTTTGGGCATTTGTGCAGTTTGACCAGCTTTCTGGAGCCCAAACAACTACCTGAGTGTAACTCCTGCCTGAGCAACCCTTTTTGTTGCTGCTTACCAGCCATATGTTACTTGCGCCATAGTCTGCATTGCCTCGTAAATTAACAGGTAAACTCATGAAACTATTTAAAAAAGAAAACCTATAAATATTTTTACCTGCAAATCCTACTAAACCCTGTGACATGGCCTATTACAAAGACAGAAAAATATAATTTTTTTTATATTTGATCACTTGACTTACTTGACTCAGATCATAGTCTTTCTGTTTCTATACAGTTTTGAAGTATCCTTTATGGTTTCCCTTGCTTTCAAACTGAATTGTCATTCACTGAACTATTCCACCACAAAAAAATCTTTATATACCTGTATTATCAAACACGCAAGCCTAGGGAGTGCCTCACAAGTATGGGTCTGAGTGTTGCACATTCATTAACACCATTTCTGTTTCCCCTAGAATGGTGAAGAAGCCCCTGGAGGTTGAGTGACGTCCCTGCCAGTGGAAGTCCAGCAAGCCCCAATCCTTCTGCTCCACCACATACTTAAACTACCTGAAACACCGGAAGTCGATGTTCATTGTCAGACCTGTCTTGAATGCGGAGGGAGAGCAGAGCCTGAAGTATTCAAATTTCAATGATCTCTGACCCATGGTTGATGGTTTATCTTTATCAGGATGTTAAATGGGGTGTCCCACCAGAGCCCTAGCTCTTTCTCTTTTGTTTTTTCCTCTTTTAGACAGACAGACAGATGATAGATAGATAGATAGATAGATAGATAGATAGATAGATAGATAGATAGATAGATAGATAGATAGATAGATAGATAGATAGATAGATAGATAGATAGATAGATAGATAGATAGATAGATAGATAGATAGATAGATAGATAGATAGATAGATACAGTTGTGATTGAAAGTTTGTGAACCCTTTAGAATTTTCTATATTTCTGCATAGATATGACCTAAAACATCATCAGATTTTCACTCAAGTCCTAAAAGTAGATAAAGAGAAACCAGTTAAACAAATGAGACAAAAATTTTATACTTGGTCATTTATTTATTAAGGAAAATGATCAAATATTACATATTTGTGACTGGCAAAAGTATGTGAACCTCTAGGATTAGCAGTTAGTTTGAAGGTGAAATTCAAGTCAGGTGTTTTCAATCAATGGGATGACAATCAGGTGTGAGTGGGCACCCTGTGTTATTTTAAGAACAGGGATCTATCAAAGTCTGCTCTTCACAACACATTTGTGGAAGTGTTTCATGCCACGAACAAATGAGATTTCTGAGGACCTCAAAAAAAGAGTTGTTGATGCTCATCAGGCTGGAAAAGGTTACAAAACCATCTCTAAAGAGTTTGGACTCCACCAATCCACATTCAGACAGATTGTGTACAAATGAAGGAAATTCAAGTCCATTGTTACCCTCCCCAAGAGTGGTCGACCAACAAAGATCACTCCAAGAGCAAGGCGTGTAATAGTCGGCAAGGTCACAAAGGACCCCAGGGTAACTTCTAAGCAACTGAAGGCCTCTCTCACATTGGCTAATGTTCATGTTCATGTGTCCACCATCAGGAGAACACTGAACAACAATGGTGTGCATGGCAGGGTTGCAAGGAGAAAGCCATTGCTCTCCAAAAAAAACATTGCTGCTCGTCTGCAGTTTGCTAAAGACCACGTGGACAAACCAGAAGCCTATTGGAAGAATTTTTTGTGGACGGATGAGACCAAAATAGAACTTTTTGGTTTAAATGAAAAGCGTTATGTTTGAAGAAAGGAAAACACTGCACTCCAGCATAAGAACCTTATCCCATCTGTGAAACATGGTGGTGGTAGTATCATGGTTTGGGCCTGTTTTGCTGCATCTGGGCCAGGACGGCTTGCCTTCATTGATGGAACAGTGAATTCTGAATTATATCAGAGAATTCTAAATGAAAATGTCAGGGCATCTGTCCATGAACTGAATCTCAAGAGAAGGTGGGTCATGCAGCAAGACAACGACCCTAAGCACACAAGTCGTTCTACCAAAGGATGGTTAAAGAAAAATAAAGTTAATGTTTTGGAATGGCCAAGTCAAAGTCCTGACCTTAATCCAATCGAAATGTTGTGGAAGGACCTGAAGCGAGCAGTTAATGTGAGGAAACCCACCAACATCCCAGAGTTGAAGCTGTTCTGTACGGAGGAATGGGCTAAGATTCCTCCAAGCCAGTGTGCAGGACTGATCAACAGTTACCAGAAACGTTTAGTTGCAGATATTGCTGCAAAGTGGTGTTGGGGGTGATGGGGCTGGGGGGGGGGGGGGGGGGGGGGGGGTCACACCAGATACTGAAAGCAAAGGTTCACATACTTTTGCCACTCACAAATATGTAATATTCGATCATTTCCTCAATAAATAAATGACCAAGTATAATATTTTTGTCTCATTTGTTTAACTGGTTTCTCTTTATCTACTTTTAGGACTTGAGTGAAAATCTGATGATGTTTTAGGTCATATTTAGAAAAATCTAGAAAATTCTAAAGGGTTCACAAACTTTCAATCACAACTGTAGATAGATAGATAGATAGATAGATAGATAGATAGATAGATAGATAGATAGATAGATAGATAGATAGATAGATAGATAGATAGATAGAATTTAACTTTTTATAGAGGCTCTAAATAAATCAATATATAGATAGATAAATAAATAAAAATACACACACACACTATACATACATATAACACACACCGGGATGACTAAAATGGAAGAAAATCTAAAAAGAAAGGAAAACCTCTGCCTTGGCAGTCCCAATCACAATGAGACATTATGCAGGCGTATTGCTGTTGGTATAAAGGACCCCCAGTAGTGTTTCTTGACGCACTTCTGCTGAATATTCATTTGCTGAAAGTCCGCAGTGTCAGAGTATGTGGCATTGTTCATAATGGCACTCAGTTTTGTTTTCATTCTCTCCTTTGCTACTACCTCCAGAAGGCCCAGATATTTTATTATGTATTCATTATCAAAATTTTCCAGTATCATTATCTCCCCCATATACTGTGGGCAGTCAGTTTTTTTGTTTGCACCTTATCCTTGTTGCATTGTGCTATATCAGCACATGCTCCTAACCTCTCTCCCCTCTCTTATCCTTGCCTGTTTTTAAGTTCTGTATCAGCTGTTTCTTCTTCTGAGTATCATTTCGCTGAACAGTTGACAGTTGGCCTGTTGGCACAGTGGTTAGTCAGATTTCCTCACAGCTCCAAAGACCTGGGTTTGATTCTTGGCCAGATCACTGTCTATGTTGAGCTAGAATGTTCTCTCAGTGATATGTGGGTCTTCTTTGGGTACTGCAGGTTTCCTCCTAAATTAAAATACATATTTATATGACTGGATATTTGCCAGTTTTAATTTGGTGTAATGGGTGTATGTGAGTGTGTAATTGTGCTTGGATATTGTGCTAGAGTCTGAAGCATGGTTGGTTACTGCCCTGAGCCCAATGCTGCTGGATGCAGCTCTAGCTTCCCATGATGCTGTAATAGAAATAGGAGAATAACAAAATGGATAGACAGTGCTTATTGTGATCTAGGCTGCAGTAACAGCTTACCTCAGGCAAGTAACATAATGTGCAAACCTATGTCAATTTAAGACATTTCAGCAAAATGCTTCTTTACAGCCAAAGACACACAGATGTTCATCTAAAATGAGCCCTCACTTATCACCCGTTACAGAAATGGACTTCTTTAAAGTGCTTCACTGTTCAGATAATATGTAATTACTTCATTGGCCTAAGGCCATTCTGTTCAATCTAGGATGCCTTGTTATGAATTCCATTTACAGACCAAAATTATGACAATTACAAACAGTCACAGAATTAAGAAATGAATAAAACATTAGAGGAACATTCATTATGTGATAACACCTTTGGGTGTCTGGTATCATTTGCTTGACTTTCTACCTGCACACAATAAAATAACAGCAGGCTACAGTGCTGTGTAAAGATCTCCTGTACCCAGCTACCTATATAGGGATTTTCAAACTGATCTCTTTCATTGTAGACAGATGAGTAGATGATAGATAGATAGATAGATAGATAGATAGATAGATAGATAGATAGATAGATAGATAGATAGATAGATAGATAGATAGATAGATAGATAGATAGATAGATAGATAGATAGATAGATAGATAGATAGATAGATAGATAGATAGATAGATAGATAGATAGACATGGTCACGCATGTGTGTCCAGGGGTCTCCAGTCAGGCTCGACTGAGGTAAGCAATAGAAGAGCTTGTGGAACAAGCCCTGCCCCTTTCAGCTGGGGCTGATCTGCCACATGAGGCGATGGCACAGAAAGGTGGCACATTTATGCAGACCTGAGTCCGCTTCGAGACAGAGATACGTAGCAGAGACAGAGCAGAGAATAGAAAGCCTATGACACTGACCTTAACATGGTGTCTTTTTAGTTGTGTGTTTAAGCTCTCTTCTCCTTTATTTATTTCCTGTTTGATTAAATGGAGTTATCGGGGTGGTACCCCAACATTTCTCCCTGCTTCTGTCTGCTTCCTCGTTGCCAGCCACAACAAATAGATACTGTAGATATCAAGCATGTGGTTCCACTTACCTTTATCTCTATGATTTTCCATAATGCAACAATGGTGTACGTATTGTATTTCTCTATTAAAATATTTTTCAAATATATACCTAAGAAAATCACAATCATATCTATTTATCTGTTTCCTATAAAAGAAAGGCTAGCATATCAAATTTTCATGTAAGTCTTTAATAAAGTGGCTAATACCATTTGTCTCCCTAACATGGTGATTTTCATCTAAGTGTCTCTAACTGCTGATTTAATAAAGTGACTTACAGTACATGTTTTCTTTTGCTTAAATTGAGTGGCCATCATATCTTTCTATCTCCTCAAAGAAGCGGCTAACCTGCCCAGCCAGTTTCCTTTGCTAAGTATGTTTGATTTTTGGCAGTTCCGTGCCTTCCTACTGCCAGATGACCCAGAGGCCTCTGGAGTCCTCGGTCCTCTTTTTATCCCCCAAGAGCAAAAATTGTGATAATAAAAATGTTGGGTTGCAGATGTGATTAAAAATGAAATTTTAGCACATTGTTTTTCATTTTATCAGGTGTTTTTACATAAAATGGGAAACACCCCCACTGTCGTTAGAACATTACAAAAACTTTCAACGAGAATAGACCATTGAGCCCATCATGCCATCATCATGTCTGTCTGTCCATATGAAATAACTTGCTTTCCAATGGACTGATTTTGTTGAAATTTAGTACACTTTATCTTCAAGGAAATTTAACAGGTGTGGCAGACAGCCAGGGCCCTTTTCTGGCCGGGACATCGCCATAATGGAAGAACTGGGGGAGAGGACATGCACTGGACACTACCTCCCTGGAGTGCTAGATGATAGCCCCCCTCGTTTCCAGCGGTGCCTCAGATTTCCACAGGGCTTCATGGGAGTTGGAGTTCTGCACAGCATTGTTGGGTCCTGTGGGTACCACCAGTGGGTGCTGCAGGAGCTGCAGAGTCCTACTATGTCGGACTTCCACCATACCCAGGAGTACTTCTTGAACATTCTGATTGGCGTCCTGGAGCACTCTTGAGTGCAACAGAAAAGGGTCCACCTCACTTCATTCAAAGAGCAAGAGTTGGAAAGGAGAAGACGAAGCTTGCTGGGAGGAGTGAAGGTGGAGGAGACAGAGAAAGGAAGGAGAGAAAAGAAGAAGACAAGTGCTGCGTGCTGCTTTTACGTATTATTAGTGCCTTTGCAGTGTGCTGTGGGTAGCGATTTGGGAAGCGTTTCCCACTAAATAAAGCTTGTATGTGTTGCTGAACTTTGTGCCTGGTGTCTGTCTGTGTCGGGTTTAGGGAGCTGGTTAACCCCCTGCAGACCACACAGGTAAGTTTCATTTTCATTTAGATATCTCCCATTTTTTAAACTTGAAATGCTTATATTTATAAACAAAATTGTCTGTATGTAATGCAATGCCTTTCATATTTATTGAATGCTGAGACTATTCCTACTTGTGTATTTCTCTTTTAATAAAGTGGCTATCTCACTCATTTCAGTTTATCATTTCTCAGTGTCTAATACAATGAATTTCATGACTCACTACAGTACCATCAATTCTGAATTCTTTTATCTTGACGCTTTTTCATCAGATCGATTTAATTAATCTGTGGTGCTCTGCTCTGATAATTCATGATTTTCCACCATTTGAGTTTTCCTCACGACCAGACTCTGTAGATTCCCTGATGCAATTTGCATAAACTATTCTTGATCCTCTCCTGTCTGCTAATCACTTTACTTTAGAGTTTTAACACAGACCATGAACCTGTGCATCACCATGAAATAAAGCTCACTGTATACAAAAAAGACTCGAGCGGAACACTAATAATGGAGACGCCTCCTAAGGATTCATTTATTTATGTTTATTATTGAATGGCCCTGTACTGGTGTGCTTCCCACCTTGTTCCTGCTGTAGCTGTGGATGTCTATCATTCTTGTAGTTTTGCACAACGTTATTGTTTTTCAATCTATATGAATAATTCTCAGTAAAGATAAAGAGAACCAGTCATATGTGAGGAAGCGGCTGAGATTTTTAATATTGTTTGGTCTTGTCCAGTGCTTTTGGGTCCATTAGAAACGGGTTCCATTTGAAACTTACTCCACAAAAATATACCATTAAAATTCTTCCTAGGTTACAACTAAAAACTACATGGGGTAAATAAGAAATTAAAAAGTATAATTTTTGGGTGTGGCGGCACGGTGGCGCAGTGGGTAGCACTGCTGCCTCGCAGTTGGGAGATCTGGGGACCTGGGTTCGCTTCCCGGGTCCTCCCTGCGTGGAGTTTGCATGTTCTCCCCGTGTCTGCGTGGGTTTCCTCCGGGCGCTCCAGTTTCCTCCCACATTCCAAAGACATGCAGGTTAGGTGGATTGGCGATTCTAAATTGGTCCTAGTGTGTGCTTGGTGTGTGGGTGTGTTTGTGTGTGTCCTGCGGTGGGTTGGCACCCTGCCCAGGATTGTTTCCTGCCTTGTGCCCTGTGTTGGCTGGGATTGGCTCCAGCAGACCCCCGTGACCCTGTGTTCGGATTCAGCGGGTTGGAAAATGGATGGATGGATGGATTTTTGGGTGGAGTATTGCTTTAAGGGAACACAGACTACCTGAGAATTACTGTGAGTAGGAGATGACTGGGAATGAAAGGAAGACAAAACAAAAATACCAGAGAAAAAATGAGTTCAAGCACCCAAAATCAAACGACAGAAATGGTAAACACCAAAGAAACAAACCTGCCGCTAGCGCCTAGTTGAATTAGAAGCTATCACTAAAGAAGATAAAAGTATTTTTGTATCCACTGAGGGAAAAACCTGGGGGTTGGTGGCAGAACTGGCACTCCAGCCACCATAAAAAACCTCATTCTGTTCCATTCCATCTGAACTTGTGTGGTGCTGAGGTGTCACCCATTGCATGGCTGCACTCGGGTCCCAATCTGGGATTCTGAGTTGGTTTGTCATGCGATGAGTGCAGAAGGCGCTGTATTACCACGCACTCCTAACCTCTCTCTCTCTCTGAGGGACAACCGAGTATGAGAGTGCCGCCCTATTTATAGAAATTTTCCTCGAGGTCAAAAGTGCGAGGACCGTAGTCACATGATCACAGTAGACAGAATCATGTAAATATGGAAAAAAACATGGCAGTAATAGCAATAAACCTTTTAATTACACACACACACACACACACACACACACACACAATGACATTCAGAATCTTTATGCATCAGAACTCTGAATAATTAAAAAATATACAAGTACATTTGCATGTATATTACAATTTACCCCACTTCCTAGTTTTTCCTCTGTCTTTAATTTAGTTTTTTTGTGATTTTGCCCAATCCCTTCACCTAGAATTACTTGCTTACAACTCTAGGTGTTCAATCAGGGATTACCAAAGAGCTCCATTCAAGGCACCTGCTGCCATAGCTGGATTGCTGTGTCATTAGCTTTGCAGAATTTCATTGGTTCCCTTTGTGCTTCCCTTTTGTATGTCTGTTGATGTTTCAGTCATTTCATGTTATGATGATGTACTGTTTTGATTTTTTTTGCATGTTTGTGAGTTAATTAGAAGTTTTGTGCTTTGGATAATTGAATTCTGTCTTTAGCTTAGTCAAAACAAATCTAAACATTAAATTAATCATTTTATACTGCAACTACAATTTTTAGCTTCTCCACTTTTTGGACATTTTGCATACAGCAGATACCACATTACTAAATTAGGTTGATCGGAGGTGAACAACAAGTGACATCATTAAAGTTATGGTATAAAAGTTGGCAATGTGCATTTCCAGGTTGTTTGGGACCAATGCGACCTCGTTTAGAACCCCTTGCCATTAGTTTTAATGGAGCAGTGGAGTGGTGTGCAACAAATGTTCACTGTGAAAGCCTTTTATAAGAATGGTGATAGTGCCATTGCTGCGCAAAGGGAATTTAGGTGTCATTACAAGTTAGGACATTATGATCGTGTTCTGTCTGCTCATGCGATTATAAAATTGGTATGTGATTTCGAAGAAACAAGTTCAGCCTTAAAAAAGAAGTCCCCAGGTGGAGCTACTTCGCATTCGGCCCGACAATAGATGGCAGGTATTCGACGATTGTTTGGAAGGTGTGTCATTTTACGCAACGGTGACATTCCATGACATTCCCCAGATCTCACTGTTTGTTATTTTTTCTGTGGGGACATCTTAAAAGCCAAGTGTGCCACACAAGTCCTGCAACCATTGTTGAACTAAAAAGGAGGATTGAGGAGGAAATCGCTGGCATTCCTCTTGACATGTTACGTCAAGCAATGCAGAATTTCCACAACAGGCTGTCCGAATGTGTACGGGGAAATGGACAACATCTTTGTGATGTTTTCTTCAAAAGCGTAAACTGAATATTGATTATCATCATTAATTGGATATCCTGTACAATACATTTCATCATTAAATGTATTTTGTAATGTGTTTATTCGTGCATTGAACATTAATTAAAAATTTCCCTTTTCCACCTTATATTTCAGTCTTTGTTTTTTTCCTAATTTGTATTTATTTTCTGCTTTATTTTTGATTTTGTTATTTTAAAATTATTAAAGTCATGTTCTGTAGTTATTTCTGTTGTACTGTATATGTTATCATTTATTATTTGTCTTTTGTATCTTTTAAATGTCCAGCCAGTCCTTGTGTTTTCACAGCTGCTGGGTCCTCTCTCTGCCTTCATAGTGATGTCAGACTACTACATTACTACATTATTTTTCTCTTGATTTCTGGCTTATTAGATTATTTTCACTTTGGTTTTTTGGATTTTGTTTCTTGGATTTTCTTTTGGTGATTCACACACATAGAGTACATAGAAGAACACATACAAAACAAAGCATTTAATGTGCTACTTTATTTACGATGGGATTTGAGAAACTAGTAAATTAAACGATTTTAAGATGAAGTTTATGGTGTTCTACTTTAATGACAAAATAAACTACGTGATTACTGTGGAAATTTCGAGATTAAAGTTGACATTTCAAACTTTTTTCCCCAGTGTCCCTATTTTTTTTCTTTTCTCTGTACCTTAATAAGCTTTCATATGACACTTAGACGGTGGGCTACGACTCACCTTTTCACAGCGACTTTGATATCTGACATCATCTTTTTTATTTCGGGCACTGTGCGACTTTGTGAATTTGAGCTTTTGAGTTTTTCCGACACTTTATGTCACTTACTGTTACCACTGTTTAAACCAACAAATAGTACATTTTTCTTTGTCTCCACTTGGTATTCATTGAAATTCTTCTATTTCCCCCCCATGCATTTGCCATTGCCTTTTCACAGAACGCTGAGCTTAAGGGCTATTTATATTGATTTGCATATTCAAAGAGGCGTAATTCTGGGAGGAGTTTGGGGAGTGGCAGCAGGTACATGAACGTGCACCACTTTTCACGCTGACTGGGATTTATGGAACAGAAGAATGTGGAAGCTGGCGAATGCACAGATTTATGCATCTGGATTTTTTTGTGCGCACGCACATTTCTGCTTTTGTTCGTACGTCATGTTTTAGTGTGAATTCTACGCACGGTATTATGCATGAGGCCCCTGGTCTGCTTTTCTAGGACTTTCAGGAGGCCTCCTTCACTTCTAGCCATGTCTAAGACTCCGTCTCGTATCATTTTGTTGGATTGCATTCTTTTTCTTATTTGGCAATTCTTTTGAAATTTTCTCATATTTTTTTATTAGTTCATGGAGTTCTTTTTTCATTTATGAAAATTCAATATTTAATAAATTTAATGTAAAAAGTGTTTACTTTGGGTTAAACTGTTAAAATTTATTATTCCAAACATAAAATGGAGCTCTAGGGGTGAGTATTAGATTTCAAGCCTTACTATCAATTGACCGTGCCCTCTTTCACCATCCCCTGCCTGTTTTGTCTACCATAGTTGTGCAGCTGGTCCATTTTCAGATGGATGCCAGTTATGACAAGTCCCACTGCCCTGACCAGAGTAAGTTATACAAAAGATTGAGATCTCACAGCAAGGATAAGTATAGAAAGGATTTCAATCTTATCATTTAGTTACGTTCAAACAAAAATTTCGTTCTAAAAATTGAAACAAAAAACACTTTATAAATCAGGCGCTGAGAAGAGCATTAAACATCCACACAGAAGACATAGCGGCTGGGAATTGCATAAATACAGAGATACCACAATGCCTCCCCACCCTAAACAGAAACAAAAGTTTGATGGCTGGTAAGTAAAATAAAAATGAAGTAACAAAAACATTCTGAAATATTTGTAGCCTGCAGCTCATGCAAATTGTTTAGATGTGTCTTGCAAATTCAATTCTAGCTCTGGGAGAAATTCCTTGTTGGGCCACCTTAAAGCATATTCAGAAATCCACAGTTGATTGGAAAGAGATTCAATTTCAAAGTGAAGGAAATTTAAAGAAAAGTTTACAGATTGTCACACTTATTGGACTGTTTTGTCCTGATGAGGGTCACGGTGCAACGTTTATGGATTTTTCATAAACATAAGCATTCTGGACAGCATCAATCAGTTACACATGTTTGTACTGGGCCACGTTTATTGCATTAGGTTTGTTATGCAGAGTTATAGTTTTTGAATCCAATTGTGAGAAGATACTCTAGGATTACATATTGCTCAGTATTTAAGTTGAATTACTCCTAAAAGGCAAGGCAATTGATTTTAATTTGTACCAAAATAGTGAGACAAGGTTGTTAAACTTGAGCAACTCCATTTATTAGAACATAAGAACAATATGGACGAGCAGGGATGTGGGTGCAAAATAAAAGGGTCCACCTCACTTCATTCAAGGAGCCAGAGTTGGGAGGGAGAAGATGAAGCTTGCTGGAAGGAGTGAAGACAGAGGAGAGAGAGAAAGAGAAGAAGGAGAGAAAAGAAGAAGACAAGTGCTGTGTGCTGCTTTTACGTATTATTGGTGCCTTTGCAGTGAGCTGTGGGTAGCGATTTGGGAAGCGTTTCCCACTGAATAAAGCCTGTATGTATTGCTGAACTTGTGCATGGTATCTGTCTGTGTCGGGTTTGGAGAGCTGGTGTGCCCCCTGCAGACCACACAAGCAAGTTTCCTTTTCATTTAGAAATCTCCCATTTTTAAATGCCCATATTTAAAAGCATTGGAGAACTTTCAAAATTGTCTGTCCGTAATGCAGATGCCTTTCATAAATTATCAAATGTTTAGACATCCCTACTTGTGTATTTCTCTTTTAATAAAGTGGCTATCTCACCCATTTCAGTTTATTTCAGTTCTCGGTGTCTAATACAGTGAATTTCATGACATATTGCTTCTTTCTAAAGACTTTTTTATGTCAGAATTTGCCAGCACAGAACTATTGATTCATTTTGAAAAACTGCACCTCAAACTTCAGCCTGTTTCTGGTAATCATGGAAGCATGTATACGTCGTGTACATCAGTCAGTGTAGCATGAAATTAAATATTAATGCCATGTGAAGGGAAAAGAACACAAGATGGGCTGGAAAAGCTTTCACTTGTCCTCCACTGAGAAAAGGACAACAAAGAATAGGAAGGATAACAATTCCATCTCCTCTGATTGAATGTCCACTATGTACTTTAGACATCCATTCACTTATTTTTACTGAACCTGATTCATTCAACCACAAGATTCAGGAGTCTAGAGTCTCTCCTGGTAGCATGAAATGCAAGGTAAGCGACCAACCCTGGGTGAGACATCAGACCACGGAAGGACAAGTTTGTGCAAAATCCTTCATGAAAGCCAGTTAATAGACTTGAACAATTGTTTGTTGCATCTCCTTTCCTATCATAATCTGCTATTTTACTGGCATCTTATAATGGTAAAGAGTGTACTAGAAAAACTTTTAAGGTTTAAAAGAAAGCATTTATTTTGTACTTAAGCTAAAAGAAAATCAAGAAAATCTAGTCAAGGAGAACTAGAGGTTTAACTTTGAACTATCGACAAACGTGGATGACCATGAAGTGCAGGACAGTGACCTTTATACCTCTGACCTGATGACGTCTTGTGGCACACACTTCATGGTGAACTTGTGTAGCAACAGCTGGGTAACCAGACTAAAAAAATGCATAAAATAGTGCAGCAGAAGTCTTTATTTTATTTTTAACATTGTTAAAGATGTCACCGAATAAAAATTCAATGTAACCACTGAATTCCATGACTTCCTATGTCCAAAGAATTACTTTAAAAAATTAAAAACATATACTAGAGCATGATATGTGCTAGAAACCTTTAAGGAGATCTTAAAGAAAATGAAGAAACCACGTGATATGGCAATGAAATGACATCACCCTCATAAAAATAAAAATAAAAAATCATATTGACATTCGAAAATGGCCATAGATGGTTCAAAACTGACAAACTACTTGATTCAGAACAATATAATCTTGTTTCATATTTGGACAAAATTTTATTGGACCCCTCCTCACCCAAAATTTAAGGAAAGAGTAAGAATATCGCATAGACTTTCCTTTCATCTTAAATGTGTGTGGCATGCTGGGCCACTGCCACCATTAAGGTGATTTAGGCATTCGTCTAGGGCGCAGATCATAAAGGGGGGAAACCCAGCCAGACAGGTTAGGTACCGAAACGTCAGTGGGCGCCTGAATAAGCTTGGCCTAGGGTGAAAAATAACCTGGCATGGGCACTGGGGGCACGCTCTACCTTAGGGACTTGAGCAGCATGTTCTTCCTCAACATTTTCATGTTCTTGGTGAACTCAGTGACTCATAAACTGGTACTAAATAAGGTCCAAACTAATGGGACAAACAGTCTTCATACAACTGCAGAGAGGTTACAACACTAAAAAACATTCTAAAAAACCCACGAAAATCATAAAAATGACATCAAGTCATTTGGCTGCTAAACGAAATGGCAAGTATCACTGCGGCACTGACTATTAGCAGAACTGATGAAAACAAGTATGATGCATACCTTACTGGATGCCATAAACCTGGAGAGAACACCCAGTGTTATCACGTACACAGAAATGGTCTGAGCCACCATGCGTCATTTCTTGTTTGTCTTATTTAATTCTGACTTTTTTTGTGAAACCCCCCTGTCATTAATTAGACAAAGCTATTATTATGCGTCAGCCTGGGTTTATGTGCATTTTCTGTTAAGTTGTTGTTTTTGTTATTTTTCATGTGTTTATTTAATCTATGTTATGTTGGTTTATGATATAATATTTATCTACTGTCTTTTTAAATTTTCCTTGTTGGTGTTGGGGCCACCCTAACGTCACTGCTAATGGGTCGTCCTTCTGGCTTTATACTGTAAGTCTACCAGAAAGTGAAGACACAGCAGTGGTGCATTGAATGTTATAAGAGTCACTTGTAAGTATTGCTTTGGTTCTGATTTCTCTGTATCATTGAATTTATTTTGCTGCAATCTTTAGATTTTGTTACTAGATAGTGTATTGAATCTTATTTGCTTTGTACTGCCTTATAAGCAAATAATTTTTTTACATTTGTTTTCTCTTTTGAGCATTTTTTGGTATTTTTCTATTTTGTTAATATATTTGTATTCGTTTTTGCCCTTTTGCTCAAGACAGAGGTTTACTGTCCCCCTCTCTCTTGTAGGTCCTTTCTTGATATATTTTGTGAATTGTAGTATATTTTTGAAGTTTAGAAGTGTCTCCCCCATTTTTGGGGCATTCCTAGGCTACAGTCTGCTGGTTGCAGCTGCGGTGGTGCGGCTACGTCCAGACACCTTCCTGATCACTCCATGTAGACTGCGTTTTTATTTAGTATTTTATTTACATTTTCCCTTCTTTCATGCCCATACAACAATGGGTTTAATGGTTTATGGCAGTGCAGTGCTTTGGGACATTGGAAATCAAGTTTCATACTTGGCTTCTGAACTTTGTAAACCTGATCCATTGTGTCTGACTGAGACACTCCGGAGTGCAGACAAGGACAAATGACACAGCCGTGAGGTCCCGCAATGATGAACAAAGAAACATCGGAGCACCTACATAGGAATCTGGAATAGAAAAAGGAAGCGAGTCCATCGCCCACCACTGCTCAGTTCAGTCATTGGACGATCTCAGAGCAAGAGTGACTTTCCAATGTGACTTGAGGGACTGCAACATTCTGTGCTTTTCTAAGACATGACTGACTCCCCGAGTGCCCGATCAAGTGGTGACTCCATCAGACTCCTTTTCTATGTTCTGGATGGACAGAATAGTGGAGGCTAACAAATCTAAAGGTGTGGGAATCTGCTTCATTGTGAACGCCAAGTGGAGCGAAGCAAAGAGCGTTTCTGTTCTCTCTCACTCCTGCTCTCCTCATCTGGCTTTATATTCAACCCAAAACGCATTCGGAAGTTTGTAGACCTACGGCATAAATGGGACCCTTTTGTGTTATAGGTTAATATTTATTGGGGTAGAGACGCAGTGACAATGTACGAATGAAGCAGTATAAATTGATCTTTACACATGGTAGTTTTATATATAGGGATGTTAATAAAAAATGTTTACCTGATTTGTGGGTGAAAACCATTTAGGAAAATTACAAACCTAACTCCACTCTCTCCATCAGTGCTATCTTTGGATTTCATTGTCCTCTCAGGGAAATTTGTCAACTTTCTGTCTTAAAGATGGCTTTTTATTTTGTTACTATAATCTTTATCCATGCTGACCTTCTAATCAAGGATGATATGTTTTATTTTAGCAATTTGGATGGTGTTTGCTGTTTTCAGTTGACTGATTATGTCTGTTGACCCATTCTTGGTCTTCTTCATAATGACAAACAGGTCTACATTTATATCATTGAAGTAAGCCCAAGGTGGGTTACCAGCCTGGTCCTCATTTACCATCAGTAGGCCATTGATTTGAAGAGCTCTACTAGGATTAGTTCTTCTTTCTCCTAGATCATCAGATAATCAGGAAGGCTTTTCAAAGATGCTCCAGCAGACTTCTCGGTTGTGGCTTAGGCCTCTCAGTTCCTGGCTGGCTGTGGATTAAGTAATCACTGTAGAGGTAATGAGAAGACATCCCATTCAGTTTGGATATGATTACTTCTATGACATTTACTTCTTGTATCTTTGCCACAATTTTGTTTTAATTATCTTCACTGTCAGCTTTCATAGTGGTGACACTGGTAAGGCAAAAATTATTGACAGCTCTTCCATTGTTTTGATTCTAGCTTTCAATTAGGGATGTAAATAAAAAATATGTAAATGTTTACCTGATTTGAGGTTGAAAACCATTTAGGAAAATTACAAAAAAGCAGTTAGTACTTAAGCCCCACCTTCTCCTAACCTTAACCCAATCACAATGTGCTTTACAGAGAAAACAAGATTTCAACGTATCCTGCTTATCAAACTGCAGGTCACTTCTATACATTTCATTAGCTCAGCTGAATCAGATACTTGTGCAAGATACTTAAGTAATTTCAAATGGAACATTCATAATGTAGTTCTCTTTACAACAATCTGGGAAAATACCTTGTACCTTAAACCATGTGCTGTTTGCAGTCATTTGGGAAAACTTATCTAGGTCCGCAAGCTTATACATTTTAAAGAAATTAGGTCATTTCCTTCAAAACTCTGCTCTTTTGAGTGACTGAACTGCAGACTGGGGGGATGCCTCCCTCAAGGACCGACTTTAGTTTGTGCAGATGTTAAACACATACATGGAGGCAAGCAGCATGCAGTATTCTTTTACAGCATTGTTTTTGCAAGCGATCATCTGAGAGATGTGATAATCATGAGACATTTAAACACTTCATGTCAATGGTAAGTTAAATTCCATGTGTTTCCTGTGGCTGGGAACAAAGGTTAATTTCTTTACTAAACGGATGATTTATCCCCAGATTATGGAGAATAAATATACAAAGCATAGTGTGAGGAGTCACAATATACTCAAAAGTTGGCTTAATTTGACTTTAGAGGTGATGATTAGCCTGAGTAGTCAAGGTCTGCTGTATCCTCCTGCTTATTATTGAGGTTTACAGAAGAGATTAGAGGTCATTTGTTTCTAAAAAGGTTCTTCACATACAGTGTATGCATATTTTAGTATTAAGAACAACTTATATAAGTTATTCATAATAATATAGTTTATTGATGTGTAATCCATTAATTTGTTTGTAATATACATATCTTACCGTTCTTGGGCTTGCATTTTGGTATCTTCATGGACAGTATCCATTGTGACCACCAGGGGTCATTGCAGCACCCTAAACACCAGACACAACTACACAGACACAAGTCCTGGGTGCAAGCACACCTTTTATTATACAAAACATCTTACAAAAAAGGCTTTGACAGTGGCACAACAGAATTTTCTCTACCGCTTTCTCAAGTCAAGTAGCTTTTATTTTCCTTTCAACCATATACAGTTAATACAGTAAATAGTGAAATGAAACAACATTCCTCCAGGACCGCAGTACTACCTTGAACACAAGACTACAAAAAAAAACTACACATGACAATGTAAAGTGCACATGTGCAAGAATGTGCAAACATTACAAGACGGCACAAGGACAAACAGTGATACAGACGAGACAGTGCAGTGCTGACCAATACACATTCATAAGATCTAAGGGTGCAAAAAAATAGCAGGTTATGCCAAATATGACATTATCTTAATAGAAAGAACAGATGTAAACATGACACTGGAAGTAAAAAATGAAGGTAACAGTACAATACTAAATAAATATAATAGTAAGTATAAAGACATGACCTAGTTGAGTGGGAAGGTGTATATATGTTATTGGTCTAGTCCCTGAGTGTTTAGGAGTCTTATGGCTTGAGGGAAGAAACTACAGTAATCCCTCCTCCATCGCGGGGGTTGTGTTCCAGAGCCACCCGCGAAATATGAAAATCCGCGAAGTAGAAACCATATGTTTATATGGTTATTTTTATATTGTCATGCTTGGGTCACAGATTTGCGCAGAAACACAGGAGGTTGTAGAGAGACAGGAACGTTATTCAAACACTGCAAACAAACATTTGTCTCTTTTTCAAAAGTTTAAACTGTGCTCCATGACAAGACAGAGATGACAATTCCGTCTCACAATTAAAAGAATGCAAACATATCTTCCTCTTCAAAGGAGTGCGCATCAAGAGCAGATAATGTCACAGAGATAGACAAAAGCAAACAAATCAATAGGGCTGTTTGGCTTTTAAGTATGCGAAGCACCGCGGCACAAAGCTGTTGAAGGCGGCAGCTCACACCCCCTCCGTCAGGAGCAGAGAAAGAGAGAGAGAGAGAGAGAGAGACAGAGTTTGTTTTTCAATCAAAAATCAATACGTGCCCTTCGTGCTTTTAAGTATGTGAAGCACCGTACAGCATGTCGTTTCAGGAAGCAGCAGCACAGAAGGGAGCAAAGTGAAGATAATCTTTCAGCATTTTTAGACGAGCGTCCGTATCGTCTAGGTGTGCGAACAGCCCCCCTGCTCAATCCCCCTACGTCAGGATCAGAGAAAGTTAGCGCAAGAGAGAGAGAAAAGTAAGCTGGGTAGCTTCTCAGCCATCTGCCAATAGCGTCCCTTGTATGAAATCAACTGGGCAAACCAACTGAGGAAGCATGTACCAGAAATTAAAAGACCTATTGTCCGCAGAAATCCGCGAACCAGCAAAAAATCCGCGATATATATTTAAATATGCTTACATATAAAATCCGCGATGGAGTGAAGCCGCGAAAGGCGAAGCGCGATATAGCGAGGGATTACTGTATTACACATTCTAGTAGTGAAGGCCCAAATGCTTTGGTACCTTTTTCCAGATGGCAGGAGGGTATATACTTTATACAGATCCTCCACAATGCTGACAGCTTTGTAGATGCAGCGTGTGGTGTATATATCTATGATGGGGGGAAGAGTGACTCAGGTGTCCACACTATCCGCTGCAGTACTATCCAATCCATGATGGTGCAATTCTCAAACCAAACAGTGATGCAGCTGCTCAGGATACTCTGAATAGTCACCTCTATAGAAGTTGGTGAGAACAGGTGGTGGGAGAGGAACCTTCCTCAGCCTTCACAGAAAGTAAAGATACTGCTGGAGTTTCATGGCTTTGGGGCTAGTGTTGAGGTACCAAGTAAGATTCTTCACCAGGTGAACACCAAGGAATTTGGTGCTCTTGACAATCTCCACGTTTGAGCCATCGATATACAGTGGAAGTGGTTGTATCTAGTTCTTCAAAAGTTAACAACCACCTCCTGTGTTTTATCTACATTCAGAGACAGGTTGTTGGCTTTGCACCAGTCCATTAACTGCTGAACCCCCTCTCGATATGCTGAATCGTCACTCTTGCTGATGAGGCCCACCACAGTTGTGTCGTCAATGAATTTGATGATCTGGTTCATGAGTCAGTAAAGTGAACAGCAACTGACTAAGCACACCTACCAGGCAAGCTTTGTCCATCTTCCACACTCGACTCCAACTAACCTAGATGAGATTGAGCAGTTTCTTTCATTCTGGACCTAGGAGTAATTGTGGTGCTAGATCATAACCAATTGGAAGCACTTCCAGGTCAAACAACATCCCTATAAAATAAGGATTACTAATCCCGGCAACTCCCCCTGGCAGCCATCATTAACTCAATAGGGACGCCTGTCTCTTAGTCAAGGCAGGATGATCCATGCCTTCTTTTCCTTGCTTCTAAAGTGCTAGCCTCCTGTCCAGGTAAGAAATCTGGTCACATCCCAACCTGGATGCCTGCCCATATTCATTGTCTGTCACACCATCTTGTTTTAGGCCTCCCTTTCCATGTTTTACCTTTGTTTTTTGAGAGGATCAGTGCTATCTTTGGATTTCATCATCCTCTCAGGGGTAGTTGTCAACTTTCTGTGTTAAAGATGACTTTTTATTTTGTCACTGTAATCTTTATCAATGCTGACCTTCTAAACAAGGATGATGCATTTTATTTTAGCAATTGGGATGTTGTTTTCTGTTTTCAGTTGACTGATTATGTTTGTTTACCCATTCTTGGTCTTCTTCATAATGACAAGCAGGTCTACATTTATATTATGTGGCAGGAGGCTGGGGGCCAGACCCAGCCGGGATGCCTTCAAGGACCGGAAGGGGATCTGTATGTCCCCTGGGCCACGAGGGGGCAACTGCCCTGGATAGCAAGGGGACTACGGGGAAGTAGCAGGGAGGCTCAAACTGGTGGGGGCTCGTGGCTACCACCAGAGGGTGCCCCAAGCCTCATAAAGCCAGGGAGATCTACACTTCCGACACACCTGGGAAGGTGGAGGAAGGACCTTCCAGCAATGCCTGGAGTGCTTCTGGATGCTCATGTGGTAATTCTGCCACACCAGGAAGTGCCACCAGAAGAGCATCAGCGACTACCTGGAGCACGTTCAGGTGACTATAAAGGGGGCCGCCTTCCTACAGTCTTGGAGCTAGAGTCAGGAGCTGGAGCAGGACGAAGCTCCAGGGACAGGAGGAAGAAAGGCGGCCCACAGACATTGAGATAGAAACCCGTGTTGGGGGTGTTTGCTGCTGGGAGCTCTGTGTGCTGTGTGGAACTGTGCTTAATAAACGTGTGTTTTATAAAGTGCTGGTGTTTGTCTGATGGTGTTCGGGCGACCTCTCACAATTATTGAAGTAAGCCCAAGCTGGATTACCAGCCAGGTCCTCATTTACCATCAGTCCCTCTGTCACGGTGTAGGCCAATGATTTGAATAGCTCTACTAGGATTAGTTCTTCTTTCTCCCAGATCATCAGATAATCAGGAAGGCTTTTCAAAGATGCTCCAGTGGTAAAGGTAATGAGAAGACATGAAGAGACAACATCCCATTCAGTTTGGATATGATTACTTCTATGACATTTACTTCTTGTATCTTTGCCCCAATTTGGTTTTCATTATCTTCACTGTGAGCTTTCATAGTGGTGATACTGGTAAGACAAAAATTATTAACAGCTCTTCCATTATTTTGATTCTAGCTTTCAATTAGGGATGTAAATAAAAATATATAAATGTTTACCTGATTTGAATTTGAAACCCATTTAGGAAAATTACAATAAGCAGTTATTACCAAAGTCTCACCCTCTTCTAACCTTAATCCAATCACAATGCGCTTTACAGAGAAAACAAGATTTCACCCCATCCTTCTTGTTAAACTACAGGTCAGTTCTAAAAATTAGCTCAACTGAATCATATCAAGTGTAATAACAAACTAGCCTCTGAAAGACCCAGGAAAAATGGGTTTTGGAAGCCTTCCTCGCTGGTCCTCCCCATTTACAATACTAATAAAGCATATGATCCTGCACTGGAAACTGCACATTTTATAACACCAGATAACACCAGGAAAGAAACAGCAGTGCCAGCAAAAAGAAAGTTGAGAGAAAGTGTAATTTTATGAGACTGATATACTGGCGTGTATTCTCGCCGAAGGATGGAAGAAGAGCTGGAGGTGAAGCATACTCAAAATTGAAACAAGTCAAAACCAAGATGATGTTACTTTTGCACCAAAACCAAACTGCTAACCAGTAATCAAAGTCAAAGGGAAAAACAGTAAGACTGAAAACCACAAATTCAAGAGAGAAATTTGCACAGCTATGGATTATGTTTATATTCAAGTCATGAACGGTCTCTCCGGTGTTGCACTGATGATGTACGATGAAGTGACATCTGAAACCACATCCCTTGGCAATTAAACTTTCAAAAATAATTGTTCTTTAATGGCATTGTATGGTTCATGTGGTAAAAATTAATTTGGAAATATATTAAAGGAAGAAATCTCGTCTTCAACTAGGACCTTTTTGAGTCAGAAACCAGACAGGAGGAAGCTTGTCTTTAATTTCTCTTCATGAAGAGGGATACACTTCATCACAGCAGCACTCCTGTGATGGAGTTGTCACTAAGCAAAGTTACAGTCTCATATTTATAGACAACTGAATTTACATAACAGTGGTGAATTAATCATGGCATTTACTCTGATTGGTTCGTTGGCTTGCACCATCTGAATATTTACTTCATTTGGTTAAAAGACATGAGACATTTCCAGCAGAGAGTATGACCACTTAACTGTACATACCCCAAAATAAAAGTCTCATTTCACTCTTCTCTTGGTCCTTACAATACTTTCAGTACTTCTTGAGTTCCTGTTTGTGTGACACCTGTCAAGTCAAGTCTTACTGGGTACATGACACCCAGTCAACTTCTTGAACCATCACCCAGAACCTTTTTGTTCTTTGTTGTTCACTTCACCTTTATCTGGTTTCCTGATATGCTTGAACACATTTCTGACATTTATCAACCTTTTCATGCTACTTCTACGACAGATGATAAATTTTAATGTGGAAAGCATGCTGTCACACACGTGCGCATGGGAGACAGCTAGAGGGCTTAAATAATAGTAGTACCATGCCAGACCTGGGGGTGGCGCGCTGCACTAACTTTCCCTCTCCGTCCTCTGCAGACTATCCTCGGGAAATCCCACTAGGTACCGGCGCCATTGATGACCTCACTTCTGGTACCGGGTGCCATTGATGATGTCACTTCCAGTACAGATGCCATGGATGACGTCACTTCCGGTCCCAAAGATGCCACTTCCAGTACAGGCGCTCCAGCTGTCATCACTTCCGGTGTCAATGACATCACTTCCAATTCCGGTCACAGCCTTTAAAGACACCATTTTACCAAACTCAAATCAGTTCTGTTTTGGACATTATACCATTCACAACTCAAGAGAAAATATCCATTTTGCAGCCAGGGATATTATACAGGTGGCTGCCCCAAACCTTTGATGTTTGCTGTGTCTTATTGTGACAATACCAAAACACTTTATGCACAATAACTGTTTTATCCCTAAATGACTGTGAGACTCGTAAGTCTCATTTATCTTCCACATTCATTACTATGCTCTGTGGTTCCTTGTAGAACAAACCTTTTAATTCTGGGAAGGGTTCTTTGAATATGAAGCTGTAATTTTTGTACATAGAAAAACAAACTGAAATCTTCAATGTATGGTGGGCTACCTAGCAGGACACTACCAGATTAAGAAAACTTGAACTTAGCGTGTGTTATTGTGTGCAGTGAGAGTCCTTTTAACACAGACATAATTGTTTTACACTGAATAGCTCATAACAGAGTGTGCAGCATGGATGTTCAGACTAAGCAAAGAAGTGCCAGAAGTTTCTTGGCCTCTGGACATACAGTATTAACGTAAGTACAATAAGTAATGCTTATCATCATTTATAACAGTTGTTAACATTAGATAGATAGATAGATAGATAGATAGATAGATAGATAGATAGATAGATAGATAGATAGATAGATAGATAGATAGATAGATAGATAAATACTTTATTAATCCCAATGGGAAATTCACATTCTCCAGCAGCAGCATACTGATACAATAAATAATATTAAATTAAAGAATGATAATAATGCAGGTGAAAAACAGACAATAACTTTGTATAATGTTAAATGTTAACATTTACCCCCCCGGGTGGAATTGAAGAGTCGCATAGTTTGGGGGAGGAACGATCTCCTCAGTCTAGTGAGCTGTTGCTGCTTTATCTGTTATAAGCATTGATAGTGTTACTTGTTCTACTTAGAGGCGCGTTGGTGGGCTGGTGGTATGCAGAATAATGTGTTGTTCAATATTTTAGTTTTCGTTAAAAGAAAATTATCTGACTTTTTAAAACATTGCATTTAAAAGTGAAGTGTTTGTTCCTATTGGAGCAGTGACACTGACATGGTTTTCTGGGAGTGTGAGTGCATTGTTTTAGTACTTTAGCTTTTAAATCTACACTTTCATATTGCATTGACTTACTTTGACCAGAGCACTGCTGTTTTGTACTACACCTCCATTGCAGTATTTGTAAGCGTAGTCCTTCCTTCGCTTTTATGTACAATTACCTCACTGTAAACTTGCGATACAGTTATAATATTGCACAACCTGAGCCACTTTATACAGTAAAGCGTGTATTTACATATGATGACGATATCATTTTTATGATGAAATGCAGCAAAGTATGCTTTTTTACATTATACAAATAAAATTTTAACATCATTTAAATAATCTATATTGTTAATAATTAAACATGTGAGGATACAGTGTCGCAGCGCTAGCTAGTTCTGGGATTGTTCCTGCCTCGCGCTGTATTCTTGCTGGGGCTGGCGCGACACTAGAAGGATAGATGGATAGAATAATTAAAAATGTACTACAAAGATATTTCAATGCTCCTTAAAAGTTTTGAAGAATCGGCGTTCTAAGCTTACAGATGGCTTGACATCTATTACAGAGCTGATTGTGTGGTGATTGGGTACTTGGAGAAAGAAAAGGAAGGACAGGAATTGGAGGTTAGTACATTTGAAAGAGACAGTACTGCTGCAATAAATTATTTAGTTGAAGGTCGTGCACGGCGCAGCAAGCGTCTTGCGTGAGGCAGGAACAATCTCTGAACGAGGCACCTGCTCATTACTATCACTGCGCCACTATGCTTCCATGTTTAATAACATGCTTTAACTCTTATCATCATGAAAATGATATCAATTATACATCTCAGTATACTAATTATTCAGAGAGCTGTAATATCACGAATGTAATGGATTCTGTGTCCTGTCGGAGGAAGAGAAAGTTCGTTTAAGAAGCACGTAGTGATTCACACACATAGAGCACATAGAAGATCAAATACAAAACCAAGCATTTAACGTGCTACTTTAGTTATGATGATGTTTGAGAAACTAGTAAACAATTTTAAGATGAAGTTTATGATGTTCTACTTTAATGACAAAATAAACTACGTGATTAAAGTGAAAAGTTTGAGATTAAAGTTAACATTTTGTGCTTTTTTCCCCACTGTGTCGCTGTCTTTTTTTTTTATACCCTAATAAGCTTCCATATGACTCTCAGACGGTGGGCTACAACTTGCCTTTTCATGGCGACTTTGATATCTGATAACTTCTGTTTTTATTTCAAGCACTGTGCGACTTTGTGAACTTCAACTTTTGAGTTTCTCCGCCACTCTGTTACTCGATCAACTTACTTTTGTTGATTATACCACTGTTTAAACCAACAAATAGTATGTTTTCCTTGCCTCCACTTGGTTTTTGCTGAAATTCTTCTATTTTCTTTTATTTTTGCCATTGCCGTTTCACAGAAGGCAGAGCTTAAGGGCTATTTATATTGATTTGCATATTCAAAAGAGGCATAATTCTGGGAGGAGTTGGGGAGTGGTAGCAGGCGCATGCACATGCGTTACTTTTCATGCTGACTGGGATTTATGTAGCGGAAGAACGTGGAAGTTGGCTTACACATAGATTCGTGCATCTAGATTTTTTTGTGCATACGCACATTTCCATTTTTGTCCGTACGCCATGTTTAAGTGTGAATTCTATGCACTGCGTTATGCATGAGGCCTCAGATGATTGACACCTAGAATACCTCTGAGGTCACATCCAGTGTCTGTTCACCTGGACTCGCCTCTTCCTGCCAGAACGACTGAAAACCGGAAGTTCCACCATCTTTGTTAGTTTAGTTTGAACCTGAGTCTGAAACGATGTTTACACATCTTATTGAATGTTTTTGTTTATGAACAAACCTTCAGTTATATGGGGGTCACCAGGCTGGTACCCCAACTCTTTATTGTTGTCCTTCTCTTACCAAATCAAATGATCAGTAAATTAGCAAGTCTCACACTTCAAAACTATAACTTCTACAAGAACAACCTTATGGATGCTATCAAAGCATCTTCAAATTATTGGTAAAACTTGTCAAATAAAAATGACACCAGCCTTTAGTAGGCCGATATAATTAATTCCAGGAACTAAAATTAATTCAAGTAATTAGCTTAGTGGAGACAGAATAACATTTGTATTTTTATTTTATGAAAAGTGAGAAAACTATTTTTATCAACACATTCATCCGTGTCACATTTATTAGTCATTTGTGACCTTGTGACAGACAAACTACAAATAATATATTTTATTTACACCCTGATTACATACCTCAGCATGATAACACCCTGGGTAGCACTGTTGTCTTTAGTTCAGTACCCGGCTGATCACGGTTTATCACGGAACATGCAACGTTCACGTTCTCCTTCTAGCCATGTGGGTTTTCACTGGTTGCTTTGGTGTCTTCCAGCTTCCCAAAAACCTGAGAGGTTGATTGGTTGGTGAATCTAAACAGTCACAGTCAAGGGAAGTGTTTGTGTGCGGTGGACTGGATGTTCATCCAGTGATAGTTGGTGCCTTGCATCTGATGTGGCCGGCAACCCTGTGCTGTATAAAGGGAGATCAGAATATGGACAGTGAAATATTCATATTAAACATCTGCTTTTTAGAATTTCACTGCAAAGCCCACAGGCATATACAAACCCTCAATGTTTTATAACACATTTTGCATCATTAATCTGGGGTAGCATTTCTCCCTGGACTCCTTGCTGAATCATTAACGTTTTCACACTAGTTTTTATAGGCTAGTCTTAAAAATGAGGTCAAAGATAATTTAAAAGGAAATTTGCCTCAAGTTACTTACATTTTAGCTTTAAACTGAGGTTATGTTTTGTCTCAGATTGTTTAGGTACTGCAATAATTTTACTTATTAAGATTAAAGTTCTGACATCTCATCCCAGATTATGGTTCCAATATACACATGAATATTTCTCCAGATTTTTCTCTCATATTAATTGTCAACACTTAACTAGCCTGGTGTGAGTGAATTTGTCCCAAGATAGACTGGCACCCTTGTGCAAAGCTGGCCATCACCCTCAGAATCAATGCCATTTACCTTGGCACCAGCTCCCTGTGAGAACCTGAAGAAGATTCGAAAGTGGGTAGCTACATAGAAAACGATTAAAAATGTCTTTAAATTAGGCATGTAACTTTATTTTATTAAATTTATTTAGAGTTAATTAATATGTAGAAGTAATTTATTGATGTTTGTAAGAGCCAATCTTAGAAAGTTAAAGTTTTGAGTTAAACTCATATTAATGTTTGCTTAATTTGACTAGAATATAATTTCTTTCATAGACAATGGTATGGTCTTTTCCCCCTATAAGTTATAAAAAAATAGAACTTTCTTGCTGTAACTGAGATACAATGTGATCATTGAGTGAGTTGTTGTTTAGAACAGGTCCCAGTAAACAGGGACTTGAAAGACCCATTTTCAACTTAGAAATGGGATAAGCATACAGTCTTCTGGCATACCGTTTAGAAATGGTTCAGATATGATAAGTAAATTGTAACGATTTGAGATGTAACAAGATTTAAGCTTTCAACAGAACTTTTCTTAACATTTTTTTCCCCTTTTTGCTCTTTTAATTTTCTTTTTTTGTGTTCCTTTTTTTACTTTGAATTTTAACTAAAACTTTTAAAAAACAAGATTTTTGTCGCAGCTACAATGTTTATTTAGAGACTAAACTAAATAAAATGAGTTAACAGACCTTTTCAAGATATTAGTTATCAATTATCTCAAGGCATTCACAGTATTCAAACTTACTTGGATCTCGATCAAATCTGTCTGTCCATTGTCGAACCCGGTCAGGGTTGTGGAGGTTGTAGCATCAGGTTTAAGTCAGAAACCAGCTGTGGTTGGGTTGCCAATCCATTGCAGGCCACAAAGAGCCACACACCCCCACTCACTCCATTCAGAGTTGCCAATTAACCAAAGCTACGTTTTTGGGAGTACCTGGAGAAAAATCCCCACAGACGAGGGAGAATTTGCTAACTCCACATTGCACCATTGGGCTGCCATATAATATTTTTATTTATTCCAAGTTAGACTGAATGTTACATAAAGGTAATGTGGCTACAATTGATGCCAACAGAGGAGAATAATTTATAGAAATACTTTGTTACATGAAGAAAAAAATGCTTTAAAAAGCTTAAAAACAAAGAAATTAGAAATGAAAAATGAATTCAAAATTAAATTAGTAACAAAGATTTTTCAGGCTAGGAGAACAGGAGTGAGATTAAGAATGGTAATATTTTACTTGCGGCGGTGTGTGTTTTTAGCATAGAAACAGCGCAGACCTTTTCAAGATATTAGTTATCTCACCAGTTTTAGTGTCATTACCCATGTCATTTAGATCTGACTTTAAAATACTAATAATGGTTCACAAAGCCTTAAATAATCTGGTCCCGTCCTATATTTTGGACCTCAGATCTTCGGATGAAGGTCTGCTTATAACTCCAAGAGCCAACCTGAAAAGAAGTGGTGAGGTGCTGTTATGCACCTAAAATTTGGAATAATTTACCATACTAATACTGCACAATAATTTAAAATTTAAATTACTACTAATTAAAAAACTACTAAAAACCCATTATTTTAAAATGGCCTTTTTGTACCTACATTTTAGTTATATCCCTATTATGGCTCATTTATACGTCACGCTCAGAACGCGTATGCGCCCGCATCATGGCCGCCATGCGTTCTGAGCGTTCATTTGATGTGTCCTCTGAGCAGGTCCTCAGAAATTAACGTGACGCGTGCACAAGTTGCAGTACCAGCAAAAAGTCGGGGGGCACAGTGTGCTAAAAGTTGGAATGTGACGTCAGAGTCTCTGTTTACTATCTACATGTGACAGAAAGCCGCTTTGCGGATCCTACGAGATCATTGTGCGCGCTTCGATATTTGATAAATGGTTTGATGTGGTGAAGCAAAATGCCGACATACAGATGCATTCATGGTGCTTTTATATTCAAGTGTCGCATATTCCCGATCATAATGACACGATACGTTTTAAAATTCTCACATACCATCTTCTGTGGCATCTTTTTTTCTAGGGCGTCCTCTGCTCCTGACAGCAGCGAATCGCCAGCAATAGATCGCCACACTGAGCACATTAAATGTATGATATTCCAACTCTCTGCACATTTAGAATCCTTAGATTTATACTTGATATCACTTTCATGATGAAAAGCATTAAAGTATGTATATTACATTTTACAGATAAATCTGTAATTTTGTTTAAATAATGAATACTGTTAAAAATTACACACATGGGGTGACACAGTGGCGGAGCGTTAGCGCTGCTGTCTTGCAGGGAGTCACGTCGCTGATATTCCCTGCCAGGAGTTTACACATTTTCCTGCTGGGTTTCCTCAGTGTGCTCCAGTTTCCTTCCAAAGATATGCAGATTTGGGAATTTGGTGCCGCTAAAATGACGCTAGTGTATGTGTGTGCTTGTATTCACCTTGCGATGAGCCGAGGCATCGTCCAGGGATTGTTTCTCACTCGTGCCCAATGCTTGCTGGAATGGACACATTCCTGGATTTAATCAATAAACATCCTTTTCAGAGATATTGCGGTAAGGTGTCATCGGAATTTAATGGGTGTTCTAGGCAATTCACAACACAGAGAAGCCGAACCTGTTCTCACCTTGATAATATCTCGCACTGCCACCTGGCGGATTCCTCCAGATTTATGTAAAGTGCGCGTGCAAGTATAAACACTTGAACGCTTGCGTAGCAGGAGCGTCTGCTGCAGCACGCGTCGCGTGAAGTATAACTCTGGCCTTAGTTTTTATGGGCATTGAATTATTATTTTCCTCTGGGTTCTGCAGTTCCATACTAATCTGTACTATTCTCTGTTGTCTTTTCCAGTTCTTCTGGGGTGGTGAGCTATGCCACAACCACCTGATGAAGGTATCATGCTGCCCCGTGTTTATGAACTGAATGTCAGGTGTCCCAGATGTCCACGTGATTATCATCATCAAATTCATCCATGTAAAGCCTGAAAACCATGAGGACAGATTTAGACCATCTATGCTAGGTAGAATGCCCAGTGGGGCTCAGTGGTCTTTTGGCCTTGGAAACCCAGTAGATTTGTTTTTTTTTCTCCTGGCTATCAAACCATAACTTTTTCTTTGTTACATACTGTATAATATTATTGCCTAATCTTGTTTATGTTTTATATATTACCTTCCTTTTTATATCATCTTGTAAAGCACTTTGAGCTACATTGTTTGTATGAAAATGTGATATATAAATGTTGTTGTTGAGAGTGATAGCAGCAGCCCTATACACTTCAAATGCTTCATTGTTTTGGTTACTACTTTGAGCTCACAACTCTTGCTGAGAATGGTGATGTACCCTGAATAGTAAATCACACACTTTGCCTGAGCACTTAGAGCCGATATCATCACCACTGTCTGGTACAACACCACCAAAACTGCAGAAACTGCATAGACTTATTGCCCAAAGTCCTTGAACTCCTTCAGATAGGGCAGCTGATTGCTCCTTAACTGAAGGCAACAAGCCATTCTTTACTGAGGGAGAACCATGATCTAAGATTTGGACATACTAATCTTAACACAGCTACATCACACTCAACCATTCCAGTGCACGCCAGATATCACAGTTTGAGGTACCAAGAGGACATTCACCTTCAAAGAGCACAGTTGTAGCTCTTAGTGTCATGAGTCTTAATTCCCAGACACAATTTCTCCTTATAGTTATTTTTTAATTCACTTCATATGTTTATTACTTACTGTAAAACGGTTCATTGTTTCAATTTACTTCTGGCGGCTGCAATTTTGTGTCATGGTAGCCATTTTGAGTCTGCAGTTGCCAATCACATTGGTCCCAAAAGTTACATAATTAACTTCATTGGCACAATGATATAAAGTTTGATGCAATGGAACCAGAATTATTTGAGTTTGACAGATTCTGACAAAAACTTTTGCACATTCATTTTCATTATTGGGGGGCACGGTGGCGCAGTGGGTAACGCTGCTGCCTCGCAGTTGGGAGACCTGGGTTCGCTTCCCGGGTCCTCCCTGCGTGGAGTTTGCATGTTCTCCCTGTGTCTGTGTGGGTTTCCTCCCACAGTCCAAAGACATGCTGGTTAGGTGGACTGGCGATTCTAAATTGGCCCTAGTGTGTGCTTGGTGTGTGGGTGGATGTGTTTGTGTGTGTCCTGCAGTGGGTTTGCACCCTGCCCGGGATTGGTTCCTGCCTTGTGCCCTGTGTTGGCAGGGATTGGCTCCAGCAGACCCCTGTGACCCTGTGTTTGGATTCAGTGAGTTGGAAAATGGATGGATGGATTTTCATTATTGCCTTAACAGATTTTTGGATTCCCAAGTTTTTGCTTTAGTGTTTCAATTAGTCTTTTTGGTTACAATTCTAACATTCTTTCTATTATTCCTCTGGTTACAATGGTTTACTTGTTCACAGTTATACTTCTCCTGGTCATACCATTTAGTTTGGTAGTATTTTGGTGCTATCCTTACCACTTAGGTTCTAAAACCTGATACTGAGAAAACCTGATTGTGAGAAAAAGATTAATGCTGACTTAAGAGAAAGATTTGGTGTGCAGGTGATAGGTTTTGTGCTCAGGAGAATTGTACTAATGTTATTTGGGCAGGTGGAGTGAAAGACAGAGGATGATTGGCTAACAGGTAAATATGAAAAATGCTTGTGAAATCAGTCATAATGATTTAACAAACACGCAGACACCCGCTGCAATTAACAGTAATTTCTAAATTATTACACAGTTTTCTAATCCAGGGAGGCAGAAGGACACACAACGTACAGAAGGAACCTTTCCCCGGACGAGGCATTAGTCCATCACCAATCCCACACATACACACACACACACACACACACACACACATCCACAATTACTCACACAGCTAGCTTAGACTCACCAAACTCAAGCTGCCCGTCTATAGGAAGTGGACAGAAAAATCAGAGTAGAAAAATCCATGCTAACAGAAGCTGAACATGAAAACTCGGCAGTCAGTAACCAAGCCAGGATTCAAGCCCAACTCTCTGTAATGTGAGATAGCAGTGTTAACTAACCAGTGAAACAACCATACTGTGCACAAATTACTGAAAATGCAGATCATTGTTTGCTTCCAGATGGTGGGCATTTGCATGTTTTCCTCCTGTACCTACTGGATTTTTCTAGCTTCTTTCAATAGTACCAAGGCGTACAGTACGGTTAACTGGCTCTTGTTAATTGGATGGGTATTTTGCGGTTATATCTGACCTGTGATGGATAGAAGGTAGACTCCGACTTGTTCCCTGCATCACACAGGTGCGCTAAAGGGAAACCTTCAAGACTCTACTGAAGGTAAGCAATTCCACACTGGAACAATAGGGGCTAAAGTTATTAACGATCTCTTCATTTACCTCTGGATGACCTCTGACCATGCGCCATCTCCTGGCCTAAGCCCCACCCTTCTATAACGTTTCCTATATATTCAGCCTACTGTCTAAAGACGGGCATTCATTTGGAGACTACAGCTTGGAAAGAGATGAAGCTCTGAGTCTATGGTTGTTGATCCAAGAATGGTGAGGGCTGTAACCTTTATTAATCATATTCTGTTTATTATTTAAATTGAATGGGGATTGCCAGGCTGGTACGACATCTCTTGAACTCATGTCTGACCCGTTGACACCTAACTACAATAGAAAAGACTTGGGGAAGAGTAAAGTGAATTTTTTATCTCCTACTATTTCCCAAAAAGGTCACAAAACTTCCAGTTCAAGCCATTTTTAGGATATAATATTAAAATAATTTAGAATCTCCCATTTCCAACAACCAGTTGGCATCTCCATCCCTAATGGATCTGAAGCTTGAACCTTTTCTCTCCAGTATTGCATTGCTATTGGGATTTCCTGGGGCTCTAATAATTATTGAGAGTCTGTAAAATAGGTTACACATCTTACTTTGGCACCATTTAGAAATCAAATGTTAAAATGAAGGATGGCAGGGTCTTTCTGTAAATTTCCTTTCTTTAATCAAAAGCGAGGATTTCTTTTGCTTTTCCACTGATGTAAGTAGAGAAGGCTGAAGTCTGGAGGGATTTCATTGTGTGTTCCTGAACCCTCGACAAGCTTTTGACTTAACAAAGTGAACAGCCTCAGGCTTATACTCTTTTCTACAGCAAATCTATTCCCATATTCATCTAACAGATGCAAACATGTCTTAAAGTCAAGGAACAACCAAAGGCTCAATTACCATCTGCACAGATTGCTTACCTTGGGATCTTGTAGCCATGCCACGCTGGTCTAAAGCAATTTGAGTTTTGATAGTTGTTTAGAAAGAGAATGTTTTAAATCCAGATACTGGTTAAGGAATTAGCTTTAAATATAAAAACAAAAAAGGAAACAAGAAAAAAAAAGAATAGGTGTTTCCATTATTGTATTATTAATATAAAGCAAAATGTATGTCATACTACGAGTGGCAGAGTGAAGTAGTGTGTTTTGAGTTTCAGTCCTGCTCCAAGTCACTGTTTGTGTGGAATTTACACATTCTCCGTGTCTGCGTGAATGTTCCTCCAGATATTTTGGTTTTTCTTCCAAAGATGTGTTGTGATGTGAGATTTTGCACATGAGTTGATAAATATTTTGTATGTCTTTATTTGTAACTTAGGCAAAGCAATGGAATATTAGTGTTACATTAGTGAGAAGCATTCATGTTTATTCCAAGGAGGACTGAGTCTCTTTGAATTTTACGATAGGGTTGGGGGGGGAAGTGCCTCAAACCAGTTTGGAAAGTGTTTCTCTGCTAAAGTCTCTCTCTCAACCATCACACAAAGCCAGGCTGCCTAACTGCCAAGCTTTAGCTTAACATATGGTTTGGAGGGCAGGTGTGAAAGTGTTCTGTCCCCACATTGGTCAGAATTATGGCTGTTTGGGACTGGCTTGTATCAGAAGCCTTTAAGTACCATGACACCCTATTGGCTCTAGGGGTTAGATAGAAAATCTATAAATTTGCTCACTCCCTCACTCTCTCTTTCTTACCAAACTGATGAAAGAGCATCTCGCACACCATGAACTGAAAAGGACAACACAGTGAAGAGCACAGCTCTGCAGCCATATTGAGACAGGCATGCGGCCTGTTCTGAAGAAAGCTGACCACAAATGATACCTTAACTAGGGACATTTTAAGTAACTAACACATCTGTGTGCCACCTGAAACTACACATCACCATTTATCAGGTTGTACAGACTGCATCTCTATTGTTAGTCATTAGCACTTAAACATAAGTAACATGACAGTTATAATTGTATACTAACCCTCACTTATTCTGTTTTTCTTCTCGGTACTCAAATGTGGCACTTGGTGCCACGGCCCACCTGCCAAGTTGTTTTGCCTGCCTAAGGAAAAGTCATCCCAGATGGAGGATCGCGGGAATCGTGGGAAAGAGGGGTCCTTTCATCGGATTGGCTGGCCGAGCACTGTTTCAGCCGTGGAATGGCGAAATGGGGGAGGCAGCTTGAAGGATGAGGTCTCCAGGACTCTATACAAATCCAAATCTTTTTATGGGATATATCATCTACTGTTAAATTCTGCTCTGTACTTCTAAAATTTATATTTTTTATTTCTTACTATATTGAGAAATTGTTCTGTTCTGTGTATACTGCATTGTATTGTATTGACCCCCTTCTTTTGACACCCACTGCACGCCCAACCTACCTGGAAAGGGGTCTCTCTTTGAACTGCCTTTCCCAATGTTTCTTCCATTTTTCCCTAGTAGTTTTTTTTGGGGAGTTTTTCCTTGTCTTCTTAGAGAGTCAAGGCTGGGGGTCTGTCAAGAGGCAGGGCCTGTTAAAGTCCATTGCGGCACTTCCTGTGTGATTTTGGGCTATACAAAAATAAACTGTATTGTATTGTATTGTATGGTTGCCAATATTCAAATGTACTTTGCATGTTCTTATTATTTGTGAATATTATTAATAATACATTGTTTAAATTGTAACTTAACTCCTGCTTGTCTTTTACTATACCTAATTGCCTGAGGTTATAGATGTAGAAGGGAAGGTAGGGAGAAGTAATGAAGTACAATACTTTATAAACAGTGGTAAGTCTGGGAGATTTGAGGAATTCTGACAATGGCTACATATTAATAATACAAAAGGGGGAAAGTCGAGTAAAATATTACACCTGTCTATGAAGTTCAAGGCTTAATGAGCTAATCCAACCAATTTGGTGTTGCAAGTAATCAGTTTTGAGCAGATACATGCATTCAAATCAGCAAAATTACAAGGGGACCCAAATTTTTGCACAGCCAGTTTTTCACATTTGATTTCATTACATATTCATAAATACTGCTTCACTAAAAATCTTTGTTTGGAAAACACCCCAGTGCTCAGATGTTCCTAGGAAATGAAAGACATACCACTGTTATCTTTTTTGTTGAAAGTAAATTATTATGCAGGCTGAGAGGGGTTCCCAAACTTTTTCATATGACTGTAACAGGTTAGGTTGCTTTCTAGGAGGTGGGTTTTTAGTCTTTTACCAAATCTAATTGTGGTCAGTCACCAGTCTGACATGATTGAGAAAGGATTATATTTACAACCACTCAGCAATGACCCAATCAAATTGACTACTAAGACAGTGGTTCTCAATCTGTGGGGCGGGCCCCCATGGGGGGGCACGAAGTAACAAAAAGGGGGGCATGAAGATGTGAAAAAAAGAAAACAAGAATCAAAAATATGAAAAATACATCTATTGAAACCAAAACAAATTAACTTAAGCTACATTCTGATACTAGAAAAATAAATATAGAGTTAGATAAATGTCGATAAAAGTTAAGTAGGTATAATAAAATATGCATCTATGATATATCATTAATTAAAAAAGAACAAATTGGTATTAGTGGCCTCCTTTCAAAAAAATGTCAGGAGGGGCGCGATTAAAACTGTTATGAAAACTCGGGTCGCAAATACTTAAAAGGTTGAGAAACGCTGTACTAAGATATAAACAGTACCTACTGGAGTATGGAGGTACACACTTGGGTAATTTTTTATTAAGCATACAGTATGTGCAAGTGCAATTAGGCCAAGCCACTGCTAACCAGCATAAAAAATCTGAAATTAATAAGGATTAATGCCAAATTGTTTCCTTGGTTTATAGGCTTATTATTATCACATTTACAGAGTACATAACTGTGTCAATAAGGTTACAATGCTACCCTTTAACCTGTCCGTGACTTTCTTCAACACAGCACTGGTCATCAGCACAGTTCTGGGTACAAATCCTGGCCTGGGTCTGTGTGGAGTTGGCACACTTTCTACTTTTTTTTGCACGTGTCCGCATTGGTTTTCTCAAGTTCTCTGATTTTCTTCCCATATCCCAGATATGTATGTATTAACTTTTGACTGTATCATGGCTCAGTATAAGCATGTTTGCTCTTCGAAGGACTGGAACCCTGTGCCTAATGCTAAAAAGACAGGCCCCAGTTCCCAGTAACCCTTAGCTGGATAAGTGGGATAGGAAAATGGATGAATGACTAGCTTCTCTGTGCTCACATTTAGACCTTTCTGATAAAGTACAGCAGCTTTCCCCTCCTAAAATACTATTAGTTTTAGAAGTATATTAAAACATAAATGACTGGACATGTATAGACTGGGCTGAAAGTGGCTTCAGATGTGGAAGGAGTGGACAGCCAAAAATCAAGCTGGAAGATTGTAGCACCCTTCTTTCAGCAAAATACACACATCACGTACAGTGGGGCAAAAAAGTATTTGGTCAGCCACCAATTGTGCAAGTTCTCCCACTTAAAAAGATGAGAGAGGCCTGTAATTTTCATCATAGGTATACCTCAACTATGAGAGACAAAATGAGAAAAAAAAATCCAGAAAATCACATTGTCTGATTTTTGAAGAATTAAATTTGCAAATTATGGTGGAAAAAAAGTATTTGGTCAATAATAAAAGTTCACCTCAATACTTTGTTATATACCCTTTGTTGGCAATGACAGAGGTCAAACGTTTTCTGTAAGCCTTCACAAGGTTTTCACACACTGTTGCTGGTATTTTGGCCCATTCCTCCATGCAGATCTCCTCTAGAACAGTGATGTTTTGGGGCTGTCGCTGGGCAACACGGACTTTTAACTCCCTCCAAAGATTTTCTATGGGGTTGAGATGTGGAGACTGGCTAGGCCACTCCAGGACCTTGAAATGCTTCTTACGAAGCCACTCCTTCGTTACCCGGGCGGTGTGTTTGGGATCATTGTCATGCTGAAAGACCCAGCCACGTTTCATCTTCAATGCCCTTGCTGATGGAAGGAGGTTTTCACTCAAAATCTGACGATACATGGCCCCATTCATTCTTTCCTTTACACGGATCAGTCGTCCTTGTCCCTTTGCAGAAAAACAGCCCCAAAGCATGATGTTTCCACCCCCATGCTTTACAGTAGGTATGGCGTTCTTTGGATGTAACTCAGCATTCTGTCTCCTCCAAACACGACGAGTAGAGTTTTTTTCATCTGACCATATGACATTCTCCCAATCCTCTTCTGGATCATCCAAATGCTCTCTAGCAAACTTCAGACTGGCCTGCACATGTACTGGCTTAAGCAGGGGGACACATCTGGCACTGCAGGATTTGAGTCCCTGACAGCGTAGTGTGTTACTGATGGTAGCCTTTGTTACTTTGGTCCCAGCTCTCTGCAGGTCATTCACTAGGTCCCCTAGTGTGGTTCTGGGATTTTTGCTCACCATTCTTGTGATCATTTTGACCCCACGGGGTGAGATCTTGCGTGGAGCCCCAGATCGAGGGAGATTATCAGTGATCTTGTATGTCTTCCATTTTCTAATAATTGGTCCCACAGTTAATTTCTTCACACCAAGCTGCTTACCTGTTGCAGATTCAGTCTTCCCAGCCTGGTGCAGGTCTACAATTTTGTTTCTGGTGTCCTTTGACAGCTCTTTGGTCTTGGCCATAGTGGAGTTTGGAGTGTGACTGTTTGAGGTTGTGGACAGGTGTCTGTTATATTGATAACGAGTTCAAACAGGTGCCATTAATACAGGCAACGAGTGGAGGACAGAGGAGCCTCTTACAGAGGAAGTTACAGGTCTGTGAGAGCCAGAAATCTTGCTTGTTTGTAGGTGACCAAATACCTATTTTCCACCATAATTTGCAAATAAATTCTTTAAAAATCAGACAATGTGATTTTCTGGATTTTTTTTTCTCATTTTGTCTCTCATAGTTGAGGTATACCTATGATGAAAATTACAGGCCTCTCTCATCTTTTTAATTGGGAGAACTTGCACAATTGGTGGCTGACTAAATACTTTTTTGCCCCACTGTATATCTAGTTAATTAAATGGGTTATCTGTATGAACAAAGATGTTGAAGGACTACAAAAAGTGGGGTTTAGGTGACATCTTATAATTTTAATAGCAAACAATGTGTTGTTTTTTGTCCATATCCCCCAGTGCCATGTTGGTTAGACTAACTGGCATTTCCAAACTGACCGTGCCTGTGTGTGCACACGAGTGGGTCCTGCAATGAACTGGAGTCCCCTCCTGAGCCATTATCTGTCTTGTGTCCAGTGCTGCAGGGATGGCTTTTGATCCCAGTGTTCCCATCACCTTAATGCAACATTTCCATCTGGTATTGAAATATTTTAACATTTATAAAAACACAGAAAAAGACATGGGTTTTTAGTGCATAAAGCCAGATGAGGCCTCTTAACTATGAGCAAACAACTGTGAAGAAATATCTTGGGGTTAGAAAAAACAAACATAATACATTTATTGTATGATCAAGTACAATGTAATGGATAACTTCTAAAGTATGTTTTAACATGAAAGTGCCATTTTCAAAAATGCTAATCCATCCACCATCACACACACACACACACACACACACATACTAGAATAGGAAATATAGCACTAAACAAACATAATTCAATATTCTTACCTTGGCAGTTCAACTTTGCGTTTTAGTAAGCTCAGCAATAAGATGTGGTTTTAATAATGTAGTGCGGTAGCAAGTTGTACAGTAGTTATGTTTTTCCTTCATTATTTTACTGGCAATCATTATGAGCCCACATATTCAAACATTAAATGAAGCAGCAAATATAAAACATGGATCATACCTAAAAGAAGAACCCTAGCTAACAGCTACCATGAGCTTTCACATGAATTTGTTTGAGCAAATACATGTTTTAATGAATGAAAAGTGATCTTTGCAAAGAAAAAGAAATTTACACATTTTACAAATGTAGAGACAGGGCAACTTTTGAAATGAATGTAACTGGTAAAATATAAAATTTAAAACTTAACAAAATAAGTCCTATAACATCATTGCCAGTATTTTAAAGCACTTAACACTCAGAGCTACAGAATAAGTTGGCAATGGATGGTTTCAGTAGATAATTATTAATATTAGAAAACTTTGCATGTTAGCCCAAATGATTAAAAGAATATTAAAAATAAAGTAAAAACAATTTCTCAATAATTTCCCAATTTCTAATAATTGCTCCACCCCTGATAATCACACATGGCGTCTACAAACACACAGCTCAAGGTGTAGCATTTCTAGGAAATCGTTCACATGTACAGCTAAACCTGCTGTGTTGAGTCCGAAGCTGCAAATGGGAGTTTATTTCACACGACTGAAAATACAAATTGACTTTTGCAGCTACTGATTATTATCGTTTACCTGTAGTATCTGCTTCAACTGCAGCAGTTATTTCATAATAAAACAGAATTCCAAATAGAAAAGTAAATTCTTAGGGGAAAAAAAGCTGCATTCTGTATAAATGGCAGTCTCCACAAACAAGTTTTAGAAGACTTTTAACTTTTGTAATCTGCTCATTCAAAAACAATTATAATTTTTGATTTTAAGAAAGAAAACAAAAAAAACATATAGTAAATAATAAATGATGCACAGACAACAAATGCACAAAAGGCTTGCAATGTGTGGATGGAGATTAGAAATGTATTCTTTAAATTACTATTACTAAATTACTAACAGTTTTGGTGATTTAATGTTTAAAAGCATTTAACTTTTTGTGCATACACTTTCCTAACATTTAATGATGGGCAGATGCTGAACACACAGAAAGCTGAAGAGTCTTCTACACTGTCTGCAAGTCATAATAACTGAAACATATTATTTCTTTTTCTACCCTTTGGCCTGTAACTGCACTCAAATTAGTTTAAGATGGTATAGAAATGTAACTGTGTGGTTTGTGTGTTGAAATACAATATTGTATGGTCTTTCTAAATTAAAAATATTAATTTATTTAAGTAAAATGATGTTCACCACACTCTTCAAGATATAATGATCTAATTATAGTGCAGGAAGTACAGTTTATATTTGATCAGTTGCTCTTCATCAATATCTCTCAAATTTGAGTGAGAATCAAATACCATGAAAAACTTCTCACTTTACAGCTGAGCAGGTACTCTGCAGCAAGTAAAATTATTAAACTGTATTATTATTATTTAATAACTTTGTTATTAAACTTACTATTATTAGCTAATATTATAGAAAATTGAACTCTATATGTTAGAGGTTTACATTTCCACATCAGTCTAGTGCAGTTTGACTCAATTCTTTGATTTGGGTACATATTTTTAATGAATCAGATCATAGGAATACAAAGACATGGCTAAAATAATTGGACTCTTTAAATAAAACTGCTTTTTTCCCCATTCTTGCATAAACAAAACAGAGGCGACCTAATTCATTATTTTACACCTCAGAGCTTTATGGAATGTGACAGATACCAACATGGAGGAGCCAATTATGACCCAAATAGCAGGAAATACTCCTCTCACACTGCTGTAAGCCATACTTGAGACTATTATGAATTTACATGTTGGCTAAGGTGGATAAAACAACTATAAGCAATGTTGAAAGGGTAATTAAAAATGTGATTTTTAAATCTATTAAAATAACATAAGGAAGACTGGCCATATGGCAATCATTTTCACTGGGGCTGATTGCTGTTTGCGTCCTGCTATAGCTATTTAAAGGTTTTAACAAACTCCACAACAGCTGTAAGTCAGGCAACTCAGGTCTGAGGTATCACTCATGTACTGCTGTCTAAGGACTAAGTAAGTTGACATTCACAAATGCAAAAGTCCCAGGTAAACTAAAAATGCGTTTTTGTCAGGGTAGTTAACAATATGAGAAGGTGTCTTACCAAGGATATAATTAGTTTATGCAACACCTTTTTCACACTGCAGACAGAACCAGCAACTCACAGGTCATAACGCTGACACATCCTTCAGCTTTTCAGCAATGTCAAAAAAAACTTTACAGATCCTGAGGGAAGAAATTGCAGTTGAAATAACATTATCATTGACAAATATGAGTATACTAACATCAAAAGCTACTGTGAATCCACAACTATTCAATAAACAAATGACAACAATAATTGTGTCTTTAGCGTGCTTTTTACAGCACCATTTGAGCCCAACACATGAAAAATGGCTGACAACATTTGGTCTACTGTTTCAGAAACTCAGCATTTTTGGAGTTGAGGCTATAAAATAGTTTTCTTCCTTGACTGTGGAGCATGTAGGCACTGTCCTGTGTAGTGTGTGTGTGTGTTTGGGGGGTTGTTAGATTTCAACTCTCACATATAAAGTGAAATTCTCCCCTAGTGCCTCTTTAGCAGTGATGGACATGGTACCTAAAGCTGTGCACCTACTGACTAACTGAAGTGACCAAAAACACTCTAATCAGCATGGGAAGCTGAAAAAACCCTTAAGCAATCCAATGAAACGTATTACTCTTTTGAATATGCAAAAATGTGTCAACCAGTGAAGAGCATGGCAACTGTTTAGGGTGTGGGGCCATCGGGATACAAATTGTTGCAATGTGGAGGAGAGCAGGCAGGAATGGAGTAGTGTATGTGCATCAAAACTTTGCAACAAGTTTAGAAATGTATTCTTCAAAATGAGTTATTAAGAAACATGTTTAGCGATAGAAAATGAAAAAAAAAACCCTTAAAGATGCATTTGAGCATCTATCAACAGTTATCAACAGTTTAAAGCTTAATAAAACAAAGACAATTTGGTACGGAACATTTTCAATGCTTTTTTTTCTGCATTATCTCTGATGCTATTATTCAACAAACCACAATAAAACTGTCACTACTCATCCCTGCACTATTTTCTTCTAGGGTTTAAAAGAATTGCTTGTGATAAATAGTTAATAAACACGTTGCTCTTTTCAATCGCATGTGTGTACACCATCAATCAAAAGTGTGGACATACCCAGAAATTTTCATGTTTTTGATAGAAATTGAAACCATTTTTTAACAAGGTACAACTATACTGATTTTAAAATACTGGAAAACATTAGTAGTGTTTCTAATCAGAGTGTATAGGTGCCTTACAGGTCATCAGTTTGCTTCTTCCTTAAGTACCAGAATCATCTGCAACAGAGAAAAGGATTTCAGGGTGCTGGCTTTAGAGGCAGAATTTCATTTGTATTATGATCAGCATCTTGGAATCAAGTTTTCTCTGCTGCTGATGTCTACTGCAGACTGTGATGTACTTATCCTCTTATGCATCTAGGCACTCCCTTCCTTTTCTATCCTTGTTAGACCCACTTTGACTCGAAATACACAGTAATAGAAAACTCTGAGTGATACCGTCAATTTCTTGGCAATTTGTCAAATAGAAAACTTTCATTCTGCAAAAAAAAAAAAAAAATATCCCAAAACAAGAGACTGACATGTTTCTGAGAATTTTCTGAGATTTCCTTTTGGCCATTTTTAAACTCAGAACTCAAATTTAGTATTGTCAGTAAACAGAATAAGAGGTTGTAGCATGCTAATGCAATTACAAAGAATTCGCTAACAACCAACTAGAATTTAAAATAACAAATGAAAGATAAACTAAGGGTGTTGACCATCAGGACACTGAAGGAGTGGCTGCTGACAATGGGGCTTTGCAGTAATACGTGAATAAAAATTTTAAGCAGTAACAGTCATAATAAACACTAGCAATGTGTCTTGGTTATGTAATGGTTTTCATTCAATTTAATGGTATTTTGATAAAATAAGGTATCAATTTCTATCAAAAATATGAAAAAAAAAAAATATTGTGACAGACGTCCAGGGATCCTGCCCCACTGGGATGCCTGGAAGAAGAACGGACCGAGAGAGGGGCACTATTTTTCCCTAGGCGTTAGAGGGCAGCCCTCCTGGATTCCATCGGGGCCATGGAGATGGAGCTGGGAAGCTCAACCTTGTGGAGACCCGTGGCCGCCACCACCAGGGGGCACCTGGACGGTCCTGGAGCCCTGGAGAACAGCACTTCCTGGTGTGGCCGGAAGACCATTACAGAGCACCTGGAGCATATCTGGGACGAGATAAAAGGCTGAAGAGGAGCTTGCGAGAAAGGAGGGGAGGTGGCTGAAGGAAGGAAAAGGACGGAGTATAGCGTGCTGATTTGTGCACTGTGCTGGTGTTGTGTGTTGCACAATAAAGGATGTGTGTTTTGAAGATTTGGAGTCCATGTCTGTCTGTGCCGAGGCTGGTCTTTCACTATATATATTGTCATACACACATGCGACTAGGAGCGAGCTGAGTGGACCAAGTGGAGGTGATTACCCGCCGGGCCAGTGGGGTGCTCTAAACCGGTTTCTGTTACTTCTGCAGACCAGATACGGGAAAAACCTGCCTGATCTGACGTCACTTCCTGTTCCAGTGCCCAGACTGACGCTACTTCTGGTGCCCAGACTGACATCACTTCCGGTTCAGGTGCCAAGACTGACGTCACTTCCGGTTCACAGACTATAAAATCTCCATCTTGCCAAACTAATTCAGTTCATTCTGGGAACTCAAACTAGCAACATCGTTGTGTTCAATCAAGTCTTTTGCAGCCAGGAACAATATACGGGTGGCTGCCCCAAACCTTTTTCAATGTGTTGAGACTCATTCTTTCACACTATATACAGTATGTATACAGTATATATATATATATATATATATATATATATATATGTATACAGTATATATGTGTATATATATGTATATATGTATACAGTATATATGTATATATGTATACAGTATATATATATATATATATATATATATATATATATATATATATATATATACACACACATTGCATCCAGAAAGTATTCACAGCGCATCACTTTTTCCACATTTTGTTATGTTACAGCCTTATTCCAAAATGGATTAAATTCATTTTTTCCTCAGAATTTACACACAACATCCCATAATGACAATGTGAAAAAAGTTTACTTGAGATTTTTGCAAATTTATTAAAAATAAAAAAATTCAGAAAGCACATGTACATAAGTATTCAGTTCATGTCAGAGCACAAACCAAGCATGAAGTCAAAGGAATTGTCTGTAGACCTCCGAGACAGGATTGTCTTGAGGCACAAATCTGGGGAAGGTTACAGAAAAATTTCTGTTGCTTTGAAGGTCCCAATGAGCACAGTGGCCTCCATCATCCGTAAGTGGAAGAAGTTCGAAACTACCAGGACTCTTCCTAGAGCTGGCCGGCCATCTAAACTGAGCGATCGGGGGAGAAGGGCCTTAGTCAGGTAGGTAACCAAGAACCCGATGGTCACTCTGTCAGAGCTCCAGAGGTCCTTTGTGGAGAGAGGAGAACCTTCCAGAAGGACAACCATCTCTGCAGCAATCCACCAATCAGGCCTGTATGGTAGAGTGGCCAGACGGAAGCCACTCCTTAGTAAAAGGCACATGGCAGCCCGCCTGGAGTTTGCCAAAAGGCACCTGAAGGACTCTCAAACCATGAAAAAGAAAATTCTCTGGTCTGATGAGACAAAGATTGAACTCTTTGGTGTGAATGCCAGGCGTCACGTTTGGAGGAAACCAGGCACCGCTCATCACCAGGCCAATACCATCCCTACAGTGAAGCATGGTGGTGGCAGCATCATGCTGTGGGGATGTTTTTCAGCGGCAGGAACTGGGAGACTAGTCAGGATAAAAGGAAAGATGACTGCAGCAATGTACAGAGACATCCTGGATGAAAACCTGCTCCAGAGCGCTCTTGACCTCAGACTGCGGCGACGGTTCATCTTTCAGCAGGACAACGACCCTAAGCACACAGCCAAGATATCAAAGGAGTGGCTTCAGGACAACTCTGTGAAGGTCCTTGAGTGGCCCAGCCAGAGCCCAGACTTCAATCTGATTGAACATCTCTGGAGAGATCTTAAAATGGCTGTGCACTGACGCTTCCCATCCAACCTGATGGAACTTGAGAGGTGCTGCAAAGAGGAATGGGTGAAACTGGCCAAGGATAGGTGTGCCAAGCTTGTGGCATCATATTCAAAAAGACTTGAGGCTGTAATTGCTGCCAAAGGTGCATCAACAAAGTATTGAGCAAAGGCTGTGAATACTTATGTACATGGGATTTCTCAGTTTTTTTATTTTTAATAAATTTGCAAAAACCTCAAGTAAACTTTTTTCATGTTGTCATTATGGGGTGTTGTGTGTAGAATTCTGAGGATAAAATTGAATTTAATCCATTTTGGAATAAGGCTGTAACATAACAAAATGTGGAAAAAGTGATGCGCTCTAAATACTTTCCGGATGCACTGTATATATATATATATATATATCATTCCTCTATACACATACACACACACACACGCACACACACACACACACACACACCTATATATACGTACAGAGTGTGTACTGAATGTAAAAGTGTATTTTGTTGTTGCCATTTATTTCCATATTTCTTTACCTTCTGTAAAAAAAACAAATTTGCCCCTAGGGTGAAAAAAGTACCATCCATTTCTGTATGTCAGCACATTCTTATCCATTCAGCCAATAATTAGTGATTAGCATCAGGCCCTTGTCCTTGTTAAAAAAATATTGTTGCCTTACAGAGTGAAAATAAAAGAAAGAAAGACTTTACTGTCCTGTCTGGTAGAATCGTAACTTGCTCTGGGCTCACTTGCTCCATCTTTCTCTTGTGTTCTTACCCATGCTTTGTCTCTCCCATTTCTGTGTTCTGCTCTCTTCTGCTGGGCTCCCTAGCTCTGTCTCTTACTCATCCTCTTTAACTCACTCACTTGCTGCGTCCCTCTTTCAAACTCATTCTTGCCCTCTCTTTCGTAGCTGAATCTCTTCTTTTGCTGACATATTAATAGAACAAATACAATACTTGGCAAAAATGTGAAATTAAAAAAATACATCATTATTTTATAAGAGAATACATGAGGTATATGGTAAGCTAATAATTTTCAAGCAGTGACATTATGAATATGTAAAGAAGTAATGCAAATAAAGTAACACTTATATAGGGTATTATTTTAAGGACAACTGTAATTTAAAATACTAACGAGCAAATGAACAATGGAAAAAACAAGATAAAAGACTTGCATCAAGAGCTATTTATTAGCATAACAGACTCTGCTTTACAGATTTTGGTAACAACTTCAAAGTATATACAAATCCTTACAGCATTTACACAATAATAGTAAAAAAAATCTAGTTTTCCACAGCTGATGAAATGTTTCAACAGTGCTCTAAGGTATGTGAACCACAAATACTACATGTAATGAGGTCACTCACTTGACTTCCATTCTATTGTACAGTACCACACAAGCGCTGTCAGTCAGAGCAGAGGATGATAGAGCTACAGTAAATGGAAGACAGAAAATGGTGATGACAGTATAAGATACAGAGTTTACCACATGGTCTGTGCAAGACTGGACATGAGAAAGCTACGTTGTTGAGTTTTCTACTTACTAGGACTGTAACATGCTTCCACAGCCCACAACTTTATATACATCTGACAGTGCTGCCAAGCGCTGGTTAATTTTACTGCTGATTACATCTTGTTTGAGCTACTGCTATTACACTGATATGGCTTTGATTATGTGCATCTCAAGTGTCATGGTAAATGGCCTAACGTTGTAGCTAGTGGAGCTGTAATCTTAACATTTCTTTATTTTTTTAATTTGGTTGGTCCTATTTTCAAACCCATATTAGGCCAAAACTGCTGTCTCCATTCCCATATAACTTTTTTTTTTTGGGAAAAGCTCACTCAGCTTACTTCTTGACAAGCATGCAGTTTCTGTTAGACACTGTACTCATAACGCAAAGCAATTAAAAAATGTGTAACTTAAACTGACTTCACAACCTTCCACAAACAGAACATTCACAGACTAAATACAAATTAAAATGAAACCAAACAAAAACATAAACTAAAAAGGTTGTAGCTCCTTTCTCACACATGAGACACTTTTTGCGATTCTCGAGCTTGCTTAATGCTGTAAAGCCACTTGATGACCCTGGCATTTCGTTCGACTGCAGAGATGCCGTATGGCACTCTCTCATTAGCGTCTTCATCATCTGTTAAGTCATCATTGCTGTGTCTTGACTGGTCACAGTCTGAACTAATCATACTTGCACTGCGAAAGTTGAGAGAGATTATATCCGAGTTTGCTCGTGTAAAGTTCTCCACACCAAAATTTTCAAGTTCTTCAGGATCCAGTCCGCAGTAGTTAAAAAATCGTTCAACGTCAGCACTGGCGCGGGCATATCTATCACTTAGATCTGATTTAGACCTGTGCAATGATGGTCTCCGACCTACTGCACTGTCTGGCTCCATAGAGTCATTCTCAGGAGATTTTAGAGTATTACAAGCTGTAAAACTGGGTTTTGGTGGAAGAGGTGGAGCAGAACTACTACTAGGTGTTGCTTTCAATGGCTTTCCATTGCATATTCTTCTAATGTCTGATGAACTATGGGAAACATGCAAAGATGAATCACTTGACTGCTCTTCAAATAGCCGTTTACTAAGGTTTAGATTGCTTCCATGTGGGCTTGAGTGACCTTGGGTAGGGAACACCTTCAGAGATTCAGCAAAAGAACGCCTGTTGAGCTCAGTTGATTCCGATCTGTGTGGCGCCCAGCTTCTGGAACTGTGTTTGTGAACTGTCCCCGAGGATGAACCCTCTGAGCTGTTTATGATATTTTTCAGAATTTCTAGGTTTAAATTCTCTCTTTTTAGACTACTATCACTCTTGGAGTTATTGTTTGAGGCCTTCAAGGATGGACTGCTCCCTGCTCGTTTTGTCGCCTGACAAACTGGTGGCTTGGCCAAGACAGCGGGTTTCACGGGTTCCTGCTTTGCATTAATCACCTCTTGACTCTTCACGTATTTAGCCTTGTCTGCTTCCAGTCTCTCCACTGCGCTCAGTCTTTTAGGATTGGGTTCTGCCTGCCGACGGAAATAGTCTGGCCCTTTGTTTAGTATCCGTAGTGGGACAGCCGATGCAAAGGTAGTGGTCTGACCTGTGGGTTTGACCATGCTATCTGTCTGTAGTGTTTCTGTAGGCATGTCTGATGGTCTTTCCCCAGCAGCCGTTTTGAATTCCGTGGTAGGCTCCCCTGAGAGTGCTGGATAGAAACATATACATCAAGCCCGATGAATGGATGATGAATTCGCTGTCCTCTGATTGTTAGCAGCAAGGCCTCATCTCACAGCTCATTAAATGCAGTGCTTTCTTTGAAGACAGCCTTTGTGCAAAATAAAAAAAAGGGAAAAGGACCACCAGACACAAGTCTGTATTAATCTGCTCCACTGATTTCTTTTAGATGAAGAAACGGGGAAAGTAAGAATCCTGTCTTTTCCTTTGTGTTCAACCCAGCCAGTTATCTGAAACAGAGAATAACCAACCATGTGTTAGTAGTGAAGTGACATCACATCTATAGCAACAACACAGTGAACTCCTTTGAAAGAATGCCGTTGGCTGGCTGTGTTAAGAGTCAGAGTCTCACTTGTCAAATACAGTATGCAGGCTGGCTGCCTGCCTGATGCTGCGACTTTATTACAGTATTGAAGTTCAAGAGCAGCACTGAGATTACAGCTGCTTGAAGTAGTAGAATTGTGCAATTTGCCTACTACAAAACTGTTGCACTTGCTTATTACTATTATTTTTTTTTTAATAATTATCAATTAATAATGCTATCTGTGTCACATAACCAGGAGGAAAAAAAAAGAAACCTGGCCAAAATTACATTTATATGGGTTCAGCTGTTCATTCTGCAGGGCAGTATTATTGCATTTGAGTGAAAAAACAATTTCTTTTTGAGTGCTGTTCAAGAGTCAATCAACATTAATGTGTAATTAGATCATATATAATGCTGCTTTAGCTATCCTATAAAATGCTATGCATGACATTCTGCTAGGACGCGTATGCCCTTCTAATACTCTTGTCTGTTTTGCCCATACTGGACTCTTTCTCAGTTTATTACAATGCAAGGCAGACAGTTTTCACATGTTTTTCATGAATAGGCAGATCAAATTAATTTTTCTTCACCATACAACAAAGCATTGGTATCTGAACAAGAAAAATATGTTTAGCTCTTCAGTTTCCAGGCTGACCACCTGAAATCAGGATCTCCATCACTTCATCATGTTCTATTCACACTGCAAAAAATGAAATCTTAACAAGCCAGACAATCTTGAAAAGAAATAATAGATCTTGTTTTTTTTATTTTAAGAATAACTGACTTGAGTAGATTTGAATGTGTAAGATATATAATCTCATTTTTAGAAAATTTAACAAGTTAACAAGTTAAACTTTCTCACTGTATTGGCAGATAATTTTGCTTGATTCTAATACCTTTTTCTTGCAGGTATTAGAATCAAGCAAAATTATCTGCCAATACAGTGAGAAAGTTTAACTTGTTAACTTATTAAATTTTCTAAAAATGAGATTATATATCTTACACATTCAAATCTACTCAAGTCAGTTATTCTTAAAATAAAAAAAACAAGATCTATTATTTCTTTTCAAGATTGTCTGGCTTGTTAAGATTTCATTTTTTGCAGTGCACTTTACCTGGTAATAGTGGCAACATACTGAACTTCACAGACCAGGCCTCCTGATCACCAGAAACATTTTCTATCTCTACCTGTGGGAGTCTCAGATTCTCCCAGAACATGTGCTGCTTCTGGACCTTCTCCCTGTGGGCTACACTTAGTATAGCTGGGAAGACAGTAAGGTGGGGCATTCCAGCAAAATGGTTAAACCACCTCAACAAGTAATCAGTCAACCACATTTTATGTAGCATCTTTAAGGGCGAGCACTATCACAAGTGCTTTTAAAGTAAGCAAGAATATAATATAAACATCACATCATTTGATATTATTCTCTATCTAGTTTATGAGGTCTGCTTTGTTTCATGATAGATTCTTTTCTTGGCCTTGAGGGAAATGTGTCAATATACTTTATTAAACTGTGAAGAAGAACATGAAAGGCTCATGTTGCATCCCTTGCTGACTGACTCAGAACTCAAACGTATACTCATTGAAACACAACCATGCATTTCTAAGTCATATTTTAAAGCTATGTAGGATTTTCAACGTACTGACCTTTCTTAAGAAAATTAAATTCATTTAAAAGTGCAGGTTGAGATTTACTGTATTGTAATTATTCAATACACACACACACACGCTATTGTCCAGTTTATGCCTACTGACACAAAAAGAACTCACCTTTCAATGTAAAAATGAGCAAAATAATAGTACACTCAGTGTTACCTTTAATTTAACTTTCCTGAAGTAAATGAAAAAATGAACAAAAAGATGAAACTGCATCATGTGGATATAAAATAACTGGGCATCAATTTATCAAATGTCACCGCTTCCAGAAACACAAAAGAGCAGCAAAGTCATGAATCCTCACTGACACAAGATAGTCCTAGATATTTTATCAGTCTAAAATGCTGCCCTGACAAGCCAAGGCAATATAATCCTGCAATATAGAGAATTGTCTCCAAAATAAAGAATTCTCTGTAACAAGCTATTAGCAGCAAACTTCAAACACTAGAAGGAATGTTTTCTTACACTTTGTTGAATAATTAAACAGTTGCAGTATGAGCTCACTGCTTGGCAGTAATGTTTTCTGCCAAAGGTCAATATCCAGACAGTATGTAGTATTTGTATATCCAACAATAATGTTTATAAATGACAAGCCATAACGCCTTATTTAATAACCACAATTGGAGTTCACACACTCTTTGTCCAGGAGCACCTTCGCATTTTCTTCTCCCACATTCAGTGTTCTTGGGCATCCTTAAGGTAAAGACTCAAAAGCTCATGTAATCCTTCCCCATGTCCCTCTCGCATCATCTCATCAACAGTGCACTGTTTCATCAAGTCATTCTCTTCCTTTTGCTGTACATGCACTAACCACTAATTATGTGGTAAAGGGAAATGGTAAAGGGAAATAGGCTACATCTTCACATTAGTCACTTCTTTCCGCAATGCATTCATAATCTTGTCTCACAGTAAAAATTTGGAAATTTACTTATTCATATCACAGTCATTGTGAACTTTTTGTATTCTCATTTTACATTTATATAGTATACAAATCATAATAGAGCTTGTAAAAACTTTTCAGTTCTATGCCAGAAAGATTCATCCATTAAGTCAGAATACATGCATAGTTGTGTGGCCTCCTGGACGCACATTCCACCTTCTCAAACTCCACTGACTCTTTACCATTAATAATTTTAACAATTATGAAATGCTCAATCAGACTTCTTGTCTTGTCTAGGTGAGTGTGCAGCTCTGTTTATACTGAACAGATTATTTCAGTTGCAGAATTCCTTTAAAACAAGCCCAATAGATCAAGTCTATCTTACATTTGCACCACACACATCCAACACCTCCAGAACACCTTTAGAGAATATAATTTGTTCTCAGTACCAGAAAACTACACCTTTAATAAATCTACTTCCAGCAAACTGTATCTTTACTGGAAAAAACACAAGGTCAATACAACCACCATTTACCTTTCAACTTTGAGCTTTTCATTTTTGTTTTCATTTTGTTTTTTAACTTCAGTTAGGTTTCACTTTCAGCCATCAGAAAAATATCACCAGCACACATGAACTCTTATGGCAAGTCCCTCCAATGATACAAGAATACTGTAATAAACTTACAAAATAAAGCCTTACCTTTATTCAATAACTTTTCCCTACATACACAGTCCATCCCGATTACCATTCTTCACTCTGAATATAACAACACTACAAACACTAGCCATAACTCCACATCTTCATTTTTTAATAGCCATCTTACTATTCATTTTGGTGTCTTGTCCAATACCTTATCCAATATGTAATTAAGCTTATTTTCCCTCACTCATTGATTTACTTGCATTTGTATCCCAAGGAAGATTGTGTCCGCTTTCAACTAACAGTGCAGGAAACAAAACTGTGGTTCACAAACTGTACTCTGAAGTCTAATTCTTTTCTGTAATGCACTCTGTGACAGTCCGAATAAGCTGCAGCTGAAATCCTGCCTTGAACCCAGGACCTCCAATAGCCATTTCCGAGGTGAGCCGGGCAATACAAACACAAGCAAGCAAGACCAATGTGCATTAAAAATAATTCAATAAAAAGTTCCATTAAAACCAATGCTCTTCCATGAATATAAAAATCAACAAAACTATTGGAAATCCAGAGTAAAATCATAAAGATATTGAGTTTCTTTTTGTTGTTTCTCTGTCTTCCCAAACCACACTCTCAGGGCCCAGTGTGTGTTTCTCTTTTTCTCTCCCCAGCTCACCTAATTGATCTTCTCAGCTGGCAGAGGCACCAGCAGCTGTGGTCCCATCTTACAGCTCTTGTCCTGACTGCCTCCTTCTCCTTTGGAGCTGGACATTTGTCTTCCCTTATGTCACTTCTGGCATCTACTGGATCCCTAGTAGGACATGTCATGATTGCCCTGATCCTCCAGGCTATCCAGCAGGGAACAATCCACCCCGGATTATTATTCCCCTCACTTTCTCATGGACCAACTGAATGCCTGCTTCCCCTCCACTATGCTGGCTCGAACACCTTGATTCTGCTTTCTCCAGTCTATTCCATTCAGAGTTCTTTTGGTCTGTTCACTCCCTGTCCCTCATTCAGACTCTCCTTTAAGCACAGTGTCCTAATTATGACCCACGGACAGCCAATGAGGAAACTGGAACTAACTGCACATTCATGTGCAGGCACGATCAGCCTCAATCTTCCCATTAAACCTCCCGGGGCTACACAAACATGTACACCCAGAGAGCCTGAGTTATACTTTTTTTACTCTAAAAAACTTACACCGCCACAAACCTCTGTTGCGGCTCAACTCACTCTCTCACCCACCTTACCTGTCCATTATAAAGTCTGGATTATTCTGCAGGACCCACACATCACAACATTTCCATTAACTTTGTCTTCTAAATCTGTGAAGGAAGTCAAGAAAGGCCTTGCACTTTATTGTACCTTGCTTCTTCTTTATCATTTTGTTTAACCAATTCACATCCATTACATCCTGTATTTATGTTGCCATCTGCTTCGCAATACTGTATAAGTAATTTTTTCTCTTCCTTATTCTGTTACTCACTTAAAAACTCACACTTCTTTCTACTCATTTTCACTCTGAGGCCTTTATATTCATGTGCTGCCTTCAGTTTACTTTGTTTTTTATCATTTCCTTGTCCTCCTCCTCCTCCCCCACTAAATTGCCACAGCTCCATCAGCATTTCACCACCAGGTCTCCTTATGTCTAGCCTGTCATTTCGCACATCTACACGCAAATTCTGTTTTCTTTTTCAAACAGGTCACCACTTCCCACTTACTGATCATGCCAAATGTTTACATGAACTTTCTTGTCCTTGGTAGGAATGTCTCGACAAATTAACTTCTCATTTAGTTCCATACTTTCAGATTTCTCCATGAAACACGCTCATATTTTTCAAGATTTCCTGCTCATCCCTACTCATCAATGAACCCCAGAATCATCTCTGTATGTCAACTCTTACATCAAAACCAGTATAATTTTGAACTCCCTCGTATCCTTTAAGAATGGCTCCAACACTCCCATTCAGGTCTAGCAGATTCGTCTTCCCTTAAGGCACTTTAGATGTTACCAACAACATTCTGCCCCAAACTAACCTTCCTATTAGTTGCTTCCAGAACGCTGAGGAGAAAATGCAAAGATCATACATCAGCTTATCACCGCAACCAGTTTGTTACTTACTTTTAATCAATAAGCATACCAAGTACAAAAAAACTATCAAGTTACTCTACTTCCAGTTCATACGACTGTTCCTTATCCTTTCTAATTTATTTCTATCAGACACCAAAACATTTAATCTTCTTAAATACAGAACCTCAAGCACCACCCCCCTCCAGAATTTACTATTACGACCACCAAAGACCAGAGATTATAAAAGGGTCACCATTCTATAGAAAACAGAAGTCAGCTAAAGAAGGATGGTATTAATGGGACATCTTAAAATAAAAACTTAATATGAGTGGTCCAAAATAGAGGCAGGGTACAGCCCCAAATACCGTACAGCTCCCTTAGCTGCATATGAAAAACATGCTAGGTGACCCAAGCTTGACCAACATTTGGGATAAACACATTTTATAATGGATCAAAATCTATGGGAAGGCTAATCTGTTGGCCTAGAAATGAATTAGTAAGCAAGAAAAAGAATGAAGAAAAGAAACTGTAAGGAGTGACACTTGGCACATCGGGATTGTGATGTCTTTTCATGTATGAAACAAAAAATGTGGAGTCAGCTTTTTACCACACTTCTTTCAACAAAAAAGCCAAGGGAGTGATCAGTTGTAAATTTGTTTCTCTGTTTTCTTGTTTCACTCAGCATTCTGGTTTTCATGCCATATTCCTCACAAACATTTAATAACGTACGACATAAGATTAACTGTGTACACACCCAAGCTTTCTGAGAGCTGAATAAGCTAAAATGCATTTTAAAAGCAAATCAGGCTCTTACCTTGTTCTTCAGTAATGTTCTCGTATGCCATTTCTTCATTTTGAAACAGCTTTAATACATAAAGTTCAGTTTCTTAGGTGAATGCATACCTAATCTTCAAGATAATGAAATGGCATTTCTTTTGTAAAATATATAATAATAAGCCTGTGATGTGGCAGATATGTCTATTGTGTATATAAAGGAATAACAAATAATATATAGATTGCTCCAGTAACTCAACTATTAACTGGCCAAGAAATAAGAATCACATCTTTTCATTATATAACACATATGTAGACAAAGAAATAACCTGGTCACATTATGCATTTATACTTTTTAATGGAGTGAGACACCATTTTAAGAAAGAAACTCTAAAATGACAGAAAAATCAGGAAACATAACAGATGCTACTAATGTTTTGGTAAAATACTGTTTAAGCAGGATTTCTGAGGAAGATGTGTAGAAAGTCTTTAACACCAAAGTAAATGTTAAGCTAACATATTACTTTTTTCAAGCTATAAGATTTAATTTACGCAGAAAATATGAATTCTCTCTAAGCTTGATTTTCAGATGAATAATTCATTTTCCCCCATCTATTACGTTGCTGTAGAGGTTGAGTAAGAGGGCAGATTACATGCTACATGCTTCTTATTGGCCAGAATTGTACTTCCTGAATGGTTTCCTTTTTGGCTTCTTGGTTCTACAGCATTCAGTCCAAAAGATGTCTCCCATCAAATTTATATTATGACACAAAAAGAAACAGACTCTAAATACAGAGTTTGGGAAGGATCTCCACAGAGGCAAGTGGTTGGTGCAGCTAACCATCTTATATTATTTGTTCTTTGCTCCACATTATAATTTGAGTTGGCTTAAGGCAATGTTAAACAGAGGGCACCTTTCCTATACCTCCTCTAAGACATATCTCTAAAAACATGAAAGGAGAGACTGCAAGAATACTGATTCTTTTTAGTGTAAACTTTAAATATAATTAAACTGAAGGCCTGCAGAAAAATATCTTACCAGCTAATAAATTTTGAAGTAGGACAAAGGTAGTAGATCTTGACAATTTCTAATCTGTAGGTTTCTATTATCTTGCTGATATGCAATCTGTTGGTTCTTTCCCGGGGGCTGTTAGTGTGCATTCAATCTTCCTGACACAGGACAACGGCTTGAGAGGACAGGTCTTGGAATCGGTATGAGGCAAAGTTTCTTGATCTGGAAAAAAATACATTTGTAAGACAGTAAGGGCCTGCTCTTTATTACAAGCTACTATAAAACCAGTGGTATTTTCTGTAATGTAGTAAGCAAATTGATACCTATTATAGCAACAATGACCACAATGATGATGCAAAGCCTTTCAGTCTTACAAAAATCAGCATGTAAGTCTGAAAGGCAGAATTCTACCCAATCTTGCCATGCTAAGAGCTAAACATAACTGTTCAGTGTGTTAATCTACCTACAACAGGAAAGCCAGGAGTTACCAGCTAATACTTGTGAAGATTTTATAAGATTTCCAGAATAAAAAACATGTGCACAAGGAGAAAAAACTATAATAAAAAGAAGAAACAGAGCTCTAAATACAGCAGGTACATATTTTAATTTGTAACTGCAAACAAAATATTCAATTATTTTCCTATACCAGAATTAGTCTTAGAGCAGAAAGTATAACTTCCCTTCAATTGTTCAAATATATGGGAAAGCAATTGTGGGGAGCAGCTGGGGGCTGTGCCCAGCTGGTATGCCTAGAAGGATCGGGAGAGGGACTATACCTCCCCCGGACCACAAGAGGGCAGCCACCTTGGTTGGTATTGGGGCCACAGGAATGGAGCATGGAAGCTCAACCCTATAGGGGCCCATGGCCATCGCCTGGGGGGGCCCAGGCGACTGAGAAGCCCTGGACATCAGCACTTCCGCCACACCCGGAAGTGCTTGCAGAAGTATTACCAGGGACACCCAGAGTGCTTCCGTGTGCTCATGCAGCACTTCCGCAACACCAGGAAGGGCCACAGGAAGCTTATCAGGGGGCACCTGGAGCACGTCCGGGTGGGCATAAAAGAGGCTGCCTCCCTCCAGTCATTAGCTGGAGTTGGGTGGAAGTGGACAAAGCTCGGAGGAGAAGAGTGGAGGTGGTGAAGGAAGGACGGACTAGTGGAAGGTCCGGACTTGGGTGTATGTAGTGAAGGGACACTGGGTTGTGTGCGGGAATGGAAACTTGTATATATTGTAAATAAACGTGTATGTGTTTGGAACATTGGTGTCTGCTTGTCTGTGCCAGGGCTGGTTTTCCACACAATATATTAGAGGAGAAGAACGTATTCTAATGAAAATGTTAAATCTTGTCAAATATAATAAGAAATAAAAGCTGAAAGAAAGCTAAAAAGTCAACACTTCTAAAAATATTTAATATGTATTAATAATAGTGTCTACACAAAATGGAAAACACGCTGAAACATTTACCTGGACATCATTTTGAAGCCTAAAACAAAACCCTGGGCATATCCTTTAACAGTCATATAAATGCTTTCTTAATGTGGATGTTTTAATTTTTCTTCATTTCAAGCACTAAAACTCTGTTACACCCTGCAGATCCACATATCGGGATGTAATGCACACACACACACACACACACACACACACACACACACACACACACACACACACACACACACGCACACGCACATACACACGCACGCACACACTCCAAGTATGAATAGAGGAAGGTACTTAGGGCAGCATGACATAAAAATAAATACATATAATAAATAACAGTACTGCAAATATCTATAGCACTAGGATTTTACTTCTTAAAGGTTAAGAAACAAACTTTTAAAGGCAATATCTTATATGCTAGTTCTGGACAATGAACGGAGATATTACTTTCATGAGAAATTTCTGTTATTTCAGTATATGGAAATTTATGTTGTATTGATTGTAATATTGTAATATGTATCACAAATGTGCCCTTTTTTCTAACATACTTGGAAAAAATAGTTATCACAGAGATAAAGTCTCACCTTATGCATCACAATTTACTTGAGAAATTCCAGCCTGTCTTCCACATTGGTTATAGAACAGAAACAGCGCAAACCTTTATTGTAAACAACAATCTATTATCCTCTGAAAATGGAAATTCAATTTGGGAATAATGTTGTTAGACTTAAATGCTGCCTTTGACACCACTGCCCACTCTATTCTGTTACATAGGCTGAAAAATTACATTGGGCTCTCAAGCACCATCCTTGCATGGTGTAGTTCTTATTTATCTGACTGATTACAGTTCATACAGTAATGTGCTGACACTGCTCTGTCATTATAGTTAAGAGGTTAAATATGGTGTCCTGCAGAGCTTTGCTTTTGGATGTTTACTGTTTTCGTTGTACATGCTTCCATTAGGAACTATTATTAGGAAACATAATATTAATTTATTTACTTTTATGCAGATGATACCCAGCTATACATTTCTTTTAGACCAAATGGTATTTCTCCAATAGCATCCTTAGTTGTGACAGTGAATTAAAAGACTAAACAGATGCAAACAACTTATCTCTGAATACAGAAAATACAGAGATGTTACTTACTGAGGGGAATAACACAGACCGCAACAATATTCTATTACTTTGAACTCAGTTGGACCAACCATTAGTAGTGGTGGCTGGTGAAAAGAATTTGGCCAGGGGTGCAGTTTTTTCAGGGGGGAACAAACGAAAGAAGCACTTATCTATTATATAGTGCCTTTCACATCTATTTATTATAATGATCTATCTATCTATCTATCTATCTATCTATCTATCTATCTATCTATCTATCTATCTATCTATCTATCTATCTATCTATCTATCTATCTATCTATCTATCTATCTATCTATCTATCATGGTCCTCATCATAGTGCCAATGCACATCTTTCGCCTGTCCAGTACAAGACACATGGGACAAATCCAGGCTAAAATGTATTATATCCTTTCCACCATGCTGCCCAGTCTGATGCCAGCTTTCCCATTTTTACTGTGCTCCAAAACTTTTACATCCACAGTCCTGTTATTCTTCCCTTAATTTGCCTTATAGATGCAGAAAGGAACAGGTGCACCTGCCACTCAAATTTCATATCACACATGTCTCTAAATTGTCCAGTCCTCTGCAAACTTTCTCAGTTTTCCAGTCAGCCAAAACCCTCGCCATAATGTCTTTACCGCCACCTCTGTAATCTTCCAATAACGTGAACTTCCGTCTGTTTTATAACGCATCCATAACCTAAGTCCAATCCAAACCTTATTCTGCCTCTGCTAATAGAGTGCCCAGTCCTTGGCCATTTCCACTGTATTCCATAGATCCACATCATGCAGTTATTAGTCCTCTGATTTTTCGAAAGTCTTGCATCCCAGTGTATTATTTACCAAACCCATAGCGTCATTCCCACCCTAGTTTTATTTTACATTTGATGCCAGTATGCCCAGCCCTATGCCAGTTTGCCAGTCTTATCTCACCTGAGCACAAATTCACATTGTAAGATCCACAAATCCCAAAATCTTACAACATAACTTGCCCACCTAACTTGTCTTGTACTTCACCAACAACCTAAATCTTATTCTGCCTTTACGATCAGGATACCTATATTTCTTTGAACATAAATTTTGCCCTCCTTTTCTTCAGGCCTGAAGATTTCTCAGTTACCTTCTGATTAAACTGAGTCATTTCACTAAGCCTGCCAAAAAATTAACCTCATACTATTGTCTAGATCAGTGTTTCCCAACCTTTTTTGGCACATTTTTTTGTAACCAAAATCATCTCAAGGCACACCACTATCTTATTAACCACAAACACATTTTATCTCATACATGTACTCAACAAATGGTATTATAATTGTCACATTATGTAAGTCGAAAATGTCTTTGAGTTGTTGCCCTTATAAGTAAAACCAATATCGGAGGAGATGCTGCTTCCAGGTAACAAGTGATGTTTCCGTTTTTTTAATAAGATACTGAACGCAACGTTTTATTTTTTTCTTAGGTTTTGAGCAAAGACACACAATAGCATCAGTTACATGAACTAGAAAGGAGACAATTCAGTCCATCAAGCTATTATTTTTTGCTAACAGCAAATCTGTTATCATCAAATGACTTTTAAAATTCATCATGGTTTTTACTTCGATTACTTGTTCCAGATTTTAGTCACTATTCATCTATTTGTGTGAAAATGTGCATCACAATTTCAGTCTGGAATAAACTTTCTCTAAATGTTCACCGGTGTCCACGATTATGTTATTTGTTGTTTTACTGAAATCACTTTTTTGGATTAACCTTAGAACTGTATTCATGTGTAAATAAACGTGAAGTTGTTTTTTTCCTTGCCTCAATTTTATGTCTGCTTAAAAAAGAAATGCAAGATTAAGCACAAAATAAAAAGAAGGACTGAAAGGGTTAAAAGGAGCTCATTCTAGTAAAGTAATTTGCTAGCATGTGCCATGAAACAAAAAGACCAGCTAAGGTTGTAATTATGCCTTTTCATGCATGAGCTATCAATACATACATACTAAAAACCATATGCATGATTGCTTAAGAAATGTCTGTAGCAAAAAACAATCAACAGTAATTGGGAGTGGAAAAAAACAAATTGTGCAAACTGAGATAAAAGGACAGTTAATTTATTCAAAACCTGCAGATGCTTGCAAGAATCACATTAATGCAATTTTCACACTATGGCCATATTGTAGATGCTGTTTCATATCAGTGTGACTTCAAGTTGGTTTTCTGGCTATGACAGTCAACAGACTTTTGAAAAGACGAAAAAAAGGAATATTCATACGTCATGTAAAAGCACAAGTTCCATTAGATAAAAACACGGAAGGACTAAAACTGCCAAAGCAGTTTAACAGGACTGCTTGCCAGTTTTAATATTCTAGCTATCGTATGGTAGAGCAGTTAACATCTCCAGCAGGGAACCTTTGTCTACAACATCCTTTCTTCTGTCGAACCGACTTTGATTTAACTTGACGATCACAGCGGGGACACTGGTGACAAATGTAGCCAGCAGGTCCAATTATAGACTTCCTCCTAACCCCCTTCAGTATTTAAGTACCAGAGCTTTTAAATCCGATTTTGCAGGATTTCATACATTTGTTGTCCAAAAAAACGCCAAGGCACACTTCTGTCATACCCGATACTACACATTCAGATATCTTGATGTCCCAACAGCCCATTCACCCTCAGCTTGCAAGCACTCCATAATTAGGGATTTCCTTTTCTTCTACAGTAATAAGAGAAAGCAGGCAGTTTGAAAAAACAGGATTTCAAACAGCAGCTGGTTGTCATTAGGGAAATCGCTAAAAAGGAAAAAAAAAATTCTTTGTGCACAGGCTTTTTGGATTACGAATTCTTCTCAATCAATCTTGATTTTTGTATACCACCTTTCAGAGTAGCTGTCATGGAGGAACAGTGGTTAACACTGATTTATGACAGCCCAGGAAATCTAGGTTTGAGTCCTAGTCCAGTTTATGCAGAGTTTGTAAATTCATACCTTGTTTACAAGGTTTTTCTTCTGGGTATTTTGGCTTTCCTTCCATATCCCAAAAATGTGTATTAAGTTAACTGCAACTCCAAACTGGCACTGTAAGAGTGAGAAGTGGGTATGACACTGGGTTTAAATTTTGATGCTCTGCCACCCCATTCAGAGGTTTTTTTCACCTTGCGCCCAAAGGGGCTAGGATAGCCTCTGAGTACAATGTAATCTAGAACTGGATTAAGACATTTTGAGAAGGAATGGATGGATGTTTCACAGTAAGCCGTATTAAGCCAGTTAGGAAATGTATGCAACATTCAGGTGCATTCAATGACTGTGCAGGTACTGTAGCCCTCAACTCCTATAAAACTTATTTACATCCACCAGAAAATAAAGCATGAAGTACTGTTCCCTAGATGGCAGCTGGCTCAAACTAGTAATGCTTGCCTTTATTCACATTACACAAGAATGTCAAATGTATGGAGGAGACTGCAGAGTGACAAGCTATGTGGGATTTAATGCCCACTGGTTCCCCTCACTCACTCAATTATGGTGAAGCAGCAGGCTTTCTTTTAAGGTCAACCCAGGAACTGCTTCTTGTCACCTGCCCAAGTCATCCACACCACTTCTGGGTTGTGTGGAATCTAGGGCAATCCTCCCCTCTATTGAGGTCTCCAAAGATGCGGACAGGGCTACGTTTCCAGACTCTAATTCCCATGCTACCCTGTGGGTGTTCTAACTGAACCGGGATCAGCCCTGAGAAACACTGCCACCTGGTGTACTGGGGAATGACATGCTACTGGTCCTTCAATTATGTCCTCCTGGCCGGGTATGAAACCTTCCTATATCCCAGCCAGGATTCCTGTCCTTCTTTCCTGGTATTTACAATAGTTAGTGAGTAAATCAACCATAGGCAGGGCCCATTAAAGTTTTACATTTTAACAGGAACCAAAAAAATCTATATGCATGGGTTGGACCAAAGGAACACCAAACAGTAAAGATACCAAATAGAAAATGAATATATGTAAATCAAATGCATGTACTTGTACTTGTCAGCCACTTTTCTGAACTAAGCTTTCAATACATAAAGTGGAATTATTCTTCATTTAACATGTAGGACAACAGTTAGAAATATTACTCATGACAAGATAATTTTGGTTACATTTTATAATCTCAATATGCTCACTGCTCCTGGTATGACCTTCCTATTAAAATGCTCAAACATGTTAAACACAGTCATTAATAATTTTTTTCCCAGCTATGCTTATTTTTGCTTCTAGAAGCCAGAAGACATGATGTTTTCTACTCAGTTCTCTCTTATATAAACTAAGGTACGGTAAGTCTTTAATTATTTTACAAATGAAGCAATTGAATGTTTCACAGTTTAACTGTAACAATCGTCTTTGTGATCAACTTTTAGAGTTCAGTGGGAAGAAAATGGCAGTCATGAAAAAGAACCATGAATGGACATCCGCATTAAAAGCAAGCAATAACATCCATCCCTTGCTATGCCCACTGCCCCAGACCACCCTGAAATAGGGGATCCTTTAGGATTCAAAGTTAAAGATGCCAGTTTAGACCAATAAGAAAGACATGACAGACATAGCAAGTCCCAAAGCTGAACAAAGACACAGAAAGGGAAGAATTTACAAAAAGAGATTGAAAACACAACACGGACACCTCACTCAACCAGCCTCTCACCAAACACAGCAGCTTGCCACTCTCTTAAATTTGGAGCCAGATGATCTGTTAATCCATGCTACTTAAAGTTCAATTGGGACCAGACTGACGAAACAGGATTTCCAAAATTTACAGAGTAAGTGTCAGAATATTTCCAGTAAGACCTAAACATTAGTATTGCAGCAACTGTACTTACAAAAATAACCTCTGCTGGATAAAAGTAAAGTTATGAGTAGAGACATTCAGGCACAGTATGTATTAAAAAGTGTAATATTAGCAGAGAAAAAAGTGGAGGGGAGGATACAGAAATTAGATCAAAAACCAATAACTGGAAGTCATTTAGTCCCAAAACATGAAGAAAATTGCAAAGTTGAGGAACACATGAGAAAGATGGAATTAGATGTTAAATGCACAGCATAAAGTATAGGATGGGTGAGGCATCTGTGTACAAAACTGCAGACTGAGTATAAAGCTGTGGATGCACTTACAGTAGGTGAGTAAAACACTGAAAAGGCTCTTGAAAATGATGATTGTAAAGGCGTAAGAGCAGAAAAAGGAAAATCAGAAATTAGTTCTTTTCAATTGTGTTTAATGAGAAAGTGGAGAGCTTTTGTTTGCTACGATGGATGCCTAGCAGCTCTACTGTAGAATAAATCAGCAGCAGTCAGAAATCTAAGGTTAAGGTCTGTTATGACTACAATTTTGGATCTAAGAGAATTAGCAGTGGAGTAGAAAAATCTGTCTCAAAAACTGTTGTCAAGGGGTTTATTTAATAAGAAAAAGGCTGTCCATTTTAGTAAAGGTAATACAAGCTAGCTACCCAGAAACATAAACATGTTGTCCGGGGAAGTAATGCGCAAAAACATATCTGTCATACACTGCAATACTGCATAGCACATCTGGAGTAAAACAATCTTGAAAATAAACTGAAGTAAAACAAATAATTTACATTTGAAGACAGTTTATGCATTTAAATAACACTTTATAATAAATCTGAATTATATTTCAATAGTGGCATTCAATCTGAAGGCCCCAGTAGGTAACATAGGCAGATTAAACAACCTTATGGATGACAAGTACATTTTTTAAATAAACAATGCAGCATAAAATGTCCATAACTACTGTACATATCAAAACCATGCTCTGTTGCTCATCCACCTGAAAACACATTTGTTTTGTAATGCTGAAGATCTGTTTTTTTGCCACCAGAAGGCATTTGCAAGCTTAGATGATATACAGTGGTTCAGGATCACATACTAAATCCTGCAGCAGATGTTCTTCAAAATTGTTGTTTAACCAGTTCATACAAATTACTCTAGTGCATTGAAGCTGACAGTAAAGTGAGCTAGACAGGAAAGGCTTCCTCCTGACTCACCTCCCATGTAAATAAAGAGGTGAACAAGTAAATACACTCTGATTTTTTTTCCTTTATTAATATAAGTGGATATATCAAAATATGATCTTCATTTAAACAGACTCACTAAAATCAAGCAGACCACACCAATAATGAATAAAGGACATGGTGAACAGTAAAGTCCAAATATGGCACTGATGATTTCAGCAATGCACAAACTATCACATACTGAGAAAACAACCTCCAAATCATCTTTAAAGCACACAAAAACATGTAAAGTAACTAAATACAATGTTAAGTAAGGAGGTTAAATACATGAAAAATGCATGAAAAAAGAAATATAGAGATAGAGAGAAGAGGCTACTAAAGTTAAAAATACAAACAAACAAAGTTTTAGGTAAAAAGAGAAAACTCCAAAAGCTGGTGGAACCTCAATTATCATCCATTATGTTTGAAGAAGAACAAAACAAAAAAATGGTTAAACTAAATAAAAGATTCATTAAAATCAAGCAGAACACACCAACAGGGAATAAAAAACAACAGTGAATAGCAGGGGTAGACTTGTAAAGTTGTATTACATTTGGCATGGTTGACACAGGAAATAGATTAATGTTAAGCACTCATAAGTTTATTTCTGATATCTTGCCCATCAGCAGTGCATGATTAGTTACCGAAGTTAGCCAAATATTCTTAAGGAATTTTATTGTCAAGGGTCACACTGCCTCATCATTTTAAAATTAAAGTACAGATGGTACTGTTGCTTACACAAACATTTATGGAAATAATCATGGGCCTCTCTAAGCAGACATCTAAGACAGAAAAGCTACAAACCCACAGAGTTTGCAGAATTGACTATCCTAGTACAAGCTAGTCAGCAACAGGCAGTTTGTGGAGGAGTACATGTAGTGATCGCACACTGTTATCAGCAATGTGGTATGAGAGGCTAAATTAAGTTTTGAGACTGTTTCTAGATACCACTATATTTTTAAAGCGAATTGTCTGAATTTTGTAGGTTTTGAAGCCCATCTATATTTAGCTGCAACTGTGTTCAAGCTCATTTTATTTTAACTACTTCATGCACAAAGAAAGAAAGAAAGAAAGAAAGAAAGAAAGAAAGAAAGAAAGAAAGAAAGAAAGAAAGAAAGAAAGAAAGAAAGAAAGATCTTGTCTATCCAAAGCACATTATTCCAGAAGTCTTGGACTTTCCCTAGGTGTTTATGGACATACTTTAGTGTTGTCCTGGTGTTCTTTCTAGAAAGCAAAGGTTTCCTCCTGATTCACCTCCCATGTAAATAAAAAAGCGAATAAGTAAATACACTCTATTAAATATTTTTTCTTTTTGAATGTATGTGGACATATCAAAATCTCACCTTCATTTAAACAGACTAGCTAAAATCAAGCAGACCACACCAATAGGGAACAAAACACATGGTGAACAGCAGGGGCCTTTATATTGGAGGTGTACCTTTAAGTAAAGGTGATGTAATAAAAAAAAAAGAGAAAACAAACAAAAACGTGACTTTGCAATAATTTATTTAAAAGTAAAACAAAGAAAATAACTGATATGCCAATTCTGTCTATGGAAAAAGAAAGTACACTCTTGGCTGTAACTGTCCCATTTGGCAGAAGCAACTGCAAGTAGATGTTTTCTTATAACTGTCTCAAAGTCTCTGAGACTGATTAAAAGAATGTTTTTCCCTACTCCTCCATGAAGAATTCTTTTAATTGTATGAAGTTTGATTAATGTCATGTGTGCACAATCCATTTCAAATACCCACCACAGCATCTTGATGGCATTCAGATCTGGACTTTGCCTTGACCATTCCAGAACCCTCCTCCATTTCCTTCTTTTCAGCCATTCCTTGAAGATTTAGCTGGTATGTTTAGGGTCATTTTGACATGTTGCAATCCACTCCTGTTTGAGCTGCAATCTTCTGATAGATGTTCTCATATTATTCTCAAGCACCCACTTGTACAATGAAGAATTCATAGTGGATTCTATGATGGTGATCAACTCAGGCCATAATGCAGCAAAGCAGCATTAAACAATAACATTTCCACCACTATGCTTTACACTTGGTATTCATTCTTCTGATCAAATGATGTGTTTGTTTTTTTGCCAAGAATGTCTTTTGGTACTGTGGCCAAAAAACACTCTCTCTTTGTCTCGTCTGCACATTGTTCCAGAAGTCTTGGTCATTGCATTGGCGTGTCCATGGGCATACTTTAGTCTTGCCTAATGTTCTTTTTTGACAGCAAAAGCTTTCCCCAATGCTGACCTAATTTCTGCACCCTCTTTCTGATAGTACACTAATGCATTTTGTCATCAACAGCAGTAAGAACTACATGTAGGTCCCGTGATGAAACTCTGGGATTGTTAGCGACTTCTTTCAGTATCTTTGTGTTCTGCTCTCAGGCAGAACTTACTAGGGTGAACTGCTGTCTGTTTTTCAGTAATGCTGTAAAACCACTGCTAGCCAACATAGAATGTATAAGTCTAGTGTAGACAAAGTGTAACTTTGGGGGTCTGCTGCAGAGAACAGACATTGGGTAAAGGGCATGTTAAACTTTGCTGACCCTCAACAGAGTTGAAGATGTCATTTTGGTGGGTAAATGTATCCTTCACACACCTTGATTACTTCTCAATTTTTAATTTCCAGATTTTATCTCAGTAAAAGGTACAAGTACAAGCTCAGGAAGAAATGTTATGAGATCCAACTGACCACCATTCCTCTTCATATTAAAATATGTTGTACTGTAACATGATAAAATCATGTTGAATGCTCATTCAGATACTGTCTAAAAACTTGTGTTTTGCAACTCACTTTAAAAAAAGACACTTACCTCCTATATCTTATTCTTAGCCAATTATTTTATGAATTTGTCTTGACTGATGTCTATCTGTAATATTCATTTACTTTTTTTAACTGATTTAATCACCTGCCTGTAATCTTGATATTGTCTAACTTTTTCATTAATTACATTTTTAATTACTTAGTAAACAATGTTTTTAAATAAAAATGTATTGTGCTATAAAATTATGAATAATGTTTATTATCTGTCTAATAAAGAATGCACTGAAAGATCCTATTAATAGATTATTGATAAAAGACAAATGTCTACTAGTACATTTTCAAGACAAATGTCTTTTTTTACATTATACTATGTTGGGCTTAGTCATTTTGGTTTAGACTTATTCTGAAACATAGATTTAATATATATTATAGAAACGGTCATATCCATTTATTATGAAATATTTTTTGCACTACATGAAGGTGGAAAACAGTTGTGTATGTTTTTCAGTTGTGTTAACTAGCAAAGAGTTGTAGTGCTTTACAGAGAAAATGCATTCTCATCTTCTTCTCTTTCAGATGTGAAATTATCTCACTCTTATGTTAGAGAAGTAATCTCACAAAACCATGTCTGCCTCTTGTAAAGACAGATACTTCTATCTAGTAAACCTCTGCATTATATGACTACGACTCCCATTTGATTTTGTATTTTAAAGAGCAACTACTACCCTTCGACTATTTTTTGACACTTTAATTTTGCTTTTTCTGAATTACTTCTTTCCTTTTCATTACCCACAACCTTTTCTGGTGACATAAAGATGAATGAATGTATTTTAACTATTTGACTAATTCTCTTATTTCATTATAATGTAATTTCCTGTTTGTCATTTCATTAGTACAGCCTTTGGCCAAACTAATAACATCCATTACTTTGCCAAGTTTGGAAATTAAGAAAATGAAAAAAAACAAACAAAGAAATGATTTTAATAAAACAGCATTTTGAGAGATTCTGCCATTTATAAAAGGAGTCCATCTGTAGTCTTTACCTCAATACCCGTCTCCCATTGTGATGATCTTTTACTCCCATGGGTGTGATTTCCTGTAGCTAGTTTTGAGAATGCTGTAATTGCTATTGTACTTAAGAAAGGGTAATTCAAGCTCTTAGAGTAAGATTTTTGTAGAAATTCAATAAACAAGCTGTCATTTTATACCAATGATATGTCTGAATATACAGAAGTAGAAAAGTAATGTCACGCTAATCAGTTTCAGACATGTCTGTGGTTGATTGATATGTTACTTTCACCCTCAACGGTCACTGTGAACAGACAATTGAATAAAAACATATTCTTATCAGACAGAAAAAGGTGACAATAATCTGTTATAAAATGTATTACTTCTGATTTCCTTTTGTTCTCATAAACATACCCAGAAACATGAAATGTGTGTTTTTTGCAACTGAAACCTTTGCCACTTCAAAAGTGGATGTATTCAGTAAATTGTAAGGCTTTCATTTTCATGTTTGGATGGATGGTCCACAGAACTCATTTTAATATGCACGAACACACCTAGACTGTTTTTTTTTAATTTATGTAAAATGCATTATTTAAGAAATCAGTTTCCCATGGGGAATTAATGTATACTATGAAAGAGGAAAAAATTGTGACTTGGAAAAATACCAAGCTTGTCCTTTAATTGAGTTAGAAAATGTTATGCATGTGTTGTAGTCACTTGTATTCCATTTTTGTTGCGTGTTTCTGCACCAAAAGTACTAGTAATAAATATTATAAGATATAATAACAATAAGCTGAATTGAAACTATTATATATAACCTATGAAGTATTAAATTACTCATTACCAAGAGTTGCTCTCACACAGCGAGAAAATTGGTTACCTAAATAACATCTAATAAGGCTCTAAAACAGGGATATCAGATTCTGGTTCTGAAAGGCTGCAGGTTTTCATTCTAACCATCTTCTTAATTACTGACCTGTTTTTGCTGCTAATTAACTTCTTTTGCTTTAGTTTTAATTAATTTGACTCAGGCCCCTTAGTTGTTGCTTTTTCCTTAATTAGCAGCCAAACAATAATGAGAAACAAAACAAGCCGCTACCCGACCAGCTCACCTGTGCCCATCACACAGGTTTCAGGTGAAGGCTTCAGTAAGATTGATCTCTCAGCTCACCAACACATTTTGACGGTGTTCTTAGAAAAAACAGAAAATCAACGGTTTTGGAAATGTTTGCTGTGGCAGAATAAGAGCAGCAACAGGCCATGGAATTAAATAACGGGCTTAATTAAGAGCAAGAAATGGCTTCTCATTAAGAAACAGGTTAAGGTGAAATTGGTTTGAGTTTGAAGCCCCAATTTAGCTTATCATCTGTTGGCTTGTTTCATGTCTCATTTCTGTTTGGCTGTCATTTAATGAATAAAAGAATCAATTCAAAGGCAGGAATCCTTAAAAATTGGTCTATTAAAATGAAGAAAGGAGTTTGATATCCCTGCTCTAAAACATACAGTTATGTTTATATAAAATACAACATTGAGGACCGTTCTATAATACAAGCCTTCGGTACCCAAACTTTAGAGGGGAGATATTCTTACCCATTGTTATATTGAAAGTGACAGTTTATACTTGAAAACTCCTAGGAAGTAGTCAGCAGTGTCATCTTTGTTAGGAAGTTAGTTTTAGGAAGTGAAAAAGATGCTTGATTACTCAGTTGTCTTATATTTAACACAACAGAGACTAGGCCTACTTTTAGAACATGACATTTTCAAACACTGACTGGCTTCCAGATCTTGAAAGTTTTGAAATCCCAATATTAGGCTTGGTGCCGATGACTTTTATTTATGGTTTACAACAGGCAGCTTTAAATTAAAAAATACTGGAATATTTAGCTGCAGATATTTTTTTTTTGCAAAAGGACAAACAAACTTTTCTAATGGCATACATTTTACTAATAAATTAACCTCCTATTCTTAGGTGATCACCAGAAACATCTCAAATCTGTATTAATTAACAACGGTTCACTAATAATAATTTATAAGTTAATTAAATATCAACTTAATCGTACTGTACCGTTAAAAGTGACCTGCATTACAACTGACTGAGGAGGTAGACTGGTTCAATCTTTACAACAGACTCATTTGTGACCCTGATTAAATTTAATAATCTACAATTGTTTACATTTGATTAATATGCATATCTGTTAAAAAGTAAAGTGCTTTGAGCTACTGCTCATTACGAAAAGTACTTTGTAAAGAGAAATATGTATAAATTAATGTATTTCTAAAAGAGACATATTAATGAACAAATTAATAAGAATAAGGCATGTTCATCATTTTTTCCAACTACCAGCTTTTCATCAGTTTAATCCAAACCAAAGTCATGGGACAATCAGAATCTACCAGTACAGAACAAGGCAAACAAATGGGGCCTGTGATATACAGAAAAATTATCAGCTAGTTGTCGCAATACCAGAATTTCAAACTTCAATATGACACTAAGTATTAAAATTCCATACTGTGTTTGGTACCCAATACAGTATATACAGTAGTCTAACTTAATAAAAAATGTATTTAAATATATTAAAATCTTTTCATTAATGAAAACAAATAGTAGAAATTTTAGTCATTAAAGCACAGGAATAATTACCCACATTAGTAGTCAATAGCCTTTGGCATTAACCTTAATGCACATTATTGCCCATCCCAATACAGTTTCCACCCATCTGCAGTCATAACCTTATATAGGCAGTTTCTCTAAAAGTATGGTGAAACTGCCACAGAACAGGGCAGTTGCCAAAGTAAAAAAAAAACAACAATCAAATCACAATTATTGTTGTGCTGTGCAGTACTTTATGTAATACAGTTCAAAGGAAAATGTACCATTCATGCAGACCCCATCTATGAATCGGTGGCCACAGCCAGGCCAAATCCAATCAACTTTCACTTTAGTCACCATCCCACATTTCAGTTTATACTGTAATACACAGTATATGACCACACGGACAATTAGTGCTCTTGTTTTTGCAATTGAGCACTTAAAAGTTAATAGCTTTTATTATGTAGTAAATGTGATAATATATCATTTTAAAATCACACGTAATAAAATAAGAGAAAGCAACGTGCTATGGCACACTCTTCATGGTGAGGGTTCAAAAATTGAGGGAGCACCAGAGGTCTAGTGCTAAAGACTGCCACCCCTGAATGAACAGTGTAGAATAAAACTGGTCTGCTGATAAAATTAATTGCAGATCCCTGTCTTAATGCATTTAAAATTTTAATTAACCACAAAAATGTTTTAACCTGTAGTAAAACAACAAAGTTCAGAACCCAACTTAAAATGCAAAAGTTTACAGACTAACACTGAATAATGTTTTTTAATTTATAAATAAGATACTATAAGAAATGGGACTGCAACTTGAGACATGACTATTGTTAGCCTATGAGGCTCAACTGTTAAAAGTCAGAACAAACAGAAAGTGCATTTGTAACTTAGGCCATAAAATCGATACTATGAAAAACAAATATTGGAAAAATTTTAAAAATGTTACAATTGATTCTTATTGATATTTTCATATTTTTGACAACCCTAATATCAACAACAAAAAAGAAGTACTACAAATTATTAAATGATTAAAATGTGCAAGTTCTTTCAAAATTATTATTTTTGGGACTTAAAAACAAACAAGGCCATTGTTCCAACTTTGCTTTCATATATCATTTGGAGTAAATATCTTTTCACTTACAGGTATTCTTTACAACTACATTTTAAGAACTAGGAGAAGATAATTATGTGGTCAACAAACAAATATAAATCTTCCTGCACATGCTACTTTTGCTAAAGTAAATCTTCCTGCACTTACCACTTCACTAAGGAGTACTGGTCTACTGTACTTAACATCAAATTTAAACTGGCTGGAATACACATGCCTGTACCGTATCATATTTACAGTAAAAACAGATCAGCAAGATATAAAGCAATATAAATTCCACCAATCTGAAAAAAATGAAATCTCTGTTACAATCCCTTTGGATGATTCAATGAACAGTACTATGTGCTAACATAACCGTATACCTATTATTATATATTAAACTGACTACTATATATTAAAATCCAACTATTAAGCACTTCAAGTGAAATGGGGCAAGAAATTACATCAAAGAAAGACCTACTAAATATTTGCATAACTTTATATACATACTGTATGGGTAGTAACACAAGGTAAGAATAACCTCCAATTTTTTTTAAAACTTACTTAATCCAGTTTATGATCACTGAGAGCTGCAGGCTCAACTAACAACATGAGGGCCAGAAGCTTATTTTGGATGGGACCCAGACACTTGGGTACTTTCAATTTCACTCTTTAGGTTTTAATTGAGGAGTAAGCAAAAAGTCAGGCAAGAAACTAATCCAAATGCATGGAGAACAAAGACACAGATGAAACTGAGCATTTCACAAAACACTGTGAGGCTTCAATCTAACAATTAATGGAGGTTTATTTAAACCTTTTGTTTGGATTTAGTTTGTGTATGATAAGTAAGAATAGCTCATCTATTAGGCAAATTCACTCATTTGCTTTTTTCTGATTATTACGCAATTTCCTTCAGTTGATTTTTACTGATATGGGTAGCTTAAAGTTAGAACCTAGCCAGGCCACATGGTAGAAACTTGATCTGGCAGGCACATTAGTCAACTGATAAATGCACTCACTGACCCTAGGCAATTTAAAGTTCCTAATCAAACTGGTGTCTCCCAAACAAAAATAAAAAAAGTGTGTTTAAATAGAGTTGGACAAGTGTGAAGTGGTGTAATGCTTCCTGCTCCACTATAATGTTATCTTAATATGTAAACCTTTTGTTTTAAACATTGAGAACAATTATTTCATTATTAAAAGTATTTTTTTACCTACACATTTTACTGAAGGAAGGGAAGAACTGAACTAGTGGTGTCAAAACTGGTGACATTTGGTTTGCTAACTGCATGAATAATAATATCCTACAACTATATGCTGGAATGCTGTGTATGGATAGTAATGACAACAAAGTCACCTGATCCTGATCTTGAAATTAAGTGGAAACAAATGTTAATGACAGCCAAGCTCTTGTGACAAGCATATTGCATTCATGAATTTTTACCTATGTAATGAATTTGCTTTTTGCCTTGCAAGGTTTAAGGCAACATCACGTATAAAGCAGGACCCAGCCTTGGGCAAGTGACAGTAAATTACACCTGGCCAATGTAACCTAATATACACTTCTTTTAGATAGGGAGAACCTGAGAAAATGTGGTCAGAAGATCACTCTGTGACCAACTCTTAGATATAACTGTGTTATCATTGATCTAACCTATATTCATAACTAGTCACACAGTAGTTAATGATGCTTCTGCAAGTATCCAGTGTTTTGAGTTCAAATCCTGTGCCCGATCATTGCCAGTGTGGATTGTGTACAGTTTTGTCCATATAGGTTTTTTGTGGTATCACAAAGAGTTTCATTTCGGTACAATGTAGGTGTGCAAATGTATGAGCTGTGCAATTGACTAATGCCCCATCTGGGGCTGGTTCCTGCTATGTTCCTAATTCTGCTAAGATAAGCTACAACCATACAGTACTGTGAATTTGATTTAGCAAGTTTGAGGATGTTATGTTGAAATGTACAAAGCAATACATCCATCGATTTTCTGAAATACTTCCTATATTCCAAGGTTGCGACAATTCAGTATTCATTTTGCCAACAACAAACCAAATTACGCCTCTTTGAATATGCAAATCAATATAAATATTCCCTTAAGTTCAGTGTTCTGTGAAAAGATAAAGAATAAGAATATCAGCGAATGCCACGTGTAGGCAAGGAAAACGTACTATTTGTTGGTTTAAGCAGTTGTATAAACAACACTAAAGGAAGTTAATCGAAAGTTCTAGTTCAGAAAGCGGCATAGTGCCCGAAATAAAAAAGAAGTCAAATTTCAAAGTCGCCGTGAAAAGGCGAGTCATAGCCCACCATCTGAGTATCATTTGGAAGCTTATTAGGGTACAGAGAAAAGGAAAAAAAATAGGAACACAGTGGGAAAAAAAGCTTGAAATGTCAACTGTAATCTTAAAATTTCCACTTTAATCACATAGTTTACTTTGTTATTACAGTAGAACTTCATAAAGTTATTCTTAAAATCTTTCAAATCACTAGTTTCTCAAATCCCATCATAACTAATGTAGCACGTTAAATTCTTCATATTCTGTATGATTAATAGTTTGGGATTTTAGCTATAGACATTAAACAACAGCAGACACCTTAAGTCATAGTGATAAACTATATTTCAGGCTTGCATTTGGTGAAAGGCAAGGTGCTGTATCTAATTATAAGGAAGAAGAATTACATCTTTAGCAGGTAAGATTGCGCTTTATTTGCAGCTTTTCTGGTCATAAAGCACCTATTTTGCTCTTTATGTATATCAGCAGAGGAAAGGTACACATTTATTGCAATCACTTTTTATTGTAACTAATACTCTTCCTTGGAATGCACCACCAATTGCTGTCACTACCTGGCCCAGAGTGTTCACAATGGAAAATCCAATTCCCCTTTCACAGTATATAAACAGTTGCCAAATAAAGTCTAATGCAAGTCTTTGATAGAACAGTCAAAAACAACTCAACTCCAAAACAAAGGCACTGTAATTTGGAAAGAAGTTGTTAAACCCTTTAGGATTCCAATTACAATGGAAATTACTTTAGAAAAGGAACACTTTTTAATGTAAAAGTTGTGGTTTAGAAGGTTTAATCTTAAGTCAAAAAGCTGTTCCATTTAGAGAAAAGAAGATCGCAAGTAGATACTAGGACACTTGCAGCGCTGGCCCGAGGCATAAGCAAACTAAGTGACTGTTTAGGGCCCCTGAGGCCACCAGAGGGCCCCAGGAGTGCTTGAAATGTCCTAAACTTTTTTTTTTTTTTTAAATTATTGTTATTATTGGATTACAGGGTTCTAACTTGTAAAACATGAAAAGAATCAGCAGTAAATTTCAAGGAACACAAACAGTTTATTCATAAATTGCTACAAAACTCAAATTGGTGTTGTAGCAGTGTCTGCATGTATTAGATGCTTTCTACAATTTAACTGGTCTGGTTGTCTGATACGACAGACCTTTCTGTTTGTCTATATGTTGTCACCAGCCTGAAGAAAATGAATACTTATTTTACCATTCTCATGACAGTATCTTTCCAAGTCCAAATAAGAACAATGTCCTTCGTTTTCTTCTTTGAGCTGGAAAAAAATATTCCAATGCGTCATGCCATTTTTTCATGGAAACTCTGCAGGGTCATTTTCAACAAATTGACAGTCTTGCCAAAACAGAACTTCAACCAGCAATCTAACTACAACACAGGTAGGCTACTTATTGGGTCTCCCGCTTTGCCAGGATTACAGGGCACCCATTGTGCTATTAAAATGAGGAAATAGTTTGGAAGGCACAGATGAACGCTATTCCCCTACTGTATAATGCAATTTACCCGGAATATACAGGAAAATCACTGCATTTTTAATTTAAAATATATATAATTCTGCATGGTGTCAGACATAAATTATGATGTATAAATCTTGCATGTTGTATTCTGGCATGGATTTATACTACATGTTATGCCCCGCAGTGAAGCAGCACGATCACATGACAAAGAAATGGGAAAAATGACAGATAGAACTTTACAGGGTGGTTGAGTTCTAATTATGCAACTCTTAATGCAATGCAGGAAAACAATGCAAGACAAAAGAATTGTTTGAAATATCTAATAATAAACGAAAATGGACTTATATTGAATTAATTCACTGATTTTCCATGTAATGTCCCACTTGTCCTCCATTCTCTATGTAATAAATTTAATAAGTTACAGCGTAATGAAAATTGAATAATTAGAACTGGACCACCCTAAACAATCTTAAGGGAACATATTAATATTTTGTGACATATTACGTCTAGAGTAATCACACAAAAACACAATGTTATTTTAAGCTGATGTGAGCTGGTGTCACGAATCGTGTGCATGAACTTGCATTGTAAAGGATATTATATTGGATGCGATCAGTCAGACTAATATCAGGTTACAGTCTTCTCTGTGTCGAAAAACTGCAAAAACAGTTATGTCACAGAAAAGGACATATCCTTCTGGAGCAGAGAAAAGAAAAAAGAAGAATTAAATGAGATCTGTGAGTTGTACCCAAATCTTTGGATAGCTCTCTGGATAGCCTGCACTCTCCCTGTGACTGTTGCGTCTGCAGAGCACAGCTTTTCTAAACTCAGATTAATCAAAAATTACTTGAGATCTTCCATGGCACAAGAAAGACAGAGGGCTTGCACTGATTAGCATCAATAACACCGTTGGCCATCAGTTCTGTTATAATGATGTCATAAATGACTTAGCCTCCAGAAAAGTTAGGAAAGAGAGTTTCTAAGGTTGTAATCAAGGATTCTAGGGATTCTAAGTGTGGACTGAGAGGGCTTGCACTGATTAGCATCAATAACACCGTTGGCCATCAGTTCTGTTATAATGATGTCATAAATGACTTAGCCTCCAGAAAAGTTAGGAAAGAGAGTTTCTAAGGTTGTAATCAAGGATTCTAGGGATTCTAAGTGTGTAAATTTCCCCTTGGGATTAATTAAGTATCTATCTATCTATCTATCTATCTATCTATCTATCTATCTATCTATCTATCTATCTATCTATCTATCTATCTATCTATCTATCTATCTATCTATCTATCTATCTATCTATCTATCTATCTATGGTGAAAGTATAATATTGAGGTAGATTTTAAGAGAAAGAAATAAGAGTATCTGGAAAAAAAAGAAGTAAATGCCTTAAATTTTACTTTGGAATTTCTTGGCACATCTGTACATAGTTTCCTTAATTATTCAACTTTATATTTTATTCTTGAACAGTGATTGTAATGTTGTTACAGGTTCATCTTTTTATTGTACGTCATTATTCAAATATTTATTTAACTTATTTGACGTTGGCTTTGTCTTGGGTTGCATTTTTTATTTTTAAAATAAGTTATTTTATTTAATTTGAAGTTGATAGTTGTTCTGCACTTTTATATGTTGAATTTTTTTTTAACAAAAAGGAATTAAATTGTTTAACATGTTTACAGTAAATGCATGGCCTAATGGTTTGTTTGGTTACTTTTCAACACACCACATTCAGTATACAACTTATCACTGTACTGTACTCAAAGTACTGCATCTCTTTGTATAGGGATCCTAGCCCTCAGCCCCCCCCAGACAGTCCAACTGTTTGCTCTATTCTAACTCCCCTCTACAACAGAGCCAAGCAAATACTGAACAGCTGGTTCAGGTGTGCTGAGAGTTAGGATAAAACAAAAAATTGGGCTGTCTAGGGGAGCCTGAGGACTGGGATAGGAAACCTTCACTTTTTAAAGTGCACATTAACATGAGATCACTTTGGTGAATTTAATACCTTTTAAGAGTAAAAACCACAGAAGGGTGAAAACATGCCAGGCTGACGTTGGCATAATGTAAGCAACAGCAACAACTAATAAAAGTGATAATGGGTGTGTTAAATTTATAGTAGGTGTGTGAATGATCTAGCATTTACAATATTAGTTTTGGCATGTGTATGGTAAAGTTGCTTAACATAAAAAGATGCCCAGTGCCCCACCTATTAAAAGTAAATCAAAAATGAAAATCTATAAACAGAGTTATCAAATAAGGACTTGATGAAAACAATCTTGCTGTTTCATGCATGCTTGTTATGCTACAAATGTGTTATACCAAACCATACCACATCCTTCTGAGATAATGTACTGCAATATTAAAGTACACAAACTAAGGTTGATTTTCAAAATCAATATACTGTAACATTTTCTAACCTGCTTTATTTAATTCACAGTTGTAAGGGTTACTGCCTGTCCTAATAGCTTTCTGCACAAGACAGATCTGAACAGAAGTCATCTAAATTTAAATTAAAAATTCTGCTTGTACTTCACTATTACACACAACAAAAAATGTTCTAAAATGGGTAAATCTTCATTTAAAGCCCAAAGAGATATTCACCATTTTAATTCGTCCAACATTAGTCACTGAGCCATGGCTCTGAACTCTTTAACAGTTAACCCACTGCTTACAATCACAAGAAAACTATGTTTCTTCCAATGCACAATAAAGGTATTTGGGCCACTGTTAACTACACATATGATTAAAATCTAACCTAGATGTAATAGAATGTGTAGTATATGACTGTTGTGCCAGAGCACATATTGAGAGATAAAAAAAACAATTTAGAGAAACTAAACTTTAGGTCAAAACCAACAAAGCAATCAACCAATTCACCAACGTCCCACAGAAACACTGTCTTATAAATATGCAAGACTTTATAGCTCTAATTCACCAAAAGAAACAAATGCAAGATTAATTCTGGAACTACAGAAGTTGGGCAGCAGCAGCTGAGGGCAGCTTAAATACCTCTGCAGTAATGACATCAGACACTGTGCAAGCAGTGGTCACATTTTATGTTTCTCACACACAAATGAGAGCAAACGGGTCAATGACAATACAATTCGGTATGTGTGGCAGAATCCAAAATAGTGATGCATGCTCTTGAAAATGATCCACAAAATGGTGTCACTGTGACATCACAAACACATAGTTAATAAATAACAACAAAGTCAAAATGAAAATAATACAAAAAAATAAAATAATCAATATGAAATCTGTATAATCCAAAATATCAAAAATCATAATAATCTAGCTACACAACAAAATAATCCAGACATTTTCTTTTATTCACCATTCAGCCGTGTCAACGTAAAAACAATTCACAAAGCAAAAGCAGGCTGTCACCTAAGCAAGTCATGGGCAAAGTACAAACAGTGACAATTAACCCTGACACTTTTTTTTGGAAAAAGTGAAAGTTTACCATTAAGCAGGTCAATACCCTAAGTTCTTGTCTATAAGCCGGACTCATGTATTAGCCGGAGACCAAAAATCATACGAATTTTTAAAATAAAATCGTATCATAGATAAGCCGGACTCATGGATAAGCCGAACGTACTATAACCTATAACTAATAGAAGGGAGGGAGGTCAGTGGTCTCACTCGCGCCCATTTAATTTCTTTAAGGGGGAGAGAGTGTGAGATATTGCCGTCTCTCTCACTCCCCGCATGGCGCGGTTGGAGCGGCCGGAGCGCGTTCTTTCTGCTCTGGGCGTCGCCGAGTCAACACGAGCGCGTAGCGGTCATTTAAATTGTGATTTTATATGTAAGCATATTTAAATATATATCGCGGATTTCTGCGGACAATGGGTCTTTTAATTTCTGGTACATGCTTCCTCAGTTGGTTTGCCCAGTTGATTTCATACAAGGGACGCTATTGGCAGATGGCTGAGAAGCTACCCAACTTACTTTTCTCTTTCTCTCTCTTGCGCTTTCTCTGATCCTGACATATGGGGATTGAGCAGGGGGGCTGTTTGCACACCTAGACGATACGGACGCTCGTCTAAAAATGCTGAAAGATTATCTTCACGTTGCTATCTTTTGTAAAGCTGATTCCTGAAAAGACATGCTGCACAGTGCATACTTAAAAGCTCGAAGGGCACGTATTGATTTTTGACTGAAAAACAAACTCTCCCTCTCTCTCTCTTTGTCTGCTCCTGACGGAGGGGGTGTGAGCTGCCGCCTTCAACAGCTTTGTGCCGCGGTGCTTCGCATACTTAAAAGCCAAACAGACATATTGATTTGTTTGCTTCACTCCTTTGAAGAGGAAGATATGTTTGCATTCTTTTAATTGTGAGACGGAACTGTCATCTCTGTCTTGTCATGGAGCACAGTTTAAACTTTTGAAAAAGAGACAAATGTTTGTTTGCAGTGTTTGAATAACGTTCCTGTCTCTCTACAACCTCCTGTGTTTCTGCGCAAATCTGTGACCCAAGCATGACAATATAAAAATAACCATATAAACATATGGTTTCTACTTCGCGGATATTCTTATTTCGCGGGTGGCTCTGGAACGCAACCCCCGCGATGGATGTATAAGCCGGACTTATGTATAAGCCGATATTCTATTTTTTCATTTTCACAACTTTTTTCCTTAGATAAGCCGCGGCTTATTGACAAGAACTTAGGGTACTTCTTTAACTAATCTAGAAATATTCAAACAGTTTGAGATTTGAGGTGTATAGTAGAGTATACTCCAAATGTGTGCATAAATACTGCAGACAATACAGAAAATCACAGAGAAGAATATTTCTTGTGTTGCTCTTACACTCGCTGGTCTCTTGTATAGACCCTGTTTTTTTTTATAAATTTCACATCCCCCTGTGATCAAAAGAAGTAGGACATTGCAACACATTATTTCTAGGCTTCTTTCTTCCAAACTTCCGCCTTGTTATGATACCAAAGAGACTAAAAACAGAAGTTCTTTTTTACTGCTCGGAATTGCTCCATTCAAGCTTACTTCTTTTAGTTGACAGTATACAAAAGACTGTGTGTGTTGCTGTGGTTGATCTTTATTTGCTCTTTTCTTGACCAAGATTCTTAATACAACTTTCAGAAACACCACACACAGTTATGGATATTTAGTGAAATATATTATTCTGATCTCGTAAAAGGATCCTTGTGAACATTTTTGTTCCTTTTCTTAAAATCAACATTTCCAAATTTCTAAAATACCAAATTGTAAAGTTGCTATTTGCCATTTACTTGCTTAATCATTACTCTTGTAATTTATTTCAAAAGTTGCTTAGACTGTGCAGGCTGTTTCAAGCAACTTTTACATAAGAGGAGATTTCAGAAAGGTTGGATATTTATGGACTGTTTGAGTTCTTGTAATATATTTCAGTTTGACTTTCCCAATCAGAGTTGGGGCTGACAAAATTTCTTTGAAATGCTGAGTTCTTGCTGAATACGGGCAAGACAATGGATCACAAAGGAAGCCAGTGGGTTTCTAGTAATCTTTTCAGACAAAACTTTAATTAATGTGTTGACTGAGTTGAATCTAGAATCTGTTGAATTGACTAATTTGATCCTATAAAGCTATGTGATCTGTTATCAAAGGGGTATTTATTTTATAATTTACTGTGCAATGGGCATTTTTATAAATATGAGCATGGGAAGGCTAAAAAGCCTGGGATTTCATAAATCAACATTTGACAATGAAAGCACTTTAGGTTACATTTTTATCCTCTGCTAGGGCACATTATTTTCATTCTATTAAATGTCCATCAAAAACTACTTATATCCTAAATCCAGTGAAGCTTACAATAATTTAATTTTTTTTACCCCTTTCATTGTGTGCCTAATGTGTTGCTCAATAAACAGTATTTTTCTCTTCTATATACAACATTATATTATAGCAATAGAAAACGCTGAAATTTAAACCTCTTACAAAAACAACTCTTTTTCAAGCTATTACCACATTGAACTATTATACCCGCACCGGGTCATTAATGTGCTCTTTGTAAAGCCATGGAGCGTTAATGTTCCAGAAACTAGCCAGAGGGTTTTGTAAAGCAACAAGAAGGTTGTCATGACAACAGGCTATATGTACAATGCCAGATCATTAAAAGCATTTGCTGCCAACAGCCTTGTGACCCGCTAATTTGTAAAACTGTGCTTCTGGTCAGCAGCCATTATGGATTTTAGTGTCATATCCTGGAATATTTAAATCAATGCTTTAACTTTTATAGACACTCTTTTTCATTATTTTGTGTCACACTGCATGCTTTCCTCTTTCCCTGGTGCTTGTGGCAAAAGAGTCTTGGGAGTCCTTGGAGACAAAGAAATTCACTTTCTAGCCCACTAAACACAATTATACTCAATTTATGTGGACAGAAGTGCTGCCTTTCCTTAATGTATAAGTAGGTTAATCGTAAAAATTACAACCAGACAGTAAGAAGACTGTCAATTCCATGCGTCATTAATGTCATGTTCCACATGTGCTGCTTTTCTTTCCTTGAATGCACTGGAATGGACCTTTGTGACGCTTCCAGAAATTAATTTCAGACAAACAAAAGAGTAGGATGTAGTGACACTTCTTTTCTGGAAGCCACAAAAATGAAGGCTGACATTCATGGATATTTAAGTTTACTAGTCTGGACATAAACAATGTGTATGTACTAAGCTATATGCTTTAAGAATAATGTTACTGAATCGTTAAGTTTAAACTTGAAAATTTTTGCTTCTTTTCCTACTAAGCAGGCACAAAGCAGAAATAAATATGCCCTAAGGTGACAGCAAACACTTTTTTGTTATTTATTTATTTGGTTTATTTATGGAAAGACAATAGCCCAATTACGTTTTTAAAATTATTCATTTTAGACTAAATTTGAATACATTTCTGTGCATTTGCCTTTTTCCCCACTACATTGTGTACCCCTTTAAAATGCTTATACAAACTTTATATATAAATGCAGGTCAGAAAATGAATGGCCTGAGAAGAAGATAGTTTTTGAATAGGCTCTCTCACACCATAGCCAGGAAAGCACAAGTTGCAGTTAAGGATGAAATTATGATTATGCATTAGGGAAGATTTCAGTCATCTTTTATAGTTACATATCTGGTGAGCTTTATACCACCCATCAATTTTCAAATCTTTTATCTGTGCCACTTGGAAGAACAGAAACCAGAGTATAAACTGTATATTATATTATAGTATATATTACATGTGGAATGGGACACTAAATAGAATAGAATGCCTTTTATTGTCACTATACATATGTACAATGAGATTAAAAGCAGCTCCTTCAGTGCAGACATATATGTAGAACACAACAAGTAAATAAACAAATAAACAACAAATGGTGCAAAAAGTTGCAAAGAAGTTGCAAGAAAGTTCTGCGACGCTATATACATATGGAAAGAATAATAACTATTGCACTATTGGGTTATTGCACATTATTTAAATATTGCACAATAATGATGATCATGCGCAGTGAGTAGTGGATGTTGGACCCTGAGAATAATGATATTGTACAGTATACAGACATGGCACAGTTATTATCAGTACCATTTAGATATTGGATATTGCACAGTTGATGGATAGAAGGAAGTCCAGGGGTTGGGGGGTTAGACTGTATAGTCAGTGCATGTGTGAGTTTAGAATGGTTATGGCTTTTGGGAAAAAACTGTTCTCGAGTCTGTTTGACCTGTTGCCTTCAGGGAGGCGCTACAGGTGCATCAACAAGGACAAACAGATCAGAGCCAGGGTGGGAGCTGTCTCTGATGATGTTTGTTGCTCTGCTGAGGCAACGGGAGGTATAAATATCCATCAGGGAGGGGAGAGGGCAGCCGATGATCTTCTGTGCTGCCTTTACTACTCTCTGAAGCCTCTCCCTGTCTGCCATGGCGCAGCTGCCGTACCATACTGTGATACAGTACATCAGCAGGCTCTCGACAGATGAGCAGTAGAAAGTCAGTAGCAGGTTGGAGTCCAGGTTGTGCTTTCTGAGGACCCTCAGGAAGTGTAACCACTGCTGAGCCTTCTTAATGACTGCTGTGATGTTGTCTGTCCAGGAGATATCAGCGGAAATAAGGACGCCGAGAAACCGGAAGGTATGGACCCTCTCCAAACACTTGCAGTTGATGTAAAGGGGGGCTAAGTCGGTGCTGTGCCTCCTGAAGTCAACAATGATCTCCTTGGTTTTCCTGGTGTTCAGAGCCAGATTGTTCTTTGAACACCTGGCTGCCAACTTCAGGACCTCCTCTCTGTAAGCTGCCTCGTCTCCCTTTGAGATGAGTCCGACCACTGTGGTGTCGTCAGCAAACTTGACAATGAGATTGTTGTTGTGGGCCAGACTGCAGTCGTGGGTGTAGAGACAGTACAGAAGGGAGCTCAGCACACAGCCGTGTGGGGTACCGGTGTTTAGTGTGTGAATGGAGGAGTGGTGGGGGCCAAGTCTCACAGTCTGGAGCCGGTTGGTAAGAAAGTCTTTTATCCAGACACATGTGAGAGGGGGGAGGCCAAGAGTGACCAGTTTGGTGATTAGAATGTCAGGAATGATTGTATTAAAAGCTAAGCTGTAATCCACAAAGAGCATCCGGACGTAGCTCTGCTGCTGCTCTAGATGGCTCAGCATATCACACGTAAATGTGATCATACTATAGCCTGGCTTTCAATGCAACTTCAAACTTAATACAGCTATTAAAATAACGTCTTTAATTGATTGCTGACAATGTTGGCTATGGTACGCTGATGGTGAGTTAACAGTGATTCTACATTCAAAATAAAATACAAATATATAAAAAGAGAATACATTAATACTGTTATAACCCATTGTTTAAATACAGTACTGCATAATCGAAATATCAGCTGATATTTCAGTGAATCAATTGTTTATTTAAGCAGTTCTGGGATCTTTTGAAGAGCTGCACAATTTCTTTAATCAATAAATAAGACAAAGCCAGAAGCAAGCATTTGAAAAGGTAGGATAAGAGTACCTTTCTTTTCTCTGGGGTCTTGAACCTCTTTGTATAGCACATATTATACATGATGACCATGCCTCCGGAATAATGTTAATCTAAAACTCCCATACGTATTAATAATTAAAAACATCTAATATTTGGACTAGACTATCTGATATTAATTAATTTCTCAGCAACCAATTATTTCTAATTACATGGATATACCTAGTTTAAATCCTCAGTCAAGATGCACCAGTTGTAATTTTTGACACTAATTCCTACCACTTTTTTTTTATTCACCTCTTTTTCTGATTTCCTATTTCTGATAATGCCCCTTCTACAATGTGTCAAATGATCAACTTAAAAACAGCCTGTAAACATTAGGATTCTGTTCTGTGCAAACATATTTTATGCAATATTCATTCTTCTGCAGACTTAGAGCATTGCACGCATTTACATATATAATTTATATACCAGGGGTTCCAACTCAGACTCTGGTGGGCCATACAGGCTGCAGGTTTCATTCCAGCCACTTAATTCTTAGTACTAGTTTTTGCTGTTGATTAACTATATTTGCCTTAGTCTTGACTTTTTTTTTGTTCTTCTTTTACCTTAATTAGTAGTCAAACAACAATAAGACATGAAGTGAGCCTACACATGACCATCTAATCACACAATATTTGAAAATAAAGGTGATTTTTTATAATGCAAGCAGTAAATATATACTCTTACATCCTTACCTTGAACAGGTTGTTCTGATCATTGATTGACAGGCATATACAGGACAAATGACCAACTGCATCCTTGCATTACATGGATATTGATTTGTAGTGTTGCTGTCCTTAATGAAACTATTTATTTATAATGGGCAGTCAAATGTATTTATGGAATTACAAACAGACTTCAGTGTTCTCCCCAGAAATTTTTTCCAGCTGGGTGGCCTGAAAAAGTAGCTGGGTGGGGCGGGACGGGAAAATTTGGTGGTGGGGAAAATTAAATGTGCACTATTTTTATTAGTTAATTATTATTAATTTTTTTCCAATGCTCAATATGACACTTGAGTTTGACACTTGTGCCAGAATATTTTTTATTAAATTTAAGAAGTATCCAATTCAGGATGCTGCAACCCTAACAAAAATTTTAAATAACAATTGTTATGACATAAATCAAGAGGCACAAGTGTTGTTGCTGTCGGGAAGAAAAGTGAAAACAATGAAAAAAACAATTAAGAAATATTCTTCAAAGCCAACTTGCATATGCAGAAGGTGTCTTCAGTCAAATATTTCTTCTTTTCTTCCTAGAAAAGGAACAACCCATTTCTTTACAGTGTTCCAACAGCTTTTCAAACAACGTTGTATGTGGCAACTCATTTTTTGCCAACCAATACATGGATCTTAAAGCTCCCACAAAGGCATTTCTCTGTAAGTTATTTAACACAGATAGAGATCTTTCAATTTGACCGATTCCAGTTTGCTCTAGTACACACTTTCCTAAAAAGTCAGCAGAAGGCTCAATGTGTGTTTTACTTTTTTTATGGTCCAGCAAGCTTTCTTTTCCAATTCTTGTGCATGGCACGTTTACCCAAGGTAACTCCCTCCTTGGGGGATGTTTGTTTGAATATTTCATGCACAATGAGCACCACATACCATTTTCTTTGACCATTAGCCAATCAAAATCTTTAAACCATTGTGTGTTTATGCCGGATAAGTGGTGCTTAGATTTATCAACTGGCAGAGTGTGTGCTGAAGAGATTTCCTCTGATGGACCAGCCTCTGCAATGTCTGTCTGAAATTGCCACATGAGGAGTTGACGCTGCACCTTCATTAGTTTGTGGTGTCTCTTTTCTGAAATAACTGAGCAGTGTTGTTTTCTGAACACTTTTTTTGCTCATGTTGGTAAAACGTTTGGAAAAAAATTAAAAGTACCTATGAATAAGACTTTTGACTGGGAAAGTGAGAGCCTGTTGGATATTCAATGCACACTTGCACTACGGCAGGGCAAGATATGAACAAAAAAGGAATGGAAGATGGGTCACTTTAACAAAACTACGGAAGTTTATTAGGGCCATAGTGAAGAAAAAAAAAATACGGGCACATTGAAGAAAAAAAAACTATATGTCAAGAATAAAGTCGACATTTCCACTTTATTCTCATAGTTTATTTTGTCATTAAAGTAGAATGTGGTAAACTAAACTTCATCTTAAAATCAATGTTTAATTTACTAGATTTTCTCAAACCCCGTCATAAGGTAGTGTAGTGCATTAAATGCTTTGTGTTAAGTGTTCCCCGACTGAGTTGTTAATCACTACATGCTTCTTAAACGGACTTCCTCTTGCACTGAGGAGGTACCGGGAGGGATCGCCGCACAGAATACATTCACTTCATGATATTCCGGCTCTCTGAACATTTACAATACTAAGACAAATACTTGATATCATTTTCATGATGAAATGCATTAAAGCATGTATTAAACATGCACAGTAGCGTGACAGTAGTGCTGCTCCCTCATAGTAAGGGGTCCCCAGGTGTACATTCAGTGAAGAGAACTTTATGGCAGGTGTGACGAGGCTCCAAAAAACTGAATGTATAAATGGGTATTGTGCAGGTTTAACTTAAAAATTGTGTAAATTTTGGGTTCTTGATCTGGTGGTCGGAGACATGAACACAGAATTCAATGGATGTTCTTCTAAGCGGGCTTTCTTTATTGCATGCGTGCTGTCTCTATCTGACGTACCAAAACCCCAATTCCTATCTTTCCTTTTTCTTTCTCCACATAACCAATCACCACACGATAACACAAAGCATTTCATGTGCTAGATAATTTATGACGGGGTTTGAGAAAATTTAGTAAATTAAATATTCATTTTAAGATGAAGTTTAGTTTACGATGTTCTACTTTAATGACAAACTACGAGAATAAAGTCAACATGTCGACTTTAATCTCGAGATAAACGGCGAGAATAAAGTGGAAATGTCAACTTTATTCTCGACATAAGCTTAGCAGCAACTACACAGACTGCATGGACACTGAGAACCGAGACGTCATTTCCTGACGCCCTTTTTCTGATATCTGATAGGCTGGTTCCACGAATCTTTTTTTTATTTTATCAGTCCTACTCTCGCCCGCCCACCTCCACATCCTCTTTGCTTGTGAAGTGCCGCTCCGCTCCCGCTATTAGCATGTACAGCCTCCTCTCGCCTGCCCACCTCTCCATACTCCTTGCTACTGTAATTAAACTGCTCCGCCCCAGCTATTACCATGTACACCCCCCATCTCGAAAGCCCACCTCCCCATACTCTTTGCTTGTGAACTCCGCTCCACCTCATCCCCGCTATTAGCTTTAGCACCTCGCAACTTGCGATCCTACTTCTAAAATATTTGCCCACCCACCCGCTCGTCTCTGTGAGATGACAGCCGGGCGCTCAACTAAATTAGCCAGGAGGAGCGCCCGGCTAAAAGACGCTAGGGAGAACACTGGACTTCAATTTTTCACATTTTTTGCGGACTGTCAGTAAATTAGTTGGCAACCCTATCCCAATTCCCAGTCTGCTTACTTTGAACAGGAATGTAACCCTACCCCCAAATAACACTCTCTGAAATTCTTTACATATACATTCACATGTGTGAACAATTGACAAAAAACACCAGAACAAATATCTGAGTGAAAGATGTATACAAATACCGTACAGATCTAATAATCATAATAATATATACTCAAAATTCACATTATTCCTATGGATTACCCATTTCAATTATAAACAGTGCAGTTTCCTGTACAATTGTGTTTGCAGTGACCATCAGCAAAAGCCAAGTCAATAGGGAAAGGAAACACTAATCTAAAGCTGGAAAGTTTTACTCATGCATAACTCTATATAGCATATTCAAGAGTAAACCTCTCCAGTGATCTAATATTATTATTATTACTTGACTGACATCTTCATTCAAGGCAACTTGCAGCATTTGCAACAATTGGTTTCTTTTGTTTTTACAATTAGACCACAGGCAGGTGAAGTGATATACTCATGGTCACACAGTGTCAGTAGCGGGTTTTGAACCCACAGCCTCAGAGTCTGATGTTTGAACTCCAAAGTCTTAACTACTACACTACACAGCCTGCTAAAAGAATTAACCCTTTGTAATACTGTATATAGAGAAGTACTTAGTCATATACCACTTTTCATACATCCAATTAACCGAAGGCACTATAACTCAGGCTCTTACCCCCAAAGGAAGCTGCGTAACACAGCATGTATTAAATATATATAAGAGGCAGCTATTTGATAAAAGAGTGACATTATGTTGACTAACACAAACAATGCATTTTAAAAAGGTAGCACGTTTGCTGACACTCACCTTTGTTCTATTTTTAAAAACCTGTCTACAAAAAAAAATACTACCTAAAACTGACTACCATATATTCTTTCTAGTCTGGCAGCCTCCACCTTTAAAGTGCAGAATACAAAAAGGCTAAACACTGGGATGAACTTGTGTCCATGCAGTTCAGTAGACAGCAGCTGGGATGTACGGTCAGTAAATCTGTGCAACACATTGGCATGAGGCAGCCACAAGTCAGTCGTGACCACATGTACACTGCAGGATGTGGTACCAGAAACAACTTAAATGTATGCAAAATTGATTCAACATTAAATAAGAACTGCGCTGCCTGAGTTGGGTGACAGTAGTTTTGAAAGACAATGGAATCTGTAGATGGCACCAAATGGTTTGAATTCATGTAGGAATTGCAAACGGGAAAAATAAAATTAAATAAACAAATTTCAAGAGGTGTACCCAGAATCCTGGTCAAAGGGCAGTAAGTCATAAGACAAAAAGGAGTACACGTAACCAGAGCCAAAAAAAATACGCAAGACAATATTTGTATTTAGAGGGGCAGAGAAGTTATAGTAACCAGTGAATTCAAAACTAATAAGAAGTGATAGTAAGGTTCTTTATAGTTCAAGAACGCAAACTTGTAGGACCAGGAAATGCCCGACACTTATCTTTAAAGTGTTGCGGTCTTGACATCATGTTTTACAAACTTCCGGTTGTCTAGTCTAGCGACAACATAGCAACTGAAAAAAACATTGTTTCAAAAACGGCTGTGTCAATAAACAAAACAACACAGTTCAATGTTAAAAAAAATGGGAAAACAAAATAATATTACCAATGGATTCCTTGTCCTTCGAACACCCAGAATCTATTAACAAATATTTTTTAAAGACCATAGAAAACCTGGAAAATGTTAAAATCAAACATCTGGGGCCTCATGTATAAACGGTGCGTACGCACAGAAATGTTGCGTACGAACGTTTCCACGCTCAAATCGCGATGTATAAAACCTAAACTTGGCGTAAAGCCACGCACTTTTCCACGGTACCTCATGCCCTGACATACGCAATTTCTCTGCTTGGTTTTGCAGACTGGCGGCACCCAATGTCAAAGCAGTGCTACTGTTCCTGTGTGGTCACCCTTTCTTTCTTAGTCCCACATTCCTGACGCGGCTTTATAAATACACTGAAACTAACTGCATATTGTTTATTAGTGTAATGCATCTGATTGTAATTAACCTGCAGCAATATAATGGTCCAGGGAATAGCCATAGTATTCCAAATACCATAACTGCTTTAGCGTTGTTACTCTCAATGCATCATCTTCTTCTTCTTTCAGCTGCTCCCGTTAAGGGTTGCCACAGCAGATCATCTTTTTCCATATTACTCTCACTGCACCACTCGGAGTATTTATATCACTGTATCTGAATGGGGAATCACAGCAGCAGCTGATCGGAAAGAGAATTATCGGTATACAGCATGAAGCAGACACTGACTCAGCCACGGCAAAACGTTTCCGAGACTTCCCTGTACGGACTTCGCGGTTTAGAAAAAGTTTCATCCCAAGAACTATAAACGCACTCAATCAGTCCATCAAGTGCTCCTTGTAGAACTGTTTGGACTTATAAGTACAATCACCTCACTATAAACTTGGGATACAGTTATAATATTGCACAACCTGCGCCACTTTTTAAAGCGCGTATTTGCATATGATGACGATATCATTTTTAAGATGAAATGCAGCAAAATATGTTGATTATATTATACAGATAAAACTTTTAACTTCATTTAAATAATCTGTATTGTTAATAATTAAACATGTGAGGACACGGTGCCGCAGCGCTAGCTAGTTCATGGATTGTTCCTGCATTGCGTAGTATTCTTGCTCATGCTGACGCGACACTGGAAGGATAGACGGATAGAATAATTAAACATGTTCTACGAAGATATTTCAATGTTCCTTAAAAGTTTTGAAGAATCGGTGTTCTAAGCTTACAGATGGCTTCACGTCTATTACAGAGCTGATTGTGTGGCGACTGGGTATTTGGGGAAAGAAAAGTAAGGACAGGAATTGGAGGTTAGTACGTTTGAAAGAGACAGTACTGCTGCAATAAATTATTTCATCGAAGGTCGCGCATGGCGCAGCAAGCCTCTTGCGTGAGACATGAACAAGCACTGCGCCACTGTGTTCCCATGTTTAATAACATGCTTTAACTTCTATCATCATGAAAAAGATATCACGTATACATCTCAGTATTTTAATTATTCAGAGAGCTGTAATATCATGAATGTAATGGATTCTGTGTCCTGTCGGAGACAAAGAAAGCCCGTTTAAGAAGCAGGCAGTGATTCACAAACAGAGCACAGAGAAGATCAAATACAGAACAAAGCATTTAACGTGCTACTTTAGTTACAATGGGATTTGAGAAACTAGTAAATTAAACGACTTTAAGATGAAGTTTATGATGTTCTACTTTAATGGCAAAATAAACTACGTGATTAAAGTGGAAATTTTGAGATTAAAGTTGACATTTCATGCTTTTTTCCCACTGTGTGCCTATTTTTTTTTGTCTGTACCCTAATAAGCTTTCATATGACACTCAGACGGTGGGCTACGACTTGCCTTTTCACGGCGACTTTGATTTGTGATTTTTTTATTTTGGGCACTGTGCGACTTTGTGAACTTGAGCTTTCGAGTTTCTCCGACACTCTGTCACTTGATCAACTTCATTTTGTTGATTATACCACTGTTTAAACCAACAAATAGTACGTTTTTCCTTTGCCTCCATTTGGTATTCGCTGAAATTCTTATATTTTCCCCCGTGCTTTTCCCATTGTCTTTTCACAGAAGGCTTAAGGGCTATTTATATTGATTTACATATTCAAAGAGGTGGAATTCTGGGAGGAGTTGGGGCGGGACAGAGAGCGCGTGCACGTGTGTTACTTTTCATGCTGATCGGAATTTATGTAGCGGAAGAACGTGGAAGTTTGCGTATGTACAGATTCCTGCATCTGGATTTTTCTGTGCGTACGCACATTCCTGCTTTTGTGCTCACGCCATGTTATAGTGTGAGTTCTACGCACGGCGTTATGTATGAGGCCCCAGATCATTACAAGAACTTACCTAAAACATCAGGGAGACTTATTTTGGTGTAAATACTAAATAAAACAAATAAGGACTGTAGTTTATTTAGAGGAAGACAATACTTTTTCATTTTATGTTTCATGAGCAAGCACTGGATGGTTAGGAAAAACTCATATGATGGGATCTGATTAACCATATAATGGGAACCAATAACACTAGCACAGCTGAAAAATACTGGCCATACCTTCCACAAATAAACAGATACTACTTTAAAACACTCCTTTACTATCTTACCATGCATTTTAAACAGTGAATAATAAACTATTTTCTCCAGTGATTCAAATGCTGAAGGGCAGCTCAGGGTGTGCACTTCTTGAAAACTCTCTGTTAGTTTCTCATCATGCATCTCAAACAGTGAGCCATAAAATAGTTTCTCCAAAGATGTGTTAGTGTTGACTGTTTCAGTGCAGTCAGTAACATTTCCATCTCCTTTTGTTTTGTGTTAGTGAAATATCAATCCTTGAACCTTGTGCTTAAAAGTATAACATCAACTAGGAAACTTAACCAGATTTAATAAAGTCAACAACTTAGATCAGGGTGTCAAACTCCGGTCCTGGAGGGCCTCAATGGCTGCAGGTCTTCATTCTAACCACCTTCTTAATTAGTGACCTGTTTTTGCTGCTAATTAGCTTCTTTTGCCTCAACTCAGACTACGGATTTCCGGACATTTTTCATTCCCACATTCCCGGGAATGAAACTGCTGTAATTCCTAGTAAAACAGGAACGGCCAAGCTCGCATATATAGCGAGTAAAAGTGTAAAAATTGATCAAGAAATAACAGAGTTATAGTTGAAAATAATTAAGATGGCGCCATTGCTGCAGCTTGCACTTCATCAGACAACAGCTTTGAACAGCAACTTGAAATTGCAATGCGTCAGTCTGTTGCATCCGCATTATCTGTGCCAAGAAACTTGCCATCACAGAATGATGTCAAGAAACTGGGTGCATCAGTAAAAGCTGAAATGGCGGTGTTTCAGAGCAACGGCAAGCGCGGGCGTTGTTTAGAACAAGTGTATCAGTATCTGATGATTGTGGAGGCAGAGCGTGCTTTCTTAGCAGCTGGCGTACTCTGCATGAAGGTGTGCTCTGGCATGGACAACCGCACGCTGGACACATTAATAATAATAACAATAATTCATTACATTTATATAGCGCTTTCTCAGTACTCAAAGCACTATCCACACAGGGAGGGACCGGGAAGCGAACCCACAATCTTCCACAGTCTATTTACTGCAGAGCAGCAGCACTATCACTGCACCACCTGTGAGGACGTTGTGCTTTCTATGCTCTTATTACCACAACTAAAGATACATGTACTTCTATGATACAGTAGCATGAACTGCTTGTAGATAAGGTTAGTCTTTCATTTGTGTCAACATACTGCAGTAGTTTTATTAAAAATAAGTGACAGTCGTTCTGAAACCGTTCACATGTGAGATGCCCGGGAGCCCAGGATTCCTGGGAATGAAATGCTGGAATTCCGAATTCCCGGGAATGGATAAACCCGTCCGGGATTGGATTCCCTAACTCAGACCCCGTAGTTCCTTCTATTTCCTTAATTAGCAGCCAAACAATAATGAGACACAAAATGAGCAAACAGGTGATCAGCTAACCACATTATCTGAACATAAAGAAAGATGAGGGTCTCAGTAAGGTTGATCTCTCAGGTCAATAATCAGAAACAGAAAATCAACAGTTTGGGAAATGTCTGCTATAGCAGAAAGAGAGCAGCAGCGAGCTGAGGAATTAAGTAACGGTTTAATTAACAGCAAGAATTGGCTTCTCATTAAGAAACTGGTTGGAGTGAAATTGGTTGGAGTTTGAAACCCCTGTTTAGTTGGTCATCTGTTGGCTCGTTTCACGTCACATTTCTGTTTGGCTGCCATTTAATGAAGAAAAGAATCAATTGAGAGGACTGAATCCTTAAAAACAGGGCTATTAAAATGAAGGGAAAAGGAGTTAATTAGCAGTGAAAACTGGTCACTGATTAGGAAAAGGGTTAGAATGAAAACCTGTAGCCACTGCGGCCCTCCAGGCCTGGAGTTCGACACCTGTGACTTAGATCATTCAATTTTATAAACCTATGTATAAGGATAACATATATTTTTCCTTAAAAATTAACTGTAAGCATGTTTATAGTATTCTGCTACATTGGTAATCAACGTAGCACCTGTCAGCATACATTAGATCGAGCACTGCACTCATAAAGTGAAGTGACTCAGTCTACATGTTGTTGAATCCCTTCTGAATTGCATCTGAAATAGTGTTTTCTGTAGTTTTTACTTCATGATCCGTATCAGCGTATTTTTCATGCTGTCATTTCACTACAACAACTGAAGAGATGACATCTGTGTTGGTTGCTACAGTAGAGCTTATTTTGTTAAAACTGTTTTCGGTAAGTTATCTCTCTCTCACAAATAGTTGCCAGTAACTCAAAGTCTGTAGCATATTCATCTAAAGAAAGATTAAATATGCTAAAGAAGCCAAAGAAAATCAGATGTATGTCAGATATTTTTCATTATCTTTAATGAGTAATAAAACAAGCTACCTTTTGCTTGCAGCAATACTGTATATGATAGCACTTTTCACCATCCAAAAGCCACAGGGCAGGCATTTCAGGTTTAAGAGCAAATGGAAGCAGGACAATATTTTAACTTTGAGGTTGGTCCTTTGGGAAATGGTATAAACCCATTAGAAAATGTATTGGTGGGAATATTACAAATTTAGTCCTTTGCTACCCTGTTTGGATATCTTGGGATGTGATGAATGAATGAGTAATATGTAGTACAAAAAAACATTATATAGAAAATCCTACCAATGAAGAAATTATGTTAACCCCCTACTCCAATTTGATACTTTACATGCTGGGTTGCCAGTTATTTATTAAAACACACTTTGAATAATGTTTAAATTCAGTCATAGTTTCGAAAGTAGTTTCATCGTGCATTTTGGGCCTTATAAGAATATTTTCTTACACACACTTAGACGTAACAAAACAATTTGGCATCTACAGGTAACTAGATTACTTTATGCACCATTTGACAGTGCATTTTCATTTTCATAGTCCCACTCTTGGGACATCTTGCCTGAAGAAGTGGTCTGAGTTGCCTCGAAAGCTTACATATTGTAATCTTTTTAGTTAGCCAATAAAAGGTGTCATTTTGCTTGGCTTTTCTCTACATTCATAATGGCTAACACGGTACAACACCCTAGTACTATAGTCCCACTCAAAAAACAGCAGGACTGAAGAGATAACAATGACAACATACACTGGCAATCAGGATATACAATTCGGGACACGCATAGTCATGTGCATGCCAAGAGTATAGCAAGATAGTACCATACAGCTTTAAAAGTAAAGTGGCATCATGCATTTATCTGCTAGTTATTTCACAGTCTGGGTTAGTACAGAATACATTTGGAAGACCCCACTTTACTCTTATAGCTGAATGACATATCATTACAATGACAGAATCTTTAAATGAGCCGGGTGCAAATGAGTGTGAATTTGAAAATGCCTCATCTTATTCAGGATAGAGTGATTGCAGGATAACTTACAACTTCCCTTGAATCTGACTTAAAACACATGCATAAAAAATAAATGAATGAATGAATGAATGTACAAATTATCCACCCATTCATTTTCTGAATTTTAAAATAATATTTATTAAAGTAATCAGACAGGTTTTTATGAATAAATACTTGCATTTTTATTTATTATACAGACCTTCCAGAAGCAAAGTATTCCAACAGCATGTGGGCATTACCATGATCAGTGATACCTGCTGTGGCAAGCGGCTGGGGGTGGCACCCAGCTGGGATGCCCGGAAGGACCGGAGGAGGGAGTACGCCTCCTCCAGACCACAAGGGGGCGACCGCCCTGGTGGCTTTGGGGACCACGGGAACCCTATAAGTTCAACCCTATAGGGTCCCGTGGTCACGGCCAGGGGACGCCCCAATGCCTGGAGAGTCCAGGTCCTCAGCACTTCCGCCACACCCAGAAGTGCTGTGGGGGGAAGACGACCAGGGACACCCGGAGTGCTTCCGGGTGTGCAGGCGGTACTTCCGCCACACTGGGGAGTGCCGGTGGAAGATTATTGGGAGGCACCTGGAGCACATCCAGGTGATTATAAAAGGGGCCGCCTCCCTCCATTCAATGGCTGGAGTCGGGAGGACGAGAGACGAAGTCTGGGAGGAGAGGAGTGGAGGCGGACCAGAGAAAGCGAGGCACTGTGAGGCCTGGACTTTGGGGGAGTTTTGGGGGTTGTGTGACACTTGTAAATAATAGCAATGTATAATAATAACCTTGTGTTGGGTGAACCATCAGTGTCTGCCTGTCTGTGTCCGGGCCAGTTACCACACTGCATAAGACTGACTGAACACATGAAGTTTGACAAATGAAAGGAGACCTTTCAATCCATTAAACTTGTTTTTGTTTAACTAATAACTAAGTGGTCACAAAATCTCTTAAAGCTTAAATGAACTGTGCTATAAACAGTTTGCAATAATTTTAATATATTGTGTGTAATACTTTCATTTTCTTAAAATAATGGAAGCATATATTTGTCAATATCATTTTTTATTTGCACAAAGCATTTATCCAAGATGACCAATTATATACCTAATATACATATACACACAATATATATACTGTACATAAATAATATTTACAACACATAAAAACAAATCATGAACCGAGGCAGCCTATTAATCAATTGGCCAATTAAACACCCTGCTTATGACATCAGTCTTCTGTCTGTTTGTCAGTCAGCAATTTCCTTTGACCATGTATATGGTGGGCTCTCAGGGAGTAACATTAGTTCTCCAAGCTGTAATAACCTACAAGCTAATATCTGGAGGGAAAGAACTCATGAAAAGCTGAAAAGCTTATAATATAAATTAGATGACAGTGTTATGTCCCGGGAGTGGTGAAAGAAAATACTGCAAGGAAACTCAATCTTTAGAAACTCATGATAAAGGAAAAAAATCCTATGACCCAGGCACAGAAGCACATCCAAATATATTTACTGTAGGTCGAACACCTATTCAGCTTGATCATGGGCAAAAAAATATATAAATAAAAACCTAAGCAGATGTGTAATTCCTGTGACAACTGAACAAGACAAATACAAGCCCTTTAGCAAGAGGACCTAACCAAAACTACAAGGGGAAGGTAAATACAACAGAAAAATGACAATAAACTAAAAGAGCTAAAGAATGCAGAATGGAGATACAGAACAGAAATCTGTGGTTTAGACTGTAATTAAATCTGATAATGGACTAAGGAAATCCTTTATTGAGTTCACATCCTGGGTTTGGAAGCACATTATTGCACGTAGCTCAGTTCTGTTTGGTCTTTGTCTCTTTCTTCTTTTATTGAGATGTAACATTCTACAAAGTAATTTTTTGTGCCTTTTTCATAAACCAAAAAGAAAAAAAGTTGAAATACTTTTCATAATATAGTATATGTTTTCTTATACAGGTCTATAATTGTAATGTTCATCTAATATATGATTTATATATTTTTTATTAAAACATGAAAAAGGCTTCCTTGTAATGATTACTTAAAAATAAAATTGTATTTAAAAAATCAAGAGCAGTGGTGTGGAAAGTATTCAGCTAAAGAGGGTGTGTGAAAAAATGTGTGAAAAGTTAAAAAGAAAAATAACAACAACAACAACATTTATTTATATAGCACATTTTCATACAAAAAGTAGCTCAAAGTGCTTTACATAATGAAGAAAAGAAGAATAAAAGACAAATAAGAAATTAAAATAAGACAACCTTAGTTAACATAAAAAGGAGTAAGGTCCGATGGCCAGGGTGGACAGAAAAAACAAAAAAAAACTCCAGAAGGCTGGAGAAAAAAATAAAATCTGTAGGGGTTCCAGGCCACGAGACCGCCCAGTCCCCTTTGGGCATTCTACCTAACATAAATGAAATAGTCCTCTTTGTAGTTAGATTTGTAGTTAGGTTACAGAACTACCGCTACTGACATACTATTATGATTAATTGATTAAGGCACTTATGTTTTAAACTTTCACATGGCATTTTGAAATAAGCATTAAAAATTTTCAGACATACAGTAGATCTGTAATTGAATGTTCTATACATGTTCAGCCACTATACAGGACAGGAATCAGGCTGAGATAAGCAGGCTCAAGTACTAATCAGTGAAGTCAAAAACTGCTGTGAAGTTATTCTCTTCTCAAATTCTTTGTTAAAAGAATTGTGAAATGTGTTTCACCTCAGAAATTTTCAACATTTCAAAAATATAGCAATTATAACTTTAGATAGATAGATAGATAGATAGATAGATAGATAGATAGATAGATAGATAGATAGATAGATAGATAGATAGATAGATAGATAGATAGATAGATAGATAGATAGATAGATAGATAGATAGATAGATAGATACTTTATTAATCCCAATGGGAAATTCACAATGATATGATAGCCTAGTTAGAAGATGTGCACTTTGAGTCAAGTAATGAGTACATGCAGGGTTATTTATTGTGCTGCGTTATGACAATGTTGATGTCATTAATACAAAAACAGAAAAACTACAATTTTCTAACAGCTGACGAAAAGCTCCATTCACCCATCTATTCACATTTATGTTACAAGTCAAACAAGAAAACAATATAGCAGCCTACATGTTGAGCAAGGTTTTGAATTGAATCACTCCTTACAGATACAAACGCCTTTTGATGCAGTATTTTCTCCAAGGCCAAAATTAGAATACTGGACTTCAAGAAAAGTTTAGAACACACTAAACATCTCAGGCTATCAACCCTGTATTAAACATCCATTCATCCATCCATCCATTTTCCAACCTACTGAATCCAAACACAGGGTCACGGGGGTCTGCTGGAGTCAATCCCAGCCAACACAGGGCGCAAGGCAGGAACCAATCCCGGGCAGGGCGCCAACCCACCGCAGGACACACACACACCTACACACCAAGCACACGCTAGAGCCAAATTAGAATCGCCAATCCACCTAAACTGCATGTCTTTGGACTGTGAGAGGAAACTGGAGCACCTGGAGGAAACCCACGCAGACACGGGGAGAACATGCAAACTCCACACAGGGAGGACCCGGGAGGCAAACCCGGGTCTCCTTACTGCGAGGCAGTAGCGCTACCCACTGCACCACCGTGCCGCCCACATTAAACCTTTTTTTATAAATTCATCTTGTAGCTCTAAGCAAGTTCTTGTATTTGGCTCTTAATAAAGTCAATAGTGTAGCCTGATTGACAAACAAAGTGGTTTAGATTGCAGAATTAAAATTCATCATTTATTGTTCAGTCAGCATAAAGAGTTCACCCATTCAAACTGCAAAGTCAAAAAAAAAAATCCATGTTTTTCTATATTGATAATCATGTCTTCCATTAGGTCTGCTTTATTTTCTAGTTCCAGTTATAAGCTTTTGGCACTGTTGGTGTGGGGTACTAATGAGGTATTTAAAGCTGACCAATGGTCATTTGTGATTAGCATGTTGCTGGCATTTTTGGCCCTTGTGGGAGCAATAAAAGCAACATACTGGTGAAACCCTGTCATTACACTGCATTTCAAGGTGTATATGACAGATTTGTAAAGGGTGCATGCTGCTAGAACATACCTTGCACAAAACAAATGAGTGTATAAACTTTTGGAATATATAAAAATTGTTAAAAAATATTTTTGAAATTACATATTATCATTCTTTCTCATTTAAAGTATATAGCCTGTTACTGCCTGCTACTACATTTTGATTTTACAAATAGTTTTATAGGGTCATTACTCTCATGTGTGCAGAGTAAAGTGATATTACTTGCATGTATTAATCAACATTCAACATGTCCTCACCCTACAGTGTCTTATTGCCATACAGCTAATGTTAACAACACAAATGGCATATAGGCAGTGACAAGTTCAAACATTTATGCAAATGTACAAAACTGGTTTCCTGTAGCTAAAGACAGGGCAAGACATTTTTTATTTTATAAGCATTATGAAAAGTTGCCTGAGAAACGCAGTGTAGGAAAAATGAAATGAAATTAATCTATTTGCGGGCAATGTTTTTTCAATCAAATGCATGCAATAATATTCATTCAGCTTTACAGACCTCAATTTGTACTCACTACATGAGAAAAGGCACTGGTAAAATGAAAGAAATTGGAATCCAGAGATTACTAAAAGAAAGGGGAATAGGAAGAAAAATATTATTGAGAAAACAGGCTTAAGTTTGTACCAGGAAATCTATTAATCAGGATGTCTAAACAAAAATAATAAACCAAATCATAGTCAGAATTCATAGGCAAAAAAGAACTAGTATTACCATATCACAAAAGAAAACATGGTAAATGTTTTGAATGCATCTACAAACTTGGCACAACCAGAAAGTCTACAATCCTAAATTTTATACATTTCCTCTGATAACATCATGCACGGCACACTTCCATTTGACCTTACCTAGCAATGCCTTAGAAACAATAGACACAAAGCATCTCAAAATGACAGCACCCATACAAAAACAAAATTGGAGTCAAATTTACTGAACCATTTTAGGATGAGAGTAATTTTATTGATACACACATGGAGCCACTGCAATACCATGATAGAGATGACTGGATTACAGCTTCTCAAATACACAGTTAATTACATCAGTATGTGATTAGTACCCATTTCTCATTCCCTTGCAAGTTACTGATAAACAGATCCTCAGAGTTTAGAATGTTTGCTGCTCTTGTTTGTGCTAGTTTTCTTATCGATACTTGACCTTGTACAGGTATAATAGCGACACTGGGTCACAAATCAATGGGCTTTAATTAAAATGCTTTCTAAAATTGCCTAGGGCAACAGCTAACAGAAATATTATTCAATATAATTAATATATTATCAAATAGTGAAAATCGTATTTAACAGTAAAAATAAACTCTGACAGTAATAAACCATTCAATTTCTTGGTTCCTAAGAAAAAATAATGTTTAAAAATTTTTTGAGAGAGATTAGAGAAAACAGCAGTAAGCAATTAAAAACAAAAGCCAGATCAGGTCACCATTTACGCAATGGGAGTCAGTAAAAATACACATGAATACAAGCAAAATGGTCTATGATACCATTAGACTGGTAATAAGAGGATTAGATTTTAAATACAAAATACAAAAAATTAGGGATTCAACAAAAATAAAAATATAATACAACTACAGGTAAAATCAGTTTCCACGCAAACTTGTGAATATAATTAAAACTAAATTTCTTTGATGCATAATCAATAACAATAATCTGTAAATTTTGCCTGCTTTAGTTTGGGAAACAAACAAACAATCTAAGGCAGGAAAATATTAAAAGCTGGTGTATCACTAAGGTCAGGAACAATACTGTTTCTCTGAATCAGTTATTTGTTCAGCAAGAATGGTATGTGTTTGGCATTAATGTTACATTTGGGAAGCGAAGCTAAGCTAGCTTTCAAACCTCCATAAGAATGCATCAAAGGATGCTGACTTTCCAATAACCAACAGCAGCTAGTGAGCACAATTCAAAGTGAACAGCAAAAAGAAGCAGATGCACAAATCTAAAAGAAGCAAGTGGAAATTCATTGCTAGAACCAGGAAGGTCTGCTGAAATGGCTCTTGCAAAAGGATCTATGAGCTCTACTTCATGACAGAGAAGGAAATCAAGAAAAGTTACATTGATGTACATCTACTTATTTATATTAATTCGTAATAATTGTTACTTTTAAAGAAGCTTTGGGACAAACAAAAGAGACATTACAGTATATCAGCAACCATCTTAGCTGGAAATTGTAATACATGGGTAAAGAAATGCATTTATGAGATGGAATATTTCCAAACAGTTACTGGACCTTTCACCCACGCAATTCACTTATAATCACAGGCTTTTCATGTCCCAGCTAATACATACACATAAATTCCCAATAGTTTTCTTTAAAGTATGAATGTGAGGCTTACAAAAACCAAACTGTTGCTATCCCATTTCTGAAAATGTGAATGTTAAAGACAGCCTGGAATGGGAAAGTGCATTATTATATCCTTTTTGATCTTCAGCCACATATCTTAATCTTGGCTGGGTTTCAGACAATGGACCTTAAAGCATATTCTCAGGATACTGAAAAAAAAACAAAAAAACTACAGCATCTGTTTCTTGCAAAACAAATTAAAGTTTCAGTCAGAATACATTATTTATAAAATAAGAAGTTCAGAAATGGAAAATGTTCAGAAGGAATATCTATAATTTGGTACCTCTATTTTTTCTGGGAAGGTACACATAATGGTTTACTGGCAAAAGCACAGGAGATATTATCAGTAATGAGTGGCATGGTGGCGAATGGTAGCACTGCAATACGGAGACCGATGTTGATGCTTCCTGCGGTTGGTATCTCTAGGTGCTCTGGTTTCCTCACACTATTCAAAGACATGCCGATTAAGTGAACTGGCATTGCTATCTCTAATAATGTATCTTTTAAATCCTTATAATTATAAGTGCCAACATAACAATAGACTTCATGGCAATAACTCCTGGGAAAATTGGAAATTAAGGTCAAAGCTGTCTTATTTTCAGTTAAGACTACAAAATGACAACAAAAGTTCAGAAGCAATGTCTCACTGACAGGACAGTTAACTTTGTGAGCTGGAATGTTAAAGGCCTGAATCACGAATTAAACAGAAAGAAAGTATTCTCTCACTTAATAGGTCTAAACGGTAAAAGAGTATTTTTACAGGAGATCCGCTTATTAAGCAAGGATCAGTTTCGGCTGCACAAAGACTGGACTGGTCAAATGTTCCATTCCAGCTTTATAAAGAAACTAGAGGTGTGGGAATTCTTATACATAGAACAGTCTCATTTGTAGTATGAGATGTAGTATCTGATCCTGAAGGGAGATATGTGATTGTCATAGGTAATCTATTTAACTTTAAAGTGATTTTGATAAATGTTTATGCACCCAATGTTGATGATAGGGACTTCATCCAAAATGTGAACACTCATAAAATTATAATGACTGGGGACTTTAATTGTGTTTTAAATCCACACCTAGATAGGTCTCCTGCCACAGGGGCGAGGACAACTAACACTGCAAAGACAATTACACACTTTGTAACTGACCACAACTTATCAGACCCCTGGAGATTTCTCAAGAGCATATTCTTTCTACTCACCAGTGCATCATTGCTACTCAAGAATTGATTATTTCTTTGTAGATAACAATTTCTTGTCTACGATTAAATCTTGTAAGTACGACGCTATTGTTATTTCCGGCCATGCTCCTTTGATCTTGGAGCTAAAATTATTATCTCGCAGATGGCGTCTTAACCCACTTTTATTAGCAGACGAGAATTGTACAGAATTTATATCCAAACAAATAATTTTTTTCTTAGAGACAAATACATCCTCAGAGGTTTCTGCAGGAATACTCTGGGAAACCCTGAAGGCTTTCTTAAGAGGCCAGAATATCTCTTATCATTCCAACAGAAATAAATTGAAAACCAAGAAGCTATCAGAGCTAATTAGTGAAATTACTAGAATAGATCAAGAACATGCCAGGTGTCCAAGTCAGGCATTTCATAGGAAAAGGCAGGCTCTGCATTCAGAACTCAACCTCTTAACAACTAAAGAAACTGAACATCTCATTGTAACTCATTTGTAAATCAAGACATCAATACTATGAACATGGAGAGAAAGCTAGTAATATCTTACCTCAACAAATCCACAAGCAAGAAGTTCGCAATGCAAATCCAGCAATCACTAACACAAACAATGTAATGTTGACATCCACAGCATAGAGAGAAGTGTGTACATTGCAACAAGTACACATGTCGTAAATGTAGGAAGGACGGTCCTTGTGTGTGTGGGAACTGTTAACATTTGAATTTGATGATTGCATATAGTGCAGAACTGACCTCTCTGTACTATTTTTTTCTCTGCATGTCCTGGAGTACAAAAAAAAACACCACCATGCACCAAAATGTGAAGACTGGCAAGATCAGGAAAGTAGTATGTATCGTGATTGTGACTGAGAGAACAGAAATGAAAAAAAAAAATGCTTCACAAGTACTATAAATGTACACCAGCTGTTACAGACGCAAATCAAATATGTGTGTTTATTGTATAATATTAACAATAAGAACAGCTCACTACTCAAAACGGTAAATATACGAGGCAGTCAGGATCGAACTGATGGACTCTTGATTACAAGTCAGCATTTCGTACCGCTGCACCACGGAAACTGTTGTATCATCTTTGAAACTTTTGTGAAAGTGTTTATTTGATCTTTGGACTTCAAGCTTCACACATTATATAGTTTATGCCTACATTTTCTCATTTATTACTAAAATATGAAAAACGTTTCTGTTTTAACAATGTGTTTACACAGATTATTGTAGAAAGGGAACACACATGAAATGTATGTGTTCCAAATAACGATCTATTATTTCCACTCTAAAATTCCAGCACTTCACTCCCAGATCATCAAGGCATGAGCTGGGAGAACTTTGTGCACGTTCTGTGGTGGTGGGGGGATGGAATAGTAAGCTGCTTGTCTTGATCGGCACATTTACAAGACAAAAGACACTGACGGAGAGGTGTGAAGGGATTTAAGGTAGGCCGGATTTACGAGTTTTTCCGTAGGCTTTGGTAATTCTAGTGTTAAATGTTTCAAATTATAATTTCCAACTGACCTAAAAATCCACTATTATGGGCCCTTTTGAAATGTCAGCGCTTTTCAACTTTTATAAAGTTGCTCTATGAAATTGTTATATTTTGTACCTGTCTTTGAGAAAGTATGACCAATCATTGCAGTAATGAATTTTACTTTTTTACCATTAGAGTAGCACAGTTTACTGTAATCTCCAAATGCAAGCAGTATAGTAAAGTAGCATGTGGATCAGTGTTTAAGAAAATTTGTAGAATAAACTGACACATTTTCCTGTTTAACAGTAACAATACTCTACTTTCTTAAAATAATGTCCTGCTCCAGTACTCTCACACATAATATCCACTCTCTGTTTAGATGCCAAGAATTTTTCAGAAAGATTTCTGAGTGGGCACTTGTCCACTGCAAATGCGTGCTAAAGTTTTACAACTTACTAAAGCTTATTATCGTATTGTATTTTTGTACTGTATTATATAGTTTTAGCATTATATACTACAGTTACAAGGCTAACTGTGAAGTAGAAACTATTTCTCCAAGATGTACAGTAGCTAAACACATAATTAATTGTTAATATATTTGATCAGACAGCACTTAAAAGAACAGCAGACTGTGAAATATTACAACACTCTCATACAAGCTGTAGTCTTTTGTAATGGGTTGCCAAGTCTTTTACACAAAATAGCACTTTTTCTAGACCAGTACTCCAAAAACCCTTCATGTCAAAATGACCTTTACATTCCAAAGTCAAAACTGTTTCTAGTTAACAGATAAACTTATTATACAAATAGCAAAAATCATCTTTGTTGACCTCTATGTTTCTCTAGTATTCATTCTGTAACATAATTTAGAAAGCCATGATTACTTGCATCACAAGTATTAAACTGGTAAATTCTGCATGGTGTTGCCAATGGCAAATGTGTTGATCACCTCCAAAACATTCAGATCCTTTCTTGTATGACCATCAGCATCTGACTCCGTGAGAACCCTAACTACAAAGAGGACTATTTCATTTATGTTAGGTAAAATGCCCAGAGAGGACTGGGCGGTCTCATGGCCTGGAACCCCTACAGATTTTTTTTTTCTCCTGCTTTCTGGAGTTTATTTTTTTGTTTTTTCTGTCCACCCTGGCCATCAGAGCTTACTCCTTTTCTATGTTAACTAATGTTGTCTTATTTTAATTTGTTATTTTGTCTTTTATTTTTCTTTTCTTCATTATGTAAAGCACTTTGAGCTACTTTTTGTATGAAAATGTGCTATATAAATAAATGTTGTTGTTGTTGTGAGGAAATAATTATTAATACCTACAATATTATTTCTCAGGTAGGCTCTTAGTAGAGCTTTTTTGTTTTAGAAAATGAGCTACTACAGTATAAACAACAATGAAATTAATAAAAAAAAATCTGACAGGAAATCATGTTAAAATGTTAATTAACTGCTGTGAAGTTGTTCCTTCTACAAACAGCAAAACCCTGTACATCATGACATTTAATTTGTGCGTTAAAAACAGAATTGGTGGTGGTATAGTGTTTAAGATAGTACCATTTTGTTAAGGATGTGACATCAATCAGCTCTTCTATAACAACATATGGTGTCCAAAGCCTGACTCAGTCTTTATGCTATTTAAAGTAACTGACCTTTTTATATTCATTAATTTGGAACATGATATCACCAGCCTTACAATAATACTGTGCAATTTGTTTTCATTTGCAGTTTTCACATTGCTACACAAGGACATACATTCTGCTCTCCTTTGTGCAGCAAGGGCAAATTTGATCCCCACTGTATAACAAACCTGCAAATGGCAGGGATACAGCATCTGTGCTGACAACTATAAAAAACTGAAGAGATCACTACTTACAAACAATGTATACATTAAAAAACCATTAGTATATTAATATTTTGAAAAAAAATCATGTAAGGAAACTTCCTCAAATAAAAAGCCAGTTTCTTATTCTAAACCAGACTTTTTAAGTTGTACTGTTTAGTGTATGGTTCATAGTAGATGTGCTAGGTCGTTTCATACACTTAATGAACAGAAGCTAATGTTATTAACTTCACAAAGTTTTTTTTAACTGTTATACAGTATACCTATATACCTGATATTTTTTCAGGGTTTTTTTTCCTCCATGACCTGACCTTTTCTTCAAGTGATTGCTTTGAATGAAGGAAGACAACAACTACAAAGGTATCACCGGATTAGGAGACAGACCAAAACTTTTAAAAACAGCAAGAACTATTTTCCTTTCTATAACCACATTTGCATAGTCACCTTGTGAAACAAAACTGCTGCATGGGAATACTATAAACCTAATTTGTGCAATAAACAGACTGCTTAGCCTACAAAGTTGCATCTCATAGGTAATGCATCTAGTCTTTTCTACAATGTTGGGTTTATTCTCTTTCGCTTTGTAATATCTTTGTTTACTTATTGAAGTTATGAAAGTGAATCAAATTAAAAAACAGACTTTGTTTACTTATGGTTTACTCACCTTACGGCATTTGTGTTAGGTCTTTGCAGGCTGCCTAGTTATATGTACTTCCTTTTCATTTATTGGCTGCGTCCTAACCACAGAACTGTCATCTAGAATGAAATTCTGAATTTTAAAAAATTGCATTCAATAATTCAACCAATATTTATAACTCACTAATAAAGGTTAACATCAAACATATTTTTACACTTAGTATTTTTATCAGTATCAGCAAAACATAATACACAAAAAAAGATCATTCTGGTTTAGTTTAAATAACTAACTGTTTTAATGAGATGAAACAGTGATATTGAAGAGCAAGTTCATTCATTCTTAGACAGACAGACAGACAGACAGATCATTAATTTTCCAAGGAGGAATTTAACTTTTTACAGAAGTTTAAGAAATATTACAACAAAACAACCCTCTCAAGCACACACAAGAATTACATAAAGAAAAAAATACAACTTTTTCATAAGACAGCAACAATAGTGACGCATTTTAAAAGACATATTGCCAGTGGTGCTGTAATACACGTCAGGGCCTAGTACTTCAATTCCTGATGTGCTCTTACTCAGCCTCACAACATATTGGCCATTTAACAACAGCATTGCTAAGAAAACGTTACCAAAGTATACTTTAGAACATTTTAATCCAAATGCAAAATATTACCAGTATGATTTTTTTTTTTTACATTTCAATCCAAGTGCAAAAGATTATTAGTTTGTATTTTGTAACACAGAAAGTCAAATGTAATAACATATCCTTTTAATATCCTGTAAAACAAACATAGTAAATAACAGGTCCAATCTTACTAATTTCTACAGAATACACCTCCCAGCTCTCACAATTATGAAGTCAATGACATCTGCAAAACTCACTTGATATGAAAGCTCCCATTTGATGGACAGGATTGCTATATTCTTCAGTTTATTGACATCAATGTCATATGTAAGTACAGTAATTTCTAATAGATTTAAGACAGCCACCTTTGTCTCAATCAGTTCAAGTCACTGTGTATTCCCATCTTCTGTAGCCTCAAGCAGTGATTGCTGCTACCTTTGCTTATATTGTTACTGATGGTGCCATTGCAAAAACAATATATTTCTGCACAGACCGTCCTGGCAGGCCCACAAGGCAAGGCCAGGATAAGTGTTCTCCCACCCACCCCCTTCCCCCTGGCACCCTGCATATTGCCATAGGTATAAAGTAGCATCTGTTGAATAATTAATTGACTAAAACTACTTAGTGATAGTGTGTCATAGAAAGGATGTGCAGTACTGTTCATAATGGCCATCTGTTTTATTTTTTATTTATTTATTTTGTTCTTTTTTTCGCCTTATACAATTTCTTGTATTAGGAATTTGTTAGTTTTCGCATACCCCTTGGGGTCAGAGCGCAGGGTCACCAATTGTACAGCGCCCCTGGAGCAATTACAGGTAAGGGTCTTGCTCAAGGGCCCAGCAGAGTAGGATCTCTTTTGGCAGTGACAGGGATTCGAACTGGCAACCTTCTGGATACAAGCACAGATCCTTAGCCTCAGAGCCACCACTCCGCCCCAAATTTGCATTCTCTTATCCGTTACTACCTCTAGCAGGTCAAGAGTTCATCCCATAACTGAGCATATCCTCTTGTTGATTTAGTGGGCTTCTTTTGAACAGAAAGAGTTCCAGAACAGCACATCAGAGTATGAGATGCTTTATTTTCACATTCCTAAAATAGTAATATTACTATCTTACATTCCCATCCGAATCCTTGGCTTCTATGTTATAAGTCGTAGATGACTTTGCTGATCTCCCTACCCTCTAACAAAAAATTTTCATGCTTATACTCCTGTGCCCACACTTCAATTTCAAGATGAAGACACCTACTTACAATTCAAAGAACATACTATTTTAGCATCTTATGGAAGTTGCATATCCTTTCCCATTCTCTTAACCATTTTAATGTCATTGTGGTGGTTTATGCCACTGTCACATTGATCCAGTTACTGCTCCTGGCTCTAGGACAAGGGTGTCAAACTCAACCTGAAGGGCTGCAGTAAATGTGAGTTTTTGTTCCAGCCACTTTCCTCTTTTGCCTTAACTCTGTCAAACTTCTTAAGATTCAGAAGTCTTATATATGTCATTTTACATAACTAGCAGCTAAACACTAATGAGATGAAAACTGGGCCTAACAATGACCAGCTAACTCAAAGGACTCCATTCTCAATTCCTAGAGGGACACCATTTTGAGAATTTCTTGACTAGAAGCCAATTCTTGCTGTTAATAAAACCCGTTATTTAGTGATTCAATGATTAACCAGCTGTAAATCTAAATTAGCCCATATAAATCAGACGATTTTCACTACAAAGGACTTGTTTGGTGATAGGTAAATTGGCCACTCACAAAAAATAATTTTTTAGCATCTGCTTTACTGGGCTTTAAGTAGTACTAGGGTGTTGTACCGTGTTAGCCATTATGAATGTAGAGAAAAGCCAATCAAAATGACACCTTTTATTGGCTAACTAAAAAGACTACAATATGCAAGCTTTCGAGGCAACTCAGGCCCCTTCTTCAGGCAAGACGTCTTGCCTGAAGAAGGGGACTGAGTTGCCTCGAAAGCCTGCATATTGTAATCTTTTTAGTTAGGCAATAAAAGGTGTTATTTTGATTGGGTTTTCTCTGAGCTTTAAGCTAATTTAGTCGTAGTGCTCCTTTATATGAGGAATTATTCTTTTTTTGCTGAAAAATTCCTGTAAACAGAGAGCAACAAGACACACTTCACTAAAGACAGAGAAGACTGGAATTTTATTCTTTACATTAAAGAAAGTGGAGAAATAAATGAAGAAAAAGAAATTGGAGGATTCATCCTTTTCAATTAGACAAATGGACAGAAAAGCTACTTTAATGAATTCAAACCATTTTATTTTATCCTTTAATTAAGATGGACACTGCTTGTCTGAATTTGGATGGTGAACAGGCTTGTGAGAAGTACAATGGCTCACATTTTCAATTAGAAAAAGAAATGATAAAGAAAAATTTGTAATTAATAAATAATAGGCTTGCAGCTTAACAGCAAAAATTGTTTATTTTACTTGTTTGTGTTGCACCTTTTTGATAAACACCTTATGAACATTTGACAGATTTGTGGATTTTTTTCAACAGTTTGTACTAGAAATGAGCATTATACTGGTATGATGTTGTGCTACAATCTGAATTTTGCAGTATTGCTGGTACCGGGTGAAGCTTGGAAATGGTGAACTACTAATAACATTTTCAAGACCATCTAAAGTTGAACTTACAGAAATCCTCTAAAACGTGACGAAAAAATATATATATGTATGTTTATATAGATCACACACAACACTCACACTGTTCTTTTGAGTTGTGACACTCCAATCTTGCCAGTGTAGAATGAAGCATTATGCAAGATCTATGAGCAAAAACGAAAGGCAATATGATATTGAGTTTGGAGATTGCATAACGCTACTTAAACATAAATCCACCATGAATGTCAATAAAATACTGAAAGATTGAACAATAAATATATATTGACAAAAGATGAATATAAGCAAAACACATACACAGTACAATACAAGGTACCTCAGTAAAAGCAAATCATTTTACAAACTTTTGCCCCACCTCCCAAACCCAAAAATATGTACAATTCAATCAGCTAATTACAAATATATAAGTGTAGCTGCAAAAATATAAGGTGTCATCAGGCACGGGTAAGACGCGTGTCAAAAGAATTCACAGAGTCTAAGAGTTTGTTTTTAAAGGTTTTATAGTGAAAGTTAAAAGCGAATAATCCAAACAAGAATAAAAGAAAAAAGTTACACACGTAGAATAAAAGGCAAAAAAAAAAAAGGGAAAAATTAATCTTCTATAAACTTAGCTTTTCTTGAAAGACTTTAGTATTTTTATACTTAAAGGTTCTTAATTTCTTCTTTCCTACTTAAAGGTTCTTAATTATTTCTTCTGTACTTAAAGGTTCTTAATTTCTTCTTTCCTACTTAAAGGTTCTTAATTTCTTTTTCTGTACGCTTTACGTACGGCACAACACATAAATTAAGTGCTGTTAAGTGCATATTTACTTCACGCACTCTAAAGGCTCGCAAGCCGGTTGGCACATAGGCAAGTGCCCAGGCACGGTGACGTGCGATCACGGTTAAAAACCGTATGCCTCTACACCTTATACAAGGCAAGGCTGACACTAACTCACTGGAGAATAATGTTTACTCCAAGCTATTAGAAATGGCAAGAACACACCAAAATGATTCTATTCACGGGGGTTATAGGAACCTTCCATAGTTTATGCATTGTCATCTAATAAACATTCATGAATCTTATAGAACAAGGAAAATGGCTCTTACAAAAAGGTCTGTAGAAACAGCAACAAAAAGTCCAGTTTATGTCATGTTGCTGGAATGTATGAATGATGGAAGGCACCGGCAACAACAGAAAGGGCAAATGGTGCAGTAAATAACCAGTAACATGAAATGACTTCACGGAGTTTGTGTCTTGCTTCGATAATCTGCAGTGGCTAGTTCCATATTCTTCGATCATGCATGACCCTGAAGCAGAATCTACCAGCCAGTGCTATTCTGCTAATGAATCTGAATCAGATGCCTCTCCTGATCATCACTTTCTTTCTGCCTCTATTTAATTGCTGTTTCATATCCTGCTCCCAGTTTTCAATGTTACACCTCACACTTCCCACTCTCTTTTACCATGATTCTTCCCATTAGAATAGGGCTTTAAATACTAGGGTAGTTGAACAATTTTTATGTCTGCACTGAATTCAGTTATGGGTGTTTGAATTGGTGGAGTTGTTTAAGGTTTTCAAATTTTATTACTTAAACAAAATAAATTTCCAAAAACAGAATTATTTTAAATTTAACTGACATGCTTTTGCATCTGCATAAACTCACTCTGGAGTGCATGTTTATTCTTTGAGCAAGAATGATACCACAGCAGAGTGAAAATCTGTGTGTGAACAGAGCTTATGTATAGGAAAGCTTTGAGTGTACTTTTAACCTCGTGGCACACTGGTCTTGTGTGCTCCTTACTGTGCTTGCTTGCCTTAGCATATGTAGTGTAGAAAATATTGAACAAAAGAGTAAATCCTTTTATTGGCTAGAATAGCAAACAAATTTTTTTTTGGAGAGCAGCTTTAAAAGTAAAATAATCAGAACTGAGGTTGATAATGCAGAATTGTTTTTCAAAAGGGCAAATTATTATATCTTCATTACAAGGACCCTCAGATATTTGGACTTGGCCTGGTTTCAGAGTTTCCAACTTTAACCAAAAAATAACACTTTTCCAGTTCTGTTCTTGTGCTGTGGTGGATAAAGGTGGAGCCACCAATAACCTTTTAAAACAATTGAAAACCCGCCTGTGTGCATGAATATGAAGAAGCTATTAAGCACATGATAGCCATCGCAGTGTGGCTCCATTAGAAGCAAAGTTTTCTTTGTCTGGGGCCAAGGGAAGAATACGCTGGAGATATCTATCATACCTTCTTACCCTAATACAGTGGCTAGGCTAGAAGAACGAGTATGATGCCTTTAACAGGCAATCGGAGGGCTATTGGAGCACACTTGGATTAAGTGATTCGTCTATAGGTGGGTAACTCCAGAGACCTGTAACTATAGTAACAGGAAGAAGCTGGCTGGTGTGCTCTGCAAGCTAAGATGTGTGTTCGAAGAAAAAAGAAAAAGAAAAGAAAGCCACATGTGCTATAGAAGAAGGTGCATCTTAAGTATAGGAAAGAGCAGTGAGGGCTGCAAAAAAGGGTTATAAAGAAAACTACAGAGTTTGGGGAAAGGTCCATGTAAAGGATGTGAAAGGAATGTGGAGGCCACATAAAAGAAGAATGAGAAAAGACTGCTTACAAAACAAAAGTACAGAAACATCAGCACAGAAAAAAGTTTTCTTAATTGCACCTTTCCTGATTGACAATAAAAATATACATTTTTGTATTTCTAGGAAAGACACAATTGTTTCAGTTTGTAAGTTGAGTATCACCTTTTCATTTTGTGTTTTATTTTCTTGGGAAAAGCTGAAAGCGATTTTTATGTTAAAATATTTAAATATATCATACATTTAATAAAAGTTAGGTTTTATTTTTTTGGACCAGAGCAGGTCAATATTTCTCATGCCTTCACTTTTTTCTTTTCAAAGAATGAAAGAAAGCAAAAAAGAAAGAAACAAACAAACAAACTGTATTATCTGGAGAAACCACTGTGAAGGTAATTGCTAAAATACTCATCTGAACACAGAACTGTTGTTTGGGTTTTTGTTTCTAGGGTTTGGGGCGTTGTTACACCCCTTAGTTGCCACAAAGTTTAAAGTTGTTAACAAAAAATATTCATGGCCAATCCTATATCTATCACTTAACATGGTGCTCTTCCATAGGGTACTGAAAATTGCTAAACTAAACTCATTCCTAAAACAACAATGATGTACACAGTTATGTAGGATTGACTCATCAATAAATTAATAACAGAAAAGGGAATACTGAAAACTCATCTGTTCCTAGTGTTTATGTTAAATGATCACTTCTGAGCAGTAAGTGCCTTGTGAAAACGGCTGCCAATGTGGTTGTTGCCCACATGCACCTTTTTGCTGCAAAAAGTTGCTTCATCTGATGGAAAACTAAATTCACGGGCATTTTTTTAAAAACAAATGCGACAGATCAAACACTGACCAGAAGCGCTGAACAAACACTCCCTGAAAGTTGTGTCCTCACTAATGTGTTGGATTTGCGCTCACTGCCAAGCAAGTAATGTTTTTTGAAACTTTTCAAACATGCTGACTCTGTGCTTGCCAGACGCCATACTCCTTTCAATGCTCAGATCTGTCAAAAGTTTTAGAAGCAGAACTGACATTTGACTCAGTCATTGAATTGCCTGTAGCCTGCATCAAAAGAATCAATTCTGACTAAAAGTAGAATTTCAACACATTTCAACAACAAGAATATTATATTCTCAAACACATTAAATGTACAGTTTGCTCATGTAACTCTAATACGCAATATTATATGTGATTATTAAAAAAAACAAACTTTAATGCTCATTATAAAAATACAAATTAATAAAATAAAGGAAATGATCGTATTACTTACTATATGTAGCACTCCATAATGTGAATCTAAAAGATGTAGAATTACAGATACCATACCCAACTTTGCCAAGATCAGAGTAATTAAAAAATAAATTTTATAAACCCGTCTTTGTAAGTGGCTTAGAACAATATAAACTACAAAGTCAAAAAACAATTGAAATAGGGACCACATACGAGCATAGTTTAACAAAATATAAGTAATTGATTATCTGTACTGTAAAGCTCGTAAGACATGCAAAATAAACCAATAAAGAAATTTGTGAGCTTACAACACCAGCCAGCCTTCCGATTAGTGAGTGTACAATCATGGAAATATTTCCTTTCAAAGAAAACATAAAAATCTACATTTTCTCTTTAATTAAAAAAAAATATTAAGAAAAATACTAAGAGCTAGGCATTGTCACTTATGTACCAAAACACAAGCACCCAAAAGTGCAGAGATGGTGTAACAAGTTACGGAAAACTGGAGTCTGCACAATTCTGCCTGACTGGGCACTTATTCCAGGACTCGTTGATAATCATTTTGAAATAAGTCAAGGCACTGTTTACAACTAAAAATGATCACTGATTTGTAATGAAATGACCTTTAAAAATTACTCTATTGTGACCTAAACTACTCTGCTTCTTTTGAAAGGAAGTGTTTTATTCTGCCTATGTAGGAGCTGTATAGTTTAAGGGAGTGAGCCTTGGGGCATAACCAGAATTTATGGCAGTCCTAAAAATGCTGCATTAGTGAAAGAGCAGTGTGGTAGTCAAGCATAAAAGTCTATCAATTTCAATTTTTTAGAACAGTTTACCTAGCTCAAGGTCAAGGTGGGGTTACAGCCTGTCCAATCATCGACAAAGTCAGGAGCAAAACAGGGACAAGGCACTTATAGCATTAAAATGCTTAGTTTTCTCCAATTAAATCAGCCTCCTCTGAATCTTATAAAACATGACTAGGTTACCAACTAGCCAAGGATGAGCAAAGTATGGGTGTGCATGTTTTGTGTTCTCTATCTGTTACTCATCCAGAGTTTGTTACTAATTTGCAGGCAGAACGGTGTCTGTCTGTTACGGTTTAGCAAAAGCTACAGCCCTCACTCAAGTTTATTCTTTTAATGTTGTTGTTTGTGGTTTCAATTTATCTTTTGTTTTTAATTTTATTTAATATTTTTTGTTTATATTGTGTAATTTACTAATTATTCAGTGTTTTTAAATGTTATGTAAATACCTTTGCTTTCATTCTGTGTGTTCTGTAGGTGGAGCTCTAAGAGGGGGGGTTACCGTGATATCACTCCTTAAGTAAGTATATATTTGACGCTGGGGAATAAGTTCTTTCTGTGTTTCATTGATATCTGAAGAATACACATTACTGTAAGCATTGATTAATGTGGTTTGTAGATTTATTGTTTCTGTTATTGGCTTTTTGTTTGTTAGATTATGTATTTGGACTAGTTTTCTTTGGGCTGTATTTTTCGGCAAACCCTTTTGCCTTATTTTTGTCCGTTAATTCTTGTTTTTCATTTATTAAATCAAATGTATTTTTATATAAAGAGACTGTATATGAATTCTCTCAAGCTTGAGGTTTCCAGTGATAAATTTTCATGGGGGCATTTTTGATTAATTTTTGGACATTTAAAGCAAGGATGCCTGGAGTGAAGCCCATCTTTACATAGACTAATGAAGATCCTGGGCTGCTTTGTCTTTTAGAGGCCTCTCACATAATCACTATTTTATGTACTATCATCCCAATACCGACTCTCTGAATTACAAAAAGAAAACAATAAAAAAATGAACTGAGAGAGAAAACTGAGGACAGATGTGTGTATTAAAATATTTAACTCCCTTTTCAACAATAGAAGCAAGAACTGTAAACAAACTGTTGTTTATATTGCTCTGGATATAATTACAGATTATGTATGTACTGTGGCAAGCGGCTGGGGGTGGTACCCAGCCGGGACACCCTGGAGGACCGGAGGAGGGCTTACATCTCCTCCAGACCATGAGGGGGCGACCGCCCTGGTGGCTTTGGAAACCACGGGAACAGAGCTTAGAAGCTCAACCCTATAGGGACCCATGGTCACTGCCAGGGGGCGCCCCAATGCCTGTGCAGTCCTGACCATCAGCATTTCCGCCACACCGGGAAGTGCTGGGGGGTTTGAGAAGACCAGGGACACCCAGAGTGCTTCCGGGTGTGCTGCCAGTACTTCCACCACACTAGGAAGGGCCGGTGGAAGCTAATTGGGAGGCACCTGGAGCACGTCTGGGTGAGCTTAAAAGAGGCCGCCTCCCTCCATTCAATGGCGTCGGGAGTGGAGAAAGACAAAGTCTTGGAGGAGAGGAGTGGAGGTGGACCTGAGCAAGGCAGAGTGAAGGAAGGCCTGGACTTTAGGGAAGTACTGGGGTTGTGTGTGCACCAATTGTAAATATTATGTATAATAAACGTGTGTTGGGTGAACTGTCGGTGTCCGCCTGTGTGTCCGGGCCGTACTCCACAGTACATTTACTTTTACAATTTAATGATATGTGCAAAATATATGGAATGAAAGAAAAAATGCTTAATTACTGGCAAATAAATACTCCACACAAACTGCTAACCTGTCCATCTTTCCTGCAACCTTTTGTACTACACTGCATTATGCAGCCAGTGATGCCACTTGAAACTTCAACAATCTGGAATTAATTATGCTAATTAATTAGCATAATACTAATGTATAATATATACTAATATATATTTTATTTTTAAGTTCAGTCAATAACAGGACTTTCGGAAGAAGACCGGTAGGAAATGTTTTTGGTTGATAATTCCTTTAAATCATGTTTTTTAAACAATATAGACAGTTACAAGTCATTATACATACATTGTGTTGGTAGGTAATACAAATCTATTTCAAATAAGTAACACTTGGAAATGTATTTTATTAATCTAAAGGAGAAAAATTCTCTTTATCATGCATATGTTACCTACCAGGGGACCTACAAGGCTTTTAAAAGGTTAATTGCGTGTTTCCCATCAAGTTAAGTGGTAAATAAGAGAAAGAGTATAACAGAGCAAGAGTCAGACTTTATACATCACCTCTGGAGGTTTTGGCAGCAGATTTGCTTGGTCAGTACACAAAGTACTAAAAATAAAAACACAGCCTCTCATTACAGACCAAAAAGGCCCATTACTCAACATAAGTAATGTGACTTTTGTGCATCTCAACAAGTGAAAAAAATAACACTACAGTGTGTCCCAACTACACATAGACGTCTTGCTTTATTCCAGTGGAGTAATCCATATGACAATTCAACAACTAAAACTTCCAAGGAGACAGGCAGTAAGGGGTCCACTGTTGAAGAGGAAAATTAATTGTTTCAAGATTCCTTTTGTTTAGCACTGACAAAGAAATGCAGGCACACATGTGACTTGTAATTTGTGTACTTCCTCATGGATATCTGCCCATGCATCAACCTAATTAACTATCACACAGCTTAATATTTGCCTGAGTTCTAGTTTTTCATCTTTCCTTGGGTCTAAGTATACTGCAGTGCTGTACTTCTTGTGCCCAATTTTTAATTTTGTTCCCTATTACTTTTCAACTTTGAACCTTTTCAAAAAATCATCTGCCAAATACAGAATAAATAATAACGTGAATTTCAACTTCAGACAGTTCTGAGTACATTAAACGAAGAATAGAATGTACAATAAAGAACAGGAAACAAAAACTTAATGTCTCTCAAGGTCTTAAATGTTCAACCATTTTCCCACCTCAGAGATATCACTCCCTTCACCTCCCATAATATTCTCTCACTCTCTCTAGTCTTGAACCTCTTCCTACACCCAGTAGGCCCTTGCATGCAATTCTAGATTCATTGAGCCACTGACCTCAAGCAGCTTCAAATCCATACCTAGTGTCAATTCTTTATCTTTGCCTTGACTTTACTTTACTTTTTATGTGTGTTTGTTATAAGGGTTATAGTGTTGCTCATGGCAGGCACATTTTGACCTATCAAATTTATTTTGTTGATTACTGTAGAAACTGATTTCTCACTATGGCTTGATGATAGATTCTAATTTAAGAAGAGGTACATTTGGGATAAGTGAATTAAACAGCAAGATCCACAAGTGATATCCAGCTGTTAAGCAATTTTAATAAATATTTTGGAAATACATTCCAACCATCAATTATATTCCTTGTTTTTTGTTTTTGCTTATTTCTCTAAACCAGTCAATTCATTATAAATCTGGCATTATTATGAAGTGCCCGATGGGGCTGGGAAGGTATGCTGATTAATGGATGGCACACCAACATAAAGGTTAGCTGCTGTCACACCTTAACCATAGTTTCAAGTTCACACAATCTCCATTTTATTTTCTTTTATTTTTAAAAAACAGATAAAGGAGGATTCTAAATTGGCCCTGGTGTGTGCTTGGTGTATGGGTGTGTTTGTGTGTGTCCTGCGGTGGGTTGGCACCCTGCCCAGGATTGGTTCCCTGCCTTGTGCCCTGTGTTGGCTGGGATTGGCTCCAGCAGACAACCGTGACCCTATGTTTGGATTCAGCGGGTTGGAAAATGGATGGATGGATGGATAAAGGAGGAAAAACTATTATAAAAGAGTGTCATGTAACTTGCTGGACAGCATGGAAGCTAATACTGTTTTCTTACAGCTTCAGGAATTTGGAATTTACTCCTGGCCTTTTCGGAGTCTGTGATTAATGTGCATATTATATTCATGCTTGCATTGAATTACTTTTAAGTATTCCCATTTTTTTCTCACATCTCAGAAAGATGCATGATTGGTTGATTGTTAAATTTAGTTTGTTCCTCTGTGAACAAGTTTATAGGGTAATTATTGTCACATGTACAGAGTACAGTGAAATTCTTACCTGCATGTGCTAATCAACATGTAACACGTTGCCACTCTCCAGCCCCATGATTAGTGAGTATAACTATCTTACCTGACACAATACTATACCAATGAAGTGTAGTTAAATATAAGTTAAACCAGGAATATTCAGTTAATCCTGCTCCTCAAAGACTCTCATTCTTACCAGCTGGTAGTATATAGTGTCTTCATGGTGTTTTATGTGACAAATCAATTAAACCAAGTGTGCTATGAAATGAAGAATTGCATCTCTAATTAATGATGAAGAGTGCAATTAAGACCCAATTTTCTTAGATTTGCTTTGAACAGAGACTATTCAAAGCTGAGTACCACTAGTGAGTATAATTAGCATCGGGGCAAAAACTGGAAAAACATCTATTCAGACATGGGGAGAACGCACAAAATCCACAGTGAGGATTCAGACTCATTATGCAGAGTCCAATGTATCCCTTGAAAATACTGTATGTTTTTATTAGCTGAAAAAAACAGATCCATGAGCTTTGCCTTCTATCTGTAGATCTATGAAATAGCAGATTAAATTGTACAAGCACTTTAACGTATTGAAGAATTACTCAAAATTACAAGCTTTAGTAATATTGTATACGTTTGACCAGGAGTCTAAACTCCACTCCCATAGGGCCACAGTGGCTACAGTGTGAGTGTGTTTATGATTGTGTTCTACAAAGGACTAGTGCCCAATCGAAATTTTGTTCCTGCTTTGTGTTCATTGCTACAGGGTGGGTTCTGGCTCCCTGCAATTCCTGTAATACAGCAGATATGAATTCAGAAAATAAATTAATAAAGAACAATTAATAAAATTAATCAAAATCTGGAGATGAAAGCCATCATCCCCAGATAAAGGTATGATTATATACACAAATGCATGACCAAAAGCCATGACCAAACATATTATGAACAAATTTTAACATATTACAAAATAACCACCAGTGTTGACTAGCACAACACAACAGTCTTTAAAGATAAAAATAACCAAAACATATGGAGAAGCATACCCAAAGTGGTGAGAACTTCACAAGTGTATAGTTAAATGTACATTAAGACTGCACACCAATAAATTCAGTAGACTTGGGTTAGGGATGTACATTTCATGCTCAGTTGTGATGTAGGTACAACATATTCTGTAGCAAATTGCTTATACATATATGTTTATGGTGCATTCCTACCACTAATTAGGATCACTTTATGAACAGTCTAGTTTAGTGGCTAAAGTTTTAGATTTTAAACTGCAGGGTGTTATGGGTTACTGTATATCCCCATCACTTATCTCCTATACTCCAATTGTAAAAAATGCTCACCATGTAAGCAATTGTACTATATCTTTACATTTGTAAAGTAGTGTTTGTTAAGTTGACAAGTTCTGCCCATGATACACAACCCATATATGACAAAGTAAAATTTAACCGACTTTGAAGAGAATGGCTTACTAAGATATGAAAGGTGTTTACACGTAGTTTAATATAAAACAAACCAATCATACAGTATGATTAGCTTTGATCAAGAATCTAATTATTGTTGAAGCTAGCTAACAGGAAAGATAAAATAAGGTCAGGAAGTATTCCAGACATCAAGGACTAATATGACTAAGCAGAAAGTACATATAAATAGCTGGATGACCTTATTGAAAGAAAAACAGAAGACAGCCTGCTTACATCTCATGGTGTTCATTTATTAATGCTAGGTATTGATTTGTCAGGCAGAAGTTGGTTCAGCTGAGTGGTTAACTTAATTCAAAATTATTAAACAAAAAACACCTTTTAACAATTTCTAAGAGAAATACAATTTTGAAGATAGCTTTTTAAATAATAAGTACTGTTAACAATTTATCAACAATCTATTTTCTGAACTTGTTTTCCTCCACTGGGTTTCAGGAGGCTGATGCCTATCCTAAAATCAAGATCCACAAGACATGAACCCATTCTATGTAGGACAATAATCTACTACCAGGTACACTACCTCACGATTCGTAATTATCATATAATTTATCAGTGTGCTTGTGAGAAAACATGTATTCTCTGTATAAAACATATTTAAGCTGAAGTATGAAATTATAATGAGTCACAATACTACGAATCAGTACAAACTATAATGCAAACGTGAAAATATGTAAAGCAAATTACAAGCAGGTAAAGCATCTGCACGTTTGGCACCAAGCTTGACACAACTTCTGACTTACTGTATATCAAAAAGATGAGGCTATTACTGGATTCATACAAAACATTACAACAGAAGCTAAGCCATCCTCTTTGGTCTGGCTCCAAGGCACTTGCAGTTAACTACTTTAAGCAATTCTGCCCACTTGTTTATTCTTTCCAAATCTTCACTTTCCCCTCCATTAGCCTTCCATCTCCTTTATGTGTCCTATCAACCTGCCTGCGAGTAAATCAGCACAATTCACAGCCCACAGCTAATGTTGAAGTAAATAAAAAAAGTCAACAAAAACAGATTTTAATGTCCTGATTAGATTCAAAACTGTTAATTAAAAAGCCTACTGTAACCAGCAGAGATGTCTTTTTACATCACATAAGGCAGATAATAACCTAAATGATTTTTTTCTTTGCATGTAATAGGTTGGTTTCAGGCATCTTCAAGAAACGATTACATGAAAACATATCTAAAAACATCTTATTAGATTTATAAGTTACGGAGACTAACTTAGCAATTGGCACAAAGCATGGGTTGACATAGTGAAAACCAATTAACAAAAACAACCAAATAATTAAAAGTCTACTGTCCCTAAGTGAAGTCTTCTGTCTCTTAGTGGGGCTCCTCCTTCTTCCATTTTCTTCTTATTCTTTCCTATCTTAGTGTCTCTTACTGGTTTCAGGTTAACTTAAATTTGTCCTAATTAGTGCAGTCTGGCACTCTTATGGTGCCTGATTGATCACAGTTTGTAATCTCAAGTGGCACTTGCTTAAAATCCTTTTGGGCAGATTCCCAAGCAACTGAGTAACACTTACAAGAATGCTCAAACCTTTGAGCACTCCGTTTGAACATACAGAGGCTACCAGGTCTGGTAAAAAGCAGCTACAGTACTATTTTAATAAAAAAATGCTCACTGTTCTTTAAGCATTAAAAAAATCACAGTTTTTAACAAATCTACTGTAAATAGATTCACCAAATACTAGTGTCATCTACAACAGTTAAAAGAAAGGTTAAAATGGCCAAAAGAATGAAAACTCTGAACGATTACACTATATTTGTTTTATCAGTTCAAAACTTCGAGTTTTTGGAAAAGCTAATGGTGTTGTCCACCTGCATATCTTCATTAAGATGGCAGTACCAATAAATGATCAGTATTAAGCACTATAAAAAAATTACAAAAAATAAATCACTGCATATTCACCAATAGAGCCAAACTACGATTGACCAGAATGAAGTAAAACATTTTTTTTTTTCACAAATGTGCATGTGCACTATTATTTCACCCACTACTTTTCTAGATTTTTTTTTTTTTTTAATTTTGCAGCTTTTAAGAATGAGATAAGAAGAAAACAGGACAGTGCTTCTGAGTGAATAAAACTTTATTAGTAACTTTTGTTTTTTTTTTTGTAGTAAACATTTATTCAAAAACCACTGAATACTGAAACAGTACTAATTTTAGGTTTTCATGCTAATGGAGAGTCGAGATTTTTAGCATTTGTTAGCATTGAGTGAACCGACTTAAATCACTTTGAAATAATTCTAGATACTGCTATTGATGATGTTCTTAAATATTGGGTTCTGCTGCAATCTCCTTCACTCAATCGCCAACAAGGACTGTGCTCAAGTGAACTAATAATTTTAGCCCCTAGTTAAAAAAAAAAAAATCTAATATTTTATTTGAAGAGAAACATAATATATATATATATATATATATATATATATATATATATATATATATATATATATATAGAGCAGCATGGTGGTGCAGTGGGTAGCGCTGCTGCCTTACAGTTAGGAGACTCCGGTTTCCTCCCACAGTCTAAATTGTCCCGTGTGTGTGTCTATGTGTGTCTGTGTGCGCGTGCCCTGCCTGAGGTTTGTTTCCTGCCTTGCACCCTGTGTTGGCTGGGATTGACTCCAGCAGACCCCCGTGACCCTATAGTTAGGATATTGCGGGATGGATAATGGATGGATGTGTAAATATATATATATACAGTATATACAGTGGGTACGGAAAGTATTCAGACCCCCTTCAATTTTTCACTCTTTGTCATATTGCAGCCATTAGCTAAAATCATTTAAATTAAATTTTTCCCTCATTAATGTACACACAGCACCCCATATTGACAGACAAAAAAAAAAAGAATTTTTGAAATTGTTGCAGATTTATTAAAAAAGAAAAACTGAAATATCACATGGCCCTAAGTATTCAGACCCTTTGCTCAGTATTTAGTAGAAGCACCCTTTTGAGCTAATACAGTCATGAGTCTTCTTGGGAAAGATGCAACAAGTTTTTCACTCCTGGATTTGGGAATCCTCTGCCATTCCTCCTTGCAGATCCTCTCCAGTTCTGTCAGGTTGGATGGTAAACGTTGGTGGACAGCCATTTTTAGGTCTCTCCAGAGATGCTCAATTGGGTTTAAGTCAGGGCTCTGGCTGGGCCATTCAAGAACAGTCACAGAGTTGTTGTGAAGCCACTTCTTCGTTATTTTAGCTGTGTGCTTAGGGTCATTGTCTTGTTGGAAGGTAAACCTTCGTCCCAGTCTGAGGTCCTTAGCACTCTGGAGAAGGTTTTTGTCCAGGATATCCCTGTACTTGGCCGCACTCATCTTTCCCTCGATTGCAACCAGTCGTCCTGTCCCTGCAGCTGAAAAACACCCCCACAGCATGATGCTGCCACCGCCATGCTTCACTGTGGGGACTGTATTGGACAAGTGATGAGCAGTGCCTGGTTGTCTCCACACATACCTCAGTGCAAGACACATGACAGCCCGCATGGAGTTTGCTAAAAGACACCTGAAGAACTCTGAGATGGTGAGAAATAAGATTCTCTGGTCTGATGAGACCAAGATAGAACTTTTTGGCCTTAATTCTAAGCGGTATGTGTGGAGACAACCAGGCACTGCTCATCACTTGTCCAATACAGTCCCCACAGTGAAGCATGGCGGTGGCAGCATCATGCTGTGGGGGTGTTTTTCAGCTGCAGGGACAGGACGACTGGTTACAATCGAGGGAAAGATGAATGCGGCCAAGTACAGGGATATCCTGGACAAAAACCTTCTCCAGAGTGCCAAGGACCTCAGACTGGGCCGAAGGTTTACCTTCCAACAAGACAATGACCCTAAGCACACAGCTAAAATAACGAAGGAGTGGCTTCACAACAACTCTGTGACTGTTCTTGAATGGCCCAGCCAGAGCCCTGACTTAAACCCAATTGAGCATCTCTGGAGAGACCTAAAAATGGCTGTCCACCAACGTTTACCATCCAACCTGACAGAACTGGAGAGGATCTGCAAGGAGGAATGGCAGAGGATCCTCAAATCCAGGTGTGAAAAACTTGTTGCATCTTTCCCAAGAAGACTCATGGCTGTATTAGCTCAAAAGAGTGCTTCTACTAAATACTGAGCAAAGGGTCTGAATACTTAGGACCATGTGATATTTCAGTTTTTCTTTTTTAATAAATCTGCAACAATTTCAAAAATTCTTTTTTTTGTCTGTCAATATGGGGTGCTGTGTGTACATTAATGAGGGAAAAAATTAATTTAAATGAATTTAGCAAATGGCTGCAATATGACAAAGAGTGAAAGATTGAAGGGGGTCTGAATACTTTCCGTACCCACTGTATATATATATATATATATATATACATATACATATACATATGTATATATATATATATATATATATGGTACTGTGCAAAAGTTTTAGGCAGGTGTGAAAAAATGCTGTTAACAAAGAATGCTTTCAGAAATATAAATAATGATTGTTTATTGTTATCAATTTACAAAATGCAAAGTGAGCAAACAAAAGAAAAACTAAATCAAATCAATGACTGCACTGACTGATGTGTGTATATATACTGTATATACACACATGTATGTATATTTTGTGGGATATGGCCCTGACACAGACAGGCGGACACGGAAGGTTCGAACACCAACACACATTTATTTTACAAGTAATAAAATACAAATAATATATTATTATTAAGTGACACAACACAAAACCCACTTTCACCCCCAAAGTCCAGGCCTCTCTACAATGCCTCTCTTCAGGTCTGCCTCCACTCCTCTCCTCCTGAGCTCTGTCTCTCTTCCTCCCGACTCCATCCATCGAATGGAGGGAGGTGGTCCCTTGTAAACCCACCCAGACTTGCTCCAGGTTGCCTCCCAATGAGCGCCTGCCGGCACTCCCTGGTGTGGCAGAAGTGCCGGCTGTGTACCCGGAAGCACTCTGGGTGTCCCTGGTCTTCTTTCCCCCAGCACTTCTGGGTGTGGCAGAAGTGCTGAGGGCCAGGGCTCCTCAGGCATCGGGGCACCCCCTGGCGGTGACCACGGGCCCCTATAGGCTTGAGCTTCCATGGTCCCCATAGCCACCAGTCGCCCCCTCGTGGTCTGGAGGAGGCGTAATCCCACCTCCGGTCCTTCCGGGCGTCCCGGCTATACACACACACACACACACACACACACACACACACACACACACATACAAAGGATGGTTATAAGTTCAAGTCAAGTTGTCAAGTTGTGATCCTTTGTTACATATATGAGGTCCCGTAATCTTAAAAGTCAAAACACAAATAGTTTTCTTCACCATGGCTGCCCTACAATGCCAGTGAATGTTTTTAAAAATGTTTGATCTGGAAATATTATGTAAATTAAGTTATCAACAAAGAACACAGTGTATTTCTGTGAAGATCAATGCTAAGAATTTCATCAGAAGGGTAAATGTTCTAACCTTAAATGATCACACAGCTTTAAAACAAAAATGATTGCTATATCAAACAAATAATCAAAATGCATAGCACACTAATGCTCTAAAATCTGCAAAGATTCCTTTCACTGGAAAATTTATTTTCACTCTGTAAAGGCAGGGCAATTTAATAATTCACAAGTAAGCAGCAAAAGAACACCAACTGTCGACTTGTTCTAAATAATAATTAGTACAGCCCATTTAACTTAAGAAAGTAAAATATCACAAAGTTACAAAACCAACAAACTAACACTGTTGCAATACTATTGCAGATATTCATGTATTACTTATTACTACTCATCCAAAACCAACAATTACAACCCACACTACCAATACTCAGCCTGTTATTCAAGTTTGCTCCATTCAGCAACTTAATACTTTGCATCTTAGTATACAGGAAGCCATGGTTAAACAGGAGCTGGTAGTGCTGCCTCACATGTTTAGAGACTTGGATTCAGATGCTGTGTAGAACTTGCACATTCTCTCAATGCACATGTAGGCTTTGTTTAGCACTCGATTTTTCTACCATATTCCCAGACAAGTATGCTAGGGTGATTGTTGATTACATAATTGCACTTGTAAGTGTGAATGTAGGCGGTTGCTTGAGTAATAATGGACTGACATGCACAATCCTGGGTTCTAAATGTTGCTAGGATAGGCTTCTGTTCCTTGTAACTCTATAATGAGATAAAGAAATTTAGAAAACAAGCGAATGGGTGGACCTTGGCAAAATATACACGGGTGGACCTTCATAAAATATACATCTGTGGTCAGTTACATAAAGATTCCTGCATGAAAAACGTTTCAAAAATATTCAATACGGTCCACTTCAAAATAATAATCTGACAGTAATAAAAAATAAAATCTGTGCTTTTCATATGCTACAGTATATAATGTAAAAGTTATCTGAAGAATGAAAAAACCCTATTTCATGTGTTGTATAGTTAATAACCAGCAGTTTACAAGTTAAAATCCATAATAAGAATAACCAAGTCAGGGATTGTCTGTTGTGATGGACGGCCGGGGATCCTGCCCGGATGGAACACCCTTTCCAGGAGAAGACCGGGAGAATGGGCGTACTATCAGGAGTACCTCCCCTGGGACACGAGAGGGCAGCACCCTTGGCTTACATCGGGGCCATGGAATTGGGGCCTGGAGGCTCAGCCCAATAGAGGTCCGTGGCCACCGCCAGGGGGCGCCTGGACAGCTCCAGAGTTTGGACATGCAGCACTTCCGCCACACCCGGGAGTGCTGCCAGAAGAGGAGCAGGGTTCCGGTGCAGCACTTCTGCCACACCCGGAAGTGCTGCCGGATGTTAATCAAGGCACACCTGGAGCACTTCCGGGTGCTCTATAAAGGAGGCCGCCTCACTCCATTTCGAGAGCCAGAGTCAGGAGGATGAAGACAAAGCTTGGGAAGAAAGGAGTAGAGGAGAGGCAGAAAGAGAAGGAATGAGTATGAGTGTTGGAGGCACTGTGTTGTGGTGCTGTAAGGAAAATAAACGTGTGTGTTTAGGACATACGGTGTCTGTCTGTCTGTGCCCGGGGTCTGGTCTTCTACACTGTTTTAATATTTACCTAGTATGACAAAATAGTTAAAATAACTGTTGTGATTAATCAATGACTACAATTGACTACACATTTTAATCAATTTTTTTTTTTTTATTGACTAAACCTGTCCTTGCCCCTCCTCACAATACACAGTGGCAACTGCAGAACATTCAGCAGAAGGCGGCTCAGGCAAAAACTCTCAAATATCTGGGAAAGCGGTTGATCATTTTGTACAAAACAGATGGTGTTCCACAACAGTACAAGCTCAATGCATAAACAAGTGGGGAAGCATACTGAAGTATAGCAAAAGACCAGCCAACTGTAAAGTAAGTATTCCACTTACACTTACTTATCTGTTTGACAATAGTTTTTTTTTAATGATGTGAAGCTAGTTAACTTTAGAAATTCATGCTATAGAGTCTGGGTGTAACGAAGGTTAGAGCCACAGTATTTGTCTGAACACAACCAACAAATTGTCTTCTAAATACACTTCTCATTTCCAACCAATATTACTGAGGGGTGGCACGGTGGTGCAGTGGGTAGCGCTGCTGCCTCGCAGTTAGGAGACGTGGGTTCGCTTCCCGGGTCCTCCCTGCGTGGAGTTTGCATGTTCTCCCCGTGTCTGCGTGGGTTTCCTCTGGGTACTCCGGTTTACTCCCAGAATCCAAAGACATGCAGGTTAGGTGGATTGGCAATTCTAAATTGTCCCTAGTGTGTGTGTGTACGCACCCTGCCCAGGGTTTGTTTCCTGTTTCCTGCACCCTGTGTTGGCTGGGATTGGCTCCAGCAGACCCCCGTGACCCTGTAGATAGGATATAGCAGGTTGGATGATGGATGGATGGATTACTCCTGAGTGCACTGAACTGAAATAATGTTTCAGTACATATGGTAGCTAAATTTTATAGACTAGTCTGTTAAACGCACTTGTTACTTTTATTTTAGGGCGGGCAACTTGTAAATCTTTAACTGTCACCTCATGGATCTGAAAAAAAATTCTATACCAGTAAATCTGAGTAACAATAACATCTAATATAAACATTTAGCTGCAGTTCAAAATATTCAACACCATCACCTAAAAAGATATTATAGTGATGCAAATTGAGATTATGGAAAATATACAAAAAAGTCTTATTAAACAACAAAAAACATTTATTGCTACATATTTGATTTATTTTGAGAACAAAAATTTACTTACACGTTCAAATTACACGTTACACGTTCAAATTAACTCTTTTCACATTTATACATGTGCACAACCCACAACTTCACTGCTTTGAGGAACATGCTTTAATCTTTATAAGTTCCAATATGCATTTTCAGTAACTGCTGACAGGCCTCTTGCACCTCTCTATTAGAATCTTTGCCTATTCTTCACATGCGAACACCTCCAGCTCATTGATGCTTGATGTCTTCCATGCTGCAACTGCCTTCTTTAAATCCCACCAAAGAGTTTCTATGGGATTTAAATCCAGGGAACGAGAAGACCACTCGAGGACATTTCAGTATCTATTTCACAACCAAAGTTTGGTTGAACTGGTGGTGTGCTTGGAATCAACATCCTGCTGGAGAGTCCAATATTCACCAAGAATCAATTTACCAGCAGAAGGAATCACATTCCTCTTAAAAATGATCTGGTATTTCTGGGGATCCATGATGCCATTTACATGGTCAAGATTGCCTGTTCCTGCAGCAGAAAAAACATTCCCACATCAACAATGACCCACCTCCATGCTTGGCTGTTGGAATTGTATTCTTCTGGTCATAAGCCTAGCCTTTCTCATGCCATACAGTTGTAGTTTCATCAGTCCATAGAACCGTGTCTCAAAACTCTAAAAGCATATCCAAATTCTTCCTGTCATACTCTAGTCAACCTTTAATGCTTTTAATGATCAAGAGTGGAGTGCATCTTGGAGTCTGGCCATGAAGTCCTTGTTTGTTCAGTGTAACACTCGTGCCAGCGTTCATCAGGTCATTCTTTAGGTGTTTTTAGAGTAATACAGGGGTTCTTCTTAGTTGTTCTAGCTAAGTTGCTAAGGGCTCTTGAGGAAACTTTTGGCTTTCTCTCAGACCAATGAAAGTTTGCAGCTGTGCTGCAAGTTTAAAACTTCCTTATAATGTTCCCAAAGGTGTCTCTGAGACAGTTAAATTTTCAGGAAATCAAACCCAATGCCTTTCAGGTGCAAGGACATAATTTCTTCTCTCAGCTTTTGTAATAGGTCCTCAGTCTTAACCATAATTGCAACTCTCCTTGAAGACATTCATGGATGGGGTTAATTTGTTTCAGGTGTGGTGCATAAATAAAGGATTATTACAGAGATTCCAAAACTCTGTAAATACATGCACAAACAATCTTTATACAACATGGTTTAAAATACATACACAAACACCCATCAATCTATCTGTCCACTACTGAACCAACATAATCCAGTACAGGATTAGAGGAACTAAAGCCTACACTGGCAGTACTGGGCACAAGGTAGTTACAAATGCTGGATATGTGGCACCAGTCCCCACACATGGTACAGTCATGAGCATATCCACACTTTCCCACACTGGGCTAAGGCCGGTTTAGATAGAAATTTAGACAGGACTTCTGTCCATCATAAAATCCACTCACACACACACACACTAGGAGCAGGACCAGTTTAGAATCACCAGTTAGCATTACCTGCATGCTTTTGGGATCTTGGTGAAAAGCTGGTGCAAATGCAAAAAGGCTATGGAGCTGTGAGACAACAGAACTAAACCAAAAAAGTTATTTTCATATTTATTTTAATATTAACTTTCTTGTATAATGCACCATACATGTACACAAACCAGTAGTCTATCTCTGCAAACACTTTACTCATTAAATACTGAAACATTTATATATTTACACATGATATATACACTGCGTTGTAGGTGTTTCAACAATAAGCAAATTAAATGATCAAGCCAGATTTCTATCTATTTCTGCAGTGTATTCAGAAGCTCCAAAGAAAAACAAAAAAGCAATAACAGAGAAACAGTGAAAATATTGTCTACCGAAATTCCTTTGCCCAGAACAGCTTTGAAGTCAGAGACATCAAATAAGCCTAATCCAATTCCAATCATAAGCTCCCCAGCTATATACAGCTCTGTGCTTACATACTTCATTTCATATAAAAAAAGTTTAAATTAAATAGAAGACCTAATTAACAGAATTAATTTTGTACTTGGGTGCATTTCATAGACAAGATAAAGGCCTTCAAGTGATTTACCCTGGACCGTTTCTTCCTTTGCAGACAGAGCCAGACGCGTCGCTTGTACTGATGCAGACAAAGCAACCCCCGCTGCCACCTTATGTTGGTGCGTCTACAGTTTCACTGACTTGCTGCTTCAGCAAGCAAAACAAGGCACCTCAGGCTCGCTCAGCATTTGTCCTCTGTGGTGCTGAAGATTATCGGGGTAGGCTATCAACGTGTCAAGCCCTGACGTCAGCCCCATGTGGAAGACAGACACCTGCAGTCTTCCGCACATGCTCTCTGTGGCCCCTTTGCTGCCTGTGCTCTTCAACTGGCTGCTAATCTAATTAAGACCATTTACCAATCTGCTAGGCATATGGGGAAAGGAACAATGAAGGAAGGGATGGGAGCAATGACAAAATTAAATTTTAATTAGTTATATCTTTTGAAGGCATCATGAACCAGATACTTTATTCAGTGATGCCTTTGTCATGTTTTAATGCCCTTAAGTGGCTAATTCAACTTATAAAGCATTTAGATTTACTTTGTAGTATGAAGATAGAAAAAAAAAGTGAATACATGAGGATACAGTCTGCTGTAAAAAAAAAAAAAAAACATTTGTTCAATTGAAAAGCTTTTCATTTAAAATTTATTTATTTCTTAAAATAAAAACATTTTATTCCAGTTTCCATTCTCTTGTATTTTAATCAGGTCAAGACTTACCAGTGTAGCTTGAGAAAACAGCAGACTTAACTGGACTCACCCATAGGAAAAATAATTTCATAGAACTTCTTTTTGTAATAAATGAAACAAGCTACACTTGGCAGGCAACTTTACAGTTTCCAAGCCAGCAGTCATGAGCAGTATCTGGAGCAAACATCAGAGACTTCACTGGGAAGACTCCAAACTGACTTTACATTAGTAAAGTCTACAAAACATTAAAGGAGTTTGTGGCTGTCTTTAAAAAGGTAAAGAGAAAGTAGGCAGCCAACACTGAATTAAGTAAATGACACATTTCAGATTGAAAAATAGCAATATATAAATAAAACCCATGGTGTTTGTGTTACTAGCAGTTTAAACCACACACCAATTACATGCAGGGTAAAAACTTTGTAGTGGGTCGTTACTTTTTTTTTTTTTTTACAGTTATGCAGTTTTGTAAACCTTAAAATTCTATAACCCATTAGAAAGAACATACAAACTGGTGAGGAAAGCAGGCTCTATTATAGGCATGGAGCTGGACAGTTTGACATCCGTGGCAGAGCGATGGGCGCTCAGCAGGCTCCTATCAATTATGGAGAATCCACTGCATCCACTAAACAGTGTCATCTCCAGACAGAGTAGCAGACTGCTGTCACCGTCCTGCTCCACTGACAGACTGAGGAGATCATTCCTCCCCAACACTATGCGACTCTTCAATTCCACCCGGGGGGGTAAATGTTAACATTATTCGAAGTTATTGTCTGTTATACCTGCATTGTTATCACTCTTTAATTTAATATTGTTTTTTGTATCAGTATGCTGCTCCTGGAGTATGTGAATTTCCCCTTGGGATTAATAAAGTATCTATCTATCTATCTATCTATCTATCTATCTATCTATCTATCTATCTATCTATCTATCTATCTATCTATCTATCTATCTATCTATCTATCTATCTATCTATCTATCTATCTATCTATCTATCTATCTATCTATCTATCTATCTATCTATCTATCTATCTATCTATCTATCTACATGTCCCTGAAGTAAATAAACAGTAAAATGACCAAAAAAACCACATTTTTAATAGTGATGCCATGATCTTCCCATTTTTAATGCTTTTCTGGTTAGTTTGGAAACTACACAATATCAGCAGATGAAGCTGTACACAATAAGCATGATCTGTAATACAGCAGCAGCAGTGCACCCCCACCTAAACATTAATATCAAGATATTGTTAACAGTTTCAATTCCAATTTTGTATTTTTCAAAGTACTCCAGGAGATTATGATGCTAAAATACAAAGTTTTGCTATTTTATTTGCCTTTCATTAGAAAGATTACTTATATATGCACACAGGTATGCACACATCAGAATCAAACAAATCCTGCTCTTAACACATCAGTAGCCAGCTTATAACTACCTGTTTATGATGTCAAAAATACAAGGCAAACAAATGTGCAGTAACTGGAATTTCATTATCATACTAAGTACTAAACAGGCTAAGAAAATACCTAATCTGCCTAGAAGTATTGTGCAGACAGACAAAGGAAAAACACAAATGTGTTAACTGTCTTTCATTTGATACAAAAATCACATTACTTAAAACAACTGATAAGCTGATGATGTACAGTAAAATGTACAGAAACTGGGAAAAGTTTTACAATAAACTCAGCCATCCATACACACATTTATACATCACTGAAGAAAGAATTCACGCATAGCCATAACAATGAAAAAAAAACTTCATATCGAGAGAAAATTTAAAAATACTATACTTTACTCAGCTAAGGTACAGTTAAAGGAGATAATACACAAATACCTATTATCAGCAGGTGATACACTACACTTTAGATAGCATTAAGGATTCTATAATTTTGACATATGAATGTTTTGTATTAGCAATCAGTGCTACTGCTTGAACCACAAAACCTCTAAATCAATCACTGCATTTGAGGACTTTGTACTTATTCTTATCCTTGAATATCTTTTGTTCAATAGACACTCCAGTCTTCCTCCCACATCAGAAAGATGCACAGGATAAATTGACAAACAAATGAAAAATTTTCAGTGTGAGAAATTGTGTGTGTGCGCGCATATGCCGAAGAGGCAAGTCTTTAGAATTGTGTGAACAAAACTGCAGTACCCAGAGGAAACCACATGTAAGAGGAGAACATACAAGCTTCACACAGACAATGATGACAAAGTGTGGGATTTGAACTCAAGACTTTTACCGCATGAAACAGAAGTTACCCACCACTCTAACACGTGTCCTTCTCTAAAGATATATCTTTTTAAAACTATTTTCTCTATTTTTCCCCTTCTATATTTTACAATTACAAAGTAATCAAAATATAAAATTATAATTTATAGATTAAAATGTCTTGCATTTTTTCCTTTTATTTCCTCAGTCTATTGTGCCTCAGTCAAAAGCATTGTGCACTTAAGACTAGATATCGCCAGCTACTGAATGTATTATCCTTCATGATTATTTTTCCTTATACAATATCTTATTTCAACTAACAGTGTGTTAAACATTTTTTTTTAAATTTATGATGATATTTCAGATTATAAAATCATTTAGCTAAAATCTAATGTCCTTCCTCTTAACCAAAATACACACACACACACAAAATTATTTAAATATTGAAGAATGTAAATATAAATACATCCAAATTATATAAATACGACCAAACTATTTTTAATAACTAAAAGGCTGGAAGCAACTCTGAAATGGTAACAAAAAGAGATAAAAAAAGTTTGAAATTTTATTTTAAGAATGTTGCTGAAACACAAAGTGCTTAGAAGAAAAAAAGGGCTAATAAGAAAAGCAAGTTATTAACTTTTGATTCTTCTATGTATTGAAGTAAAGCTTACAACTAGAGTCCTTGTTGACAGACTCTAGAAAAACATAAACACATATAGTATTTGGTTAATAAAGCGTGTAAAGTTAATTTATGTTTTTTTATAACATATCTGTCTTTTTGAGCATTCTTGATATAGTTAGTAAATTTGTAAAGTATGTGATTGCATTTAATCTATGAACTTCTTACAGTGCTCTGAGCCTGCACTCACTGAAGAGTGCTATACTAAAAATTAACAAACTGTTCGTGGACAGCAGTAGCAATTCACTGTAATATTTTAAAAATTCAGCATTCAACCAAATTTAAAATGCTACATATTAGAGCAGTGAGAGGTTTGGGAAATGACAGGCAGTTATGCAAGGTGATCTTAGTTTGGCAACTGTCAACAACTAAATGTAGCCATTTATTTTTTTCCTTGTAATTGGTGGACATGTGGGTAGAGGAACTACAGGCAGGAGAAAAGGAGGGGCAGGGTGGCATAGAGGAGGGGCAGGGCTCAGCAAGGAGCCTACACTGGGGGCAACATAGCATGCTGTCACATAAATGCAGAAGGCAGTTATACCTTCAGAAAGTGGTAAGCCCAGTACCTATTCTGTATGTGTCAGAAAGGCTGTAGACATGGGATAGAGGGTGAGATGGGACTGTAAGAATATCAATGAAGACAGAATGCATGAGGACATGGGAGAATGGAATGAGGATGGAAAACCTCTGGTCTGACAAAGGGCTGCCAGCAATACCAAGTTGGAAGAGCAGGGATTACATTACCCTTTGAAGAGGTCTGACATTAGGGGGGATTCCCTGGAGACAAAGTTGTTTTAAGGCAACTACTAGAGGCTCAAGAGTACAGGGACACCAAGGACTACTAGAGGAAGCTCTAACCTGACATTACCATTGCAACATCAAGGCAGTGCCTCACCCGGGAAGTAAATTACAGTCACTGTGACCTCAAAGGCTCACTGAGCTTAGTGTTAAGAGCTTAGCTGGAGCAAGCCAGGAAGAAAAGAGCCCACAGTACAGAAACTGAAAAAGAGAAAGACAGAATGATTGGAAGTAACAAAAAGAGTCCTTTGTGGTACTTTCAGTTGAGCAAGTGTTAGAGATGGTTGAAGACCTATATGGTCGGAGCTGAATAGGATGCAGTCTTTATTGCTTTGTCTTGATTTACTTGGTATTCTTCTCCTTTCATTCAGTACTTTATTCTCTTCAGTTGTTTTATCATTTTTGTACATTTTGACTTTTATGGCTGGATAAGCGAATGGATACAAAATCACCCCCTCTTTGTGACACATTTCAAGGGTAAATTATTATATTTATAATAAATTGATTTATTTTGTTGGCTGCATAGCTGCTGCAATTCATATTCAACATGCTGAGGTCAAATCTTGTTTCTAGTAATTGTCTGTGTCAATTCAACAAGTTCTTCATAAGCTTGCTAAGGTTTTCCGCTGAGTACTCTGATTTTGGCCCTACACCATATCCAAAGATATTCAGGTTAGCTTAATTAGCAACTTTGAACTGGTCTGGTTCTTGCATGTGCTATGTAATGATTTGGTGTCTCATCCAATATTGTTTACTTTGTGTGCCTAAGGGCTCATTGTGGCCGCCACACGTTCTGAGCGTTCATTTGATGCATCCTCAGAGCAGGTCCTCAGAAATTAACGTGACGCGTGCGCAAGTTGCAGTACCAGCAAAAAGTCGGGGGGCACAGTGTGCTAAAAGGTGGAATGTGACGTCAGAGTCTCTGTTTTCTATCTACATGTGACAGAAAGCCGCTTTGCGGAACCTACGAGATCGGTGTGCGTGCTTCAATATTTGATAAATGGTTCGATGTGGTGAAGCAAAATGCCAACATACAGATGTATTCATGGTGCTTTTACATTCAAGCGTCGCATATTACCAATCGTAATGACACGATACGTTTTAAAATTCTCACATACCATCTTCTGTGCTCTTTTTTTTTTCTAGGGCTTCCTCTGCTCCTGACAGCAGCGAATCGCCAGCAATAGATCGCCACACTGAGCACACTAAATGTATGATATTCCAACTCTCTGCACATTTAGAATCCTTAGATTTATACTTGACATCACTTTCATGATGAAAAGCATTAAAGTATGTATATTACATTTTACAAATAAATCGGTAATTTCATTTAAATAATGAATACTCTTAATAATTACACACATGGGGTGACACAGTGGCGGAGCGTTAGCGCTGCTGTCGTGCAGGGAGTCACGTCGCTGATATGTGTTTGCTATAGAGGGCTATCCAGACTCAATGACATAGGGTACAAAAATGGCTGTTTACTGTTTTACTAGCCTACATTTGGTTGCAATTAATTTCATAATTTATAAGCAGAAGTTCAGATTACAATGGTATAAGTAATGTTTTGAAGCAGTTAAAGGTGTGTAAAACCCAATAAAAGCAATATATTGCAAATCTATAATCTAATCTAATGTATAGTGGCTTGGGCTACTATCTCATAGCCCAGCCACATGGCAGAATCATAGAATGTTTGAGTTTATACACCGTTCAAATTACATTTCCATCAGGTACTTTAGTTTACTTACACATTCCTGAAATGAGGGCAACAGGTTAACTGGTTTCCCTAAAAAGATGCATTTAACCTTGGGCTGCCTGACATAGACTTTTTTAGTTCCTGTCATTTACCAATATGCAAGAGTCACAAATAACTGAACTGAATTATGTGAAGAAAAACAATACTTTAGATGTTTGGGATATTTTGGATACTATGCGAAATCCACTATACACCTGTTTTTTTAATGCTTCATTTGGCAACTTTTGGCAGTTCAGATTCTGCACTTTCCTTTGATTAAAACAGTTCCACAACACTCCTACAGAGAACAAAGTAAAAAGGCATCAAACATAGGAACAGTAAGAATAAAAAGTGCAAATTAACGACAGCCCTATGGCACTATAACTATTTATTAAAGTAATGCACTTGTCACTGTGTTCACTGTAGGCTTTAAACTAAATTTGTAGCTATATTAAAGCTGTTTTGACCTATTCTATAATCAGCCGATAAATTAAATGTACACTGTTCCCAGAGGTGACTTGCAGACATTCTTGCTGTCTGGACAGCTCTGAAACATGAATTAAAGGCCAATGAACAGGCAAGAGTGTGAATACCACTGCCTTTCACACTTGAGTGTCTTTATTGTTTTCTAAAAGATGTCTGAAAAGAAAAAAAATTAACAATAAGTGAGAGCACTTGTGCTAAATTGTTATTTTTCATAACACCTTTAGCTGCAAATTCCTTCCAAAAATGTGTTTACTAGGATATCTTTAATATCAAAAAGAGAAAGTTCAGAAACTTGCTCAGGGTCCCAAAGGCACACAAACATTCAAAAGTCAACTTGCATCTTGTAACTTCTAATCCAGCTCCCTGACCACTATACTACACTACTTACCAAGTATACAAAGAAAACCAAAGAACTTGTTTAAGCAAAGAGTCCAGTTTAAGCAAGCAATTCTTTTTTGATTAATAGACTGTAATAAAAAAATAGTCACTCTTCTCCAGGAATCAGGGCTGCCCTATGCTCTGAACAATGGTTGAAAATGCCGCACATACTTACAATAACAAGTATAAAATTACCTGCTGCCATATTTCTTTCTGGCTAGACTCACCAAGCGAGACCTAGCAATTTAATAATGGTATTTAATTTATTCATTTATGCTGAATGATTTCACTACTATTGATGCTCCTAATCTTCTTAGCAGATTCGGAGTCCAGGGATGGGACAACTTGAAACCTGGGCGTTTATTGCCATTAACCCTCTCTGTGAGCATTGCTTCCAGAACAGGATAAAATACAGTACATTACAATTGAATGAAAAATAAATAAAACTGTCTAACATTTGAAAAGAAGGTGAACTAGTATGGCTACATTACAGACAAGTGTCAAATGATGCTCTGTGAGAGAAAGTGGTTATAAATATTTTTATAAAGGCAGGTATTTCTGCCAAGCATTACAGCATAAATAACAATCCTACGCTCATTTGTTCTAATTTAGGATTATGAAACACAAAGCCTACCAAAAAGCACAGGGTCCAAGATAAGAATGATCACTAAATGAGGTGCTATGTAGTCACTGGTGGAAATCACAGACACCATACAGAACACGTGTTGAATTTGAACTGCTGGATCTACAAGGCAGCAGAGTTAAACATGGAGCCACCATGCTGTTACTGCAGCCCAGTACCTTTTCAGCTGCCAGTGCGTTGAGCTTTGCACTTTAAACTAAACATTCAAGTTTCTATTTCATTTGTATAAACTCTCCAGCTATACTGTATGTCTTAACCATGAACCTAATGTACAGAAATCCAAATTAAAAATATACTTGCTGATAGACAAGTCCAGACTAGTAATTCAGTCATCTTCTAACCCTGTTAGTGCTGAACAGGGTCACAGTTGGGGACAGGAGTCTGTCATAGCTAGCACAAGGCACAAGACAGGAACAAGCCCTTTACAGGAAAGCAGTCCATTTCAGGGAAAACACACACTCACACATGCACATACCAACCACACACTAGGGCCAATTTAGTATCACCAATCCACCTAAGGTGCATGTCTTTGGATTGTGGGAGGAAACCAGAGCACCCAGAGGATACCTATGCAGACATGGGGAGAACATGCAAACCCACACGGGGAAGACCCGGGACACAAACCCTGGTCTCCTTACTGTGAGGCAGCAGCACTACCACTGCTTTAAAATGAAACCAGAGGTCTCAGAGAAAAGCTCAGGGCTAAACAATGTAAAATCTACTCAGGAAGCAACTCAGTCAAAATGCAAGCTTATCCATCTACCTACTACTAGGAAACATTCATTTATTCAGCAAATTAAGAATCGTTGCACACTTTGTGTTTTTATATGAAAATAAAGCACAGTCATCTATTGTGCAAAATGAAGGAAAAATTATATAAGCATTTACTGTCAATTTAATTTTAACAAGTTTAGAAACTAAGTGAATGACTAAACCAGAGCTATTGAATTACAAATTCAGCTGAGCCACATTTTCAAACCAAGAACTTTAGATGGGCCAGACATTTTCAGCATCTGGTAAGCAGCAGGTAATACTAAATACTAAACCAATACAAATGAATGTATTGAAAAACAAGTAATGCTTATTTATTCCTCCCCTTTTAAATTTGGTCACACCTGACATAGGCACATAAAAAACTGCCCCCCAAAAAAAACAATAAAAAAGCTATACCTGAAAAGAATCTGAGGTAGCAGCAATTATTTTTTTATTTCAAAAGTGCAAAAAAGTTAAATTTTGGCCATAAAAAAGAATAAAAAAGATCTATCAAAGCTATCAGTGCACAAACCCATAACAAATGATAACAATAACTAACACACATGAATACAATGTCTACTGAACACTGGGAAAACATAGGTTCATTTTAAATCACGATGTGTGTGATTAGCAGTGCCTTTTTTGTAAACAAAGACAGAGAGTCCTAGCACTTCATGTCTTGTTTATTTGGCAAAAAAAACAATGTATAAAATTTCAAACAGACCATTCATCAAGTATAATAATAATTCTTTATATTTACAGTATATAGCACTTTACTCACTAATTCTTTATATTTACAGTATATAGCACTTTACTCACTACTCAAAGCACTTTGCAAACTTCCGGGATACAAACCCATGAGCTCTTTATTGCGAGGAAGTGGCGCTAACACCAACCTGCAAGGATGTACTGTACTGCATAACACTGTGCTTGATAATTTAAAATTACAAGTACAGAATTTTCAAAATCAAAGAATATTAACTGCAGGTTTATAATGGGCTCTACATTCTATAAAAAAGTTGGTTTGTACTCCCACAAAGCAATCAGTGCTTAATTTGATTGAGGTTTAAAAAAAATTCCAAACTTTTTGCATGTTTTCATCAAATGCGGTCTTTATAATTCGTTCTTTGCTTTGAGTGTCAGTGGCTGATCTTCGTCCTCGTCATAGCCATGAATCCGCAGGATCACAGCGTGTGAGTGGAGGAGCAACCAATTGTATGAAGAGAAGTGTGAAGACAGTGCTTGTCAGTAACTAGGCTCTCACTGAGTAACAATTAGATTCATTTGCAAAAACCCATGTTCGAACTCACTTGATGAAACTGGAATACAAGTATGACTCAGCACACAATTGATTATAGAATCATTTAATATGTAGTCGATGCCACAACCAGCTATTGCGGCGGAGGTGCCAGTACAATGTATCTGCACGTATCGTCACAAACAAAAAAAAAAATAAAAATCTAGACACACAACAACGTGCTGCATTGTGAGTTGAATTTTGCTAGGCTACGGGGAGTTTTACATTCAAGGGATATACTACTGTTGGAATTTGGGTAGGAATTTCTGAAGGCTTGCGAAATGCGTTCTTCTCGGTTTTTCTCTGCGTTTCTGGTGGGACCACAGGCTGAACCACTTAGAGGTTGCTTCTGGACCACATGCGGCTCACTGGCCACCATTTGAATAGGGATAGACTAAACGGGTCTTTACTGGATAATTTAAAAGAAATATGCTTTCAAACAGGGTTCAAATGACATAGTGGTATTATGAGGAGCTCACTCTAAAGTATTTTAGTGGGAGGTGAGAGATGGGGGAGGTATTAAAAAATAAATAAATAAATAAGCTATGCTGACATACTGTAGCACAGAACTCAAAAGAAGCCAAAATTGTATGAAGTGAAATAGTGTTAGTTTCAATTTTCTTTGTTGGGAGAAATTTCATTTACTTCACCTCTGTTTTCAATTGCCTTTTTACATAATATACGGTTGCTGTCTTTATAGATTTCTGCAAAATCTTGAATGTGAATGTTTACTTTACTACATTAATCTGCTCCTCAGCCTTCTGTGCTCTTTTTAGAAAGCAGAAGGATCTTTGCATTAATTTCTGATGAACAGCAATGAGATACACTCCTTTCAATCTTTCCTTGGTGCTAGCGTAGAGTGTCTGCTGGTGCATCTGTGTAGATGCTGCGTTGGGTAGCATATGCCTGCTCCTCTGTGGATTTACTGTAACATGGTCGGCAGACAAATTTTGCCATCAGCCTCAGCTGACAGGTCAATGTCTTGTAATCTATTGTCTGCAGAGCTAGTGTTAGCAGCTTTTGCTGGTGTATTATTAACAGCACTGGACAGATTGGCTCTGTTTAAGTTGTTTAGCAAACTCATCAAGACCCAGCAAGTCACCATGTCTTTGTTTTAACATGTCATTAATTGGAAGACATAAAAACAGAAATAATAATGGATGTGATAGGTGACTTTCCAATTTTACCAAAACAGCTAACCCATACTGACTAGGTTAGTTTTCATTTAGTTTTCAAAAAAATAATAAAAAGTTATTTAAAAGGTAGCCACTGGATTTGCATAAAATCCAAATCTTGTGGAGTGTGGGCAAAGCTCTCTTTTCTTTGTCACAGCACATTAGACCTCAGTTGCAGCTACAGGCCTGAACTACAGTCCCTCTGTCTGAAGCTTGACATCAACCCAACACCAACTAAGAAATTCTTTTTAGGAAACCAAAGAAAGAAATTTTCTGTGGAAGAGAACAGTCATGGAAGGTCTGCAAAACCCCCATTAGGCGGTATCAATCACAGTCAAATGACACACTTACAAATCCTGTAATAGACATTATGTCACCTTGGTTAAGGAGTAAAATGTCTGTAACTCAACTATGTCAACTTTGTCAGGCAAACCTGTGCAGCAATGATAATTTGGGCTTGGGCTGTGTATACCTAAGAAGCCAATGACAAAATGCCCAGTCCTCCCATTATAACTCAGTGTAACCATTAACTCACTACTCTCACCCTGCATCTCACCCTCACCCTTGGCCTGGGCCAGCATCTGCTTGCTTCAGCAAACTCTTTATTGCCTAAGGCCTGGCTTGCAACAGAAGTTTAAGTGACCCTTCTTCTTCAAAGAGTAATCGAATGACATACTATAGAAGCAAAAGATAGTCTGTAACAGTTAAACACCGGTGCTGCATTGAGTCTAGACTCACTGAAGAACAGTGAGGTGCATGTGCAAGACAGAAACTATGTAAAAAAAGAACAGATTCATCTCATTGAAAAAAACAAGCTCACTGATCGCCAGCTTTCAGAAAATATGTCTTATGCTACCAAAAGAGGAATACCATGTGAAATTTCCAAGACAGACACTGGTACCCATCTATCACAACATACAACCAAGAGACAGAAACCTATCTGGACAAAATTATATAAATAAATAAAGTAGGTTCATCCTTCTTTCCTTTTTCTCCAACATGTGAAAATCTACACGTGGGCTCTAAACAGTAAAGACTTTAGAATAAAGAATTGCCTCAGTTCCTTAAGAGAAAAGGACATGAATAAAACTCACTGATTAAAGCTAGGAAACATATCAGCATAGGAATTTCTAGTTATTGGTATTACCATAGCTGATAGTAATAACCAGTTTCTCTTACCAAATTTAATAGAAATGCTAAACTCACAAGTGTAAGCTCCTTCGATTAGTTCACAGAAATTGCTGGCATACAGCATATTTGAATAATGTCTGATATACACACATACCCACAAAGGAGCTGTGCCAGGAACAGAGAGTGCTTAAGCTGTAAAGAAATAAACAGTATTGCTGTATCAAAACATACAGGTACTGTATATACTGTACCATAGTGCATCCTCTGTCTTGGAAATAAAAGTCACAATAAAGAAAAGATGGTAAAGTACTTACAAGAAGTTTAAATTATTATGGAACAGAAACTGTAAAAATTTAAATTTAGGTAGATGTTCTAACTATGGTTTTACTAAAAGTCAGTTAACTCTCACTGAGATACTTTACAGCAATCCTATGTTGCAAACTCACTGCTTATCCAATGTTCCACTCAAAATGCCAGTATTAACTTATTGAAAGTGTTCATCTATGTACTGCAAACATCAAACACATCATATAGTTTAACATAAATCAAATAATGATGCATGTTCAAATCTGCTTATATAATTCAAGGTCTTAGATAACTAAAGAATTTAACAGTGTAAAACATCAAAAAGCTATGAATACCTCTGTTTGATGTTTGGCCTACTAGCCAAGTTATTGCATAAAATGTCACATTTGCTGGTTAAATCCTGGTCTTTCATTCAGTGTGACCTTAAATACACCATTTTACCTGTACACACTATAACCTCTGAGTCAATAAGTAAGTTCCTTACTGCCATAGCAACATAATTATCGTGTTTGTTTGGTGGTACTTATATAAAAAAAAATCATTAATATTAACATAAACATAAGGTAAGTAGTAATCAGCATTCCCTAACAGACCACAAACAAGAAATTTAACAAAAACACAATTAGAACATATTCATTAAATTGATTTAGAAGACAAAGTCAAGATCTTAAAGTTTATATGTCTGTCCTTGTATGAAATTCGATAGGTCCTGATCTTAATTTAAGTTACACTATTTACCAGACTGAAGGACTGTAAATTGAGGATGGGCAGTGTAAAATGACTCAGACAAACACATGCAAACAACTGAAGTTGTTTTTCTTTTAGGAAACATACTATATAAAATAAAGGTTATTTGTTTCATTTATTGGAAGACAGATTTACTTCAAGGCTCACATTTTCTTTTGGACAAACTTTGTCAAACACAATAACTGTACTATATATCTTTGGACAATGAGAAAACCTTAAAATTCCTAAAGAAGGTCCCCACAAGAATATACCAACTTTACACAAATCTGGAACTGAAGCTACCATGGTATGGCTATGACGCTTGATGTCTTTCTAAGATATTCTTATGATTTTCAGCATACCGTCCAGCCTAGAGTTAAAAAAAGGTTCTACTGGCCCAAAGTTAGTATAGCAGACCTTGAATGAATTCCAAAACAGGGGTGCTATTGTCAATCTAGGCTTGTTTTCAACAGATCTCATGATATGTTATTAGAAAATGGGAAAAAAAACTTATATTTATCTCATGGCCACAGCATACATTATTTTTCTGATGATAAATGTCACACGACTTACTGTTATAAGTCTTTGGAAAGAAAATTAGATATTTTCTGTTTGGATTTTACAAATGGCTGATTATCTCATTTCAAGCACTGACTTTATTTACTCTGTGTTGTGTATGTGGAAATTATACAACCAAGATGAGCTGTGGGCACATTTCATTATGACACAATTTTGCTCGTTTTTTTTTTTTTTTGGTTCCCTCACCTTCAAACTGACGTTTTAATTATTCACCCTGAGTTCAGGTGTAATTTCTAGAGGTATGGTTCATTTTGCACAGGAAGTAACATAAGTGTTGTCTCTAAATTGACCTAAGTGTAGGTATATACTCGTATGCACTGGTACTCCATTCTTTTTCTGATTCCAACATGCAACTGATGCTCTTAGGTTAACTCTGACTCCCCAAAAAACCTTGAAATGGAAAAACCTGATTCATAAAATGATGGGGTATAGATGGGTACTTCTGGCAGTGGAAAAGTATACTACAGAATGGTGAAAAATATATAATAATTATGAGCAAGCATAGTATTGCACATTACATAAAATGACTGCATAAATGGTCCTGCGGTGGGTTGGCACCCTGCCCGGGATTGGTCCCTGCCTTGTGCCCTGTGTTGGCCGGGATTGGCTCCAGCAGACCCCCGTGACCCTGTGTTCGGATTCAGCGGGTTGGAAAATGGATGGATGGATGGACTGCATAAATGATGACTATGTTTCATTTGAAAGCAAAGAAAATCCTCAAGATAGCCTAATGTAACTAATAAGATTAGTTGTAAAGAAAACACAAAGTTACAATAACAAATGAGCTGTTAAAAAGTGATTTACAAATTCTGTGTACTCTATTATCTGAAACATCTCGCAACAGGAACAATGTTAAGGTATGCTATTTATCTTAGAAAGTCATTATATAAAATGACAAGACTAAATTATAGAGGATATACTGTATTAGGAAGCAGATGTATACAAAACACATTCATCAAAATATTTTAGCTCAAGTACAGTAATTACATTTTTCATTCAAAGCAGAGCAACAAAGATAAATATACTTGTTTGGGAAAGAGACCCCTTGAACTAAAGACATATACTGTATACCTGGGTATCACATGATGAATTCCTAGTTCATCTTTTTTAAAGTCAAAATGAATTATTTCAGATGTATTTTATGTATTTTATGTGAACAGCTCCTTAGTATAACTACTAATACGTCTAGATGAATTAAGAGTTCTCTGGCACTAATCTGACTTTTTTCTCCTTAAACCTTGATTGCTACAATGTGCTTTGTTTCATTTCATACAAGCTTCAAAGTTATAATTCACCATTTAATTAGTATGACCTTAGTTTTCCTTTTGGACCAGGTTTTCACAAGCTTACTAAAAACTTTTGTGTACAAAATATAAGTGGAAATGGGAAGGTAAACACTAAAGGATACCATAATTCACAGCAAATCACATAATAGATTATCTGGCAAAAGCACAAGTAACTGAAAAAAAATGCTAATATATAAGTTTTAAAACAAGCACTATTCTAAGGAAAAATATAGTTTGTTTTTCTTTAAGATAAAATTTGAAAATCTCTCTATTATAAAAAAAAAATCCTGGAAAGCAAAAGCAAGGCTACGATACGTGAGCTTCTCGGAAGTTCTCGGAAGACATTTAAAAGACCCGCGAGACAAAAAAGACTTGCCACGGAGCTCTCGCGGGGACCATAAACATGAGACTTGGAGCCAAGAGATTGTCCCAGAGCTGTCCTGCAGGGATGTGGAACATGAGATTCTTGCAAGACACACCCTACTTACAGAAGATATCATATAAGAGCTCACCCATCAAAAAACACTCAGTCGTGTAGTATACACAGATCATGTGCTCTCAGCACATATAAAGCATATAAGGACAATACAGAGAATAGAGACCCAAAGGCGTTGGAGAGAAAAAAAGGCAGATAAAAGATTATGAAAGCAGTGGAATTCAAAAGGCTCAAACAAACGATGGTGCGAGACACATGCAGAGAAAGGTACAGAATATGAAAGTAGTAAAATTTGAAAGTATCGTAGCGTCCCAGGCAGGTTGAGGGCTTTTTGGTTTTAAGTGACTGTTAGGTCCGATTGAGGGAGGGCGGAGTACAGCATGGAAGACTGATAGCGGGGTATTGATTGATGCGGTAAGGGGGGGCATTGGAGAGGGTGCTAGAAAGTTGTGTTTGGGGTTAGAAAGTCGGCGATTGTTCAAGTAAAACTTTTGTGACAATTTATCATGTCAGTCGCTACAGTATCAAAGAAAAGACAGAAAAGATCGCATTAACGCAAACAAAAGGTGATTAATCATCAGAACCTGGTGTAATTGAAAAAATAGCTGGACAAATCGTGTTCAGAAATAAAAGGCAAAGAGTAAACAACAAAGTCTTTTCACATTTGCATCATTCAATGCACAAAACGTGGATTTACACAATAATGGGCCATACGCTATGAGAATCTATGGTCCCGGAAGAGTTAAAGCAACAACAAGCTAAATTTACAATTATAAAATTCGGTCAGGTGTATATTGATGATCATGGAGAAGCGAATTTTAACAGGAAAAAAGAAAGGTAATGTATATATTCCGTGAATAACATTACACACCAAAGGAGATTGTGATATGCCATTCGTATTAAAATGTTTACAGTTTACCGTGAGAATAGCGTTTGCTATGACAATCAATAAATCACAGGGACAAACATTAGAAAAAGTCAGATTATTTATTAGAGAAACAGAAACAATATTCACTCACGGGCAGTTATACGTTGCATTGTCACAATGTGTCTCCAAAAAATATTGATTTTAATGAAGCTTTAAAGTAAAAGTGCAAATAATGAAATTGAAACAATTCCAAAGAAAAAAAAAATTTTAATTGTATATCCGATTAACCAAACACAGGGGTTGGCGAGCGAAGCGAGCAGGGGGCAAAGCCCCCTAGTATTTAAAAAAAAACTAACTGTACTCAGTGGTGTAGTAAGGTCTGGTGGCACCCGGTGCGGAGTTTAAACTTGTCACCCCCATGTCCACCAAAATATAAAATAAAATAAAATTGATTTAACACAACTTCAAATATTAATAAAATGTTTTAAAATCCTAATTATCAAAACCATGTTTCTTACCTGAAAATTTAGTTGAAACAAATTTTCATAAGGATCCACAATAAAATGGGGTTTTTTTGCTATTTACTATTTTACAATTTGTGGTATGACAGTTGAAAATGACTAAACTTGATCACGGCCTGTTTATAAATATTTTTTTGAAGTGATAAATATGAAATTAATATGATTTTAGTGAAAATATATTGCAGTGTCTAATTATTGGAGCAGCAACCACGATTGGTACAAACACGTTATATTATAGTATCTAGTATATTTATTTTATTTTACAAACTGAAAACTCTACTTACCCAAATCAATATCATAGAAGGAAAAGAGAAGAATGATTCGATGAATGAAGCGAAGTACCGTATAATAGCACAAAAACGTCTTCACCGTCTCACAGATGGATATTATTCATAGCGTAAATCTGATTAATTTTTAAATATTAAATTGCAGCACGATAAAATATTGCTCATAACGAGGTATAGTCGGCGCAGAAATGTTTTAGACAGTGTAGAGCTCCTATATACCCAGGCTGGGTCACATGTGAAAATGTGTCCTAAGAGTATAACGAAGGGTTATCGGGTTTGTGTGCAGCGACCAATTTTTGCGCCAAATGTAACACAGATGCTGCAACCCCAAATTTTGAAGCCCAGCCTTCCGACGAACCCAGCGACGTATTTGCAGCCAGATAGGAATAAATCGCCAAAATATCACTATTGAAGTCTTATGAACCGCACATCTCGAAAAATCCATCGAAATTGGAACAATAAATTATGCACACGTTTAAGTTACAATAGATTTCTGACATGAATTTCAAGGAAAAACCGAAGAAGTGTCGAAAAATTAGAAAAAAATAAGTTTAAAAATACCATCTTCCCGTAAAATAAAGGCAATAACGAGCCAAATCAAGAGAACGCCAATGATAATTTCCCAATACTGCCCCTTCTTGGCCTCTGATTTGTTGGCAAAAATTACGGCAAATCGCCAATTAACCAGAATTGTGACACATGATTTCGTCGTGTGTCCCGGCTCGTATATATAGGGGCCTTAAGATAGTGGGATGGGGATGGAGATATTGTCCGTTCGCTCGTAGAACGATCCTAAAGTAAACTTGTTTACTTTATGGTCGGTTCTAGAGCGGACAATACCTACCCACCCCACTGTCTAAAACGTTTCGCGCTGACTATATTATTATGATGTTTGGGTTAAAAATATCATCTTGTTGCACAGAACGACTTGGGGCGATGATATATTTGTGGCAGGGATAAGACAATGAGTCACAGGACCGGTTGTTTGTTTACTTGAGCACAGTTCAAAAGAAAGAAGACAGAACACCCCCTCCCCCCATGCACCACACAATAATACTAAATCATTACAGCATCACATCGTTCACCTGCAATTTGCTGCAATTAGGGATTGTTAAAGCCCATGTAAATTATTTGACATGTTATTTTATGTAACAAAAAGGCGCATTAATACAAAACCGGCAATTTTTTGTCACCCCCTCGGAGCTGGTACTCGGTGCAGGCCGCACCCACCGCACCCGCCTTCCTACGCCACTGACTGTACTTAAAAAGTGTGTTGCGCTTTTGTCAGGTAATAAGATTGTAAAATATTTTACTCCTAAATCCAATAAGACAGGACTCAAAATAGCCCCAATCTGACAATTGCAAAGGAAAGTGGATACATGAAACCTTATCATGGCAAAGGCTTGAGTCACTGCATGGTACAACATATGCTAAGGCATCAAGATATTGCTTAACTCAACACAATATACTGGTAAGGTTACAGTTTTCTTAAAATCATGCAGCAATTTCCACTTTATACCATATATTAAGTACTGCTTTGCCCGAAACATTCACAAAAATCACCTAAATTAAGACCCTAACTTTTAATTGCATAGGCTCCACTAAATATTTTACTGTTCGTGTATGGTTTAAAACATTAAAACATTTTGAAAATGTGGAAACACAGCAGTGTTACCATTTCTGCCATTTATGTTAGTCTACTTTTCATTTTACAGCTCCTCAAGGGCATACTCACAGAATAAATTGTTTCTTCTAAGACACATATTACCTGTTAAAGCAGGTTCACACTCTACCCTAAACATGTCACTATGCAAAAATAAGCCAAATGTAGCCACTATGGCAAAATGAGATCCAGCAATTCAGTTTGAGGTTACTATGTGTAAGTCAATAATTTGTTTTAATGATTATTCCTTTTAAATGACACCACAAAAGATAATTAATTTTAAACAGCATGCTCTCAAATACAAAAAAGTGGTCATGGTCTATCTTAAGTAAACATACTTGGTTAGGTTTTTAGAAAACACTCCACATAATTTTGTTTTTGGTATATTCTGTTCTGTGTTACTCAAAAACAAAATAAAATTTAAAAAATTGCACTGAAGAAGCAAATGTATATTGTGGAAGGCTTCCAGCATACAATTTTAAACATTGCCATTTGCTTGTACCTAAAATTTCTACTTCACTGTGAGACACTAACCAAGCGGCTTACCTACGCCCCATGCCAAAAAAAGTATCATACAATTATAAAATTTATATAACCGGGATCATAATGATAAAAGCTATAAACTGTATAAATAAAAATATGTATTAATGTTTACTTCCATTAAATAATTATTAAATAATTAACTATTCTGTCTTTAAATTGTAGTTTTTTATTTTACTATATTACCATGAATATTCCAGCATGAGAAAGATGAATGAGTTGTTTTGATAACATTTAATATGAATCACAAAAATTTCCTGGTTTTAGAAATGAACAAGAAAGGCTGGAATGTTCTGGCACAAAGTGGAAGATGATCATCATTTCAATGTCTGTTTTTTCATGCTAAGAAATAGGCTGTGGGTACTTAAGTAAGGCTACTTTACTGAAGCGAGACCACTGTAAGGTCAATCCATAACACTACAAGTGTTAAGATAAACGAAGCAACACAGAAAATGTATGCCTGGTATAGCAATTAGGTGAGTTCTAGGCTTAGTTAAATGCTTTGAAAGTTGGAGCATTTACATTTTTAGTTATTTCATCAAAGAGTCAGTTATCACATTTTTATTTAATAAATATTTTTGTAACAGTGAGTGAAATTCAAAAATAACAGTGATGACAGAATGCGTTAGTAGAGTACTTAAAATACGTACATCTTTTAAACAGCACTTTAGAATATTATGTAGTGCAGTTAAAAAATGAGACCAATTTCAACAAAAATCAATCCTCTGGAAGTTAACCTGCTACATGCAGACAGAAAGACATAACAATGGCAATAATCGGTTAGGGAAATGGGGTTAAGGTTTCATAAAATAAAAGGCATAATAACAGACAGACAGACATACATACACATGTAAAGAAAGACACTATATGACAGACAGACAGACAGACAGACAGACAGACAGACAGACCGACCGACCTTTATTTGTTTAGCTTTTAAGAGAAGCTCAAGAAATATTATAACAAACAACAACAACTACCCCTCTCAAATATACACAAAGATTTACAAAAAGGAAGAAAACTTCTTACTTGGCAAAAGGTTATAATACAGTCCCAGTTAAGTATTATAAAAGCATGTTGCCTAGATAGATGATAGCTATATAGGTATAAAGGAATCCCAACAACTTTCCTTAAAATATTTCATTTGAATCATTTTTTCACTAAAAGTACTCAATGATAGTGTGTTACTGAGAATATGTGTAGCATTGTTCATGATGGCCATGTTTTTTGTCTTCACTTTCTCCTCCGCCACTACCTCTAGAGAGTCGAGAATGTATCCCATATGCAAACCTGCTTTCGTAATCTGGATTTCTCCTGAAATAACGTTATTGGCCAGGCACACTATAGTGTAAAAAACTGCACTGGCTATGACAGAGTTGTAGAACATGTAAAGGATTTCACTTCCCACTTTAAAAGAAAGCAGTCTCTCTGTCCCTAACCCTTTCTTATATATTTCCTATGTGTTACTAAAATATCTTCCAAGACAACACTAATGTATATTTTATTAACTTCAATTAACTTTTCATCAATAACATCACAATCCAATTAATCAAATAATTAATTTCAAAACAAGGCTTAATCTCAAATGAAGATTACTTGCATTAAAAATCTGCAGTCACTATGGTCTTACAAATCTGAGACAGAACACCCCAGCCTGAGAAGAACAGAAACTAGTAAACAAGAAGTTAATTTAACCCAGACTTCAATGAAAGACACATGCTGCTCTCTAAATAAAATTCGGGTTATGGTGACAGCCTGCAGCCACTGTAGCCCTCTTCCACCAGCATAGTATCCCTGCCATAAATGATATTACCGGAAAGGGAGGAAGAGAAGAAAAGAGCATAAACCAGATTCTTTTTCGCTTAAATAACGCAATTACTCTTTGAGCTGCAAAAAAATTAATTTAGAATTATAAAAATACACCTAAATAAAAAATGCACATAATTAATATTTATAACATAATTCAAACCTAGTTTTTCCAATTCAGGGTTCTTAGGGCACTGGTATATATCCCACAAGCATTAGGCACAACATTAGTACCCATTGTGAACTGGCTGATAGTGCAAAGCTGGTAATATTACTCTCTCTCTCTCTCTCTCTCTCTCTCTCTCTCTCTCTCTCTCTCTCTCTCTCTCTCTCTCTCTCTCTCTCTCTCTCTCTCTCTCTCTCTCTCTCTCTCTCTCTCTCTCTCTCTCTCTCTCTCTCTCTCTCTCTCTCTCTCTCTCTCTCTCTCTCTCTCTCTCTCTCTCTCTCTCTCTCTCTCTCTCTCTCTCTCTCTCTCTCTAAACAGGGCCAGTTTTGAATCTCAATCAACCTAACACGTGCTGTTTTTAGGGAATGGAAGAAAAAGAATATGCAATCTTCACACAGGGAGCAGACTACAATATGAGACCAGTCTCCTGGTGCAATAAGACACAGCACTAACAAATACACCACCGTGCTTCTCCTGAGTAAATCAGACATACAGAATTAACACTATGGGTCACTGCAAAATTAGTTATCAAGATTCTGCTGTAAATTTACCAACATATTGAAAAATACCATGATGTCTGAGTGACAAATTTCAGAGTGCTTTTTAACTTCACACCTACAGTATATTACTATAAAAAACAGAACCATGTTAAGTAATAAAGTGGCATTAAGCTGTTGATACACTTTCTAATAATAAAAAAAAGAGTCTTTGTATTTTCCATGCTGTCTTTCTGTCAGCACCATTGCTCCAAGATCATGATGTACAATCAGAGAAAACTTTTCAGGCATACCAGGAGAATTCTTGAGGTGTGCATCTTGCAACTGTTTTGCACAAAATGTGTCCTCAGGGGGTATTTTTTTGTGTAGTACTTATTTCAGCGATATAGACCACTATACCATATGGGGGTGCAGGGTATGCTATATGATACACTGTAAACACGTATCTTTCAAGGAGACCCAGGAGTTTCAGGTATGGGTGAGGGTGTTTGTAAAGGCAAACTTCTGGGAATGTAGGAAGGAGGACTAAAGAAGTTAAGAACAAAAACATCTCTTTTTGTATTTAAATATTTTTGATTGGTCTATATGACAATTGTTTTACCTGAAATGTATTTATACGATGACTAAGCTATACTATTTAATGCAATGTTAGCTGTTTTGCTATACTGTATCAGAATAACTACTGCAGATTAACATGATATAAACTAGGGCATTGTGATGTTTAACAGTCTCACTTAAAGAAGGGCTCTTCACTTACCTGGCAAAGACTTATTGTATATACACTTTACTATCGTAAACATCTTCTTTTGAATGTCACTTAATGGTGTAAAAAACATTATTCACCCGGTGAACCAAGTCTTCAGTCAAGTCCCTTGGCTTTTAAGTAACACTGAACAGCCAAAATATTACAGACAGACCTTTGATGATAAATACAAAAATAATTTTTGCCACAAAATACTAAAGTATTACATGCTAATAATATGAAGACAATGTAGTGTGTGTTATTTACAGAGTAAGCTCCATTTAAAATTCAAACTCAAACTTTACTGCATCCCAATGCCCCCCAACACTTGTGTTAAATAGGCAATGGGTTTTCTAAATAAAATCATCATTTATAGCATTTTAATCATGCGCAATCTATTTGTTTGAATGGAGTAGATGTGTTCATGAACTGGACAAAAACACAGCAAGCAAAATTTTACATTGGTAAAGATTGTTGGAGGATATTGACATTGTCACCCTTTTAGACCTTTCTAATTTGACTGGTAATAAAAACATCAACTGTTGCTAGGAGTTATACTTTTACCTTTCATTGTAGCAGATGCAGTTCATATGAGGGACTAGGAAAGTATGCTGAATATCCTTACCTGTAAGGATCAGCATTGCCTAACCAACCCCAGCATACACTTGGCCTCATCGGTCAAACCCTAATTCTAAATTATAAATCTGATTTGACACCTTCCTTTACCTAACATTTTTTAGCATGACAGAGGCTGATCAGCTTACAGCCCTGCAGCAGATATGTGATCACATATTAATAGTAATCAGCAGATTAAGTATTTACAAACAGACTCCATAGCAATCTCACAAGTGAAATGACCCCACAGGTAAACAATTATGAAAGAATCTAAATTATTACTGTATGGTGTGTAATGATAATAATATCAAAACTTGTGAATTTCAATGTTAGCAAACACTAACAGGAGGCTTTTAAATATAACATACATAAGAATATTTCACTATAGAAGTTACTAATTGTAAGGTTCTTAGTAAGACAGATATCATCTCAGTCATTGACTGCCATCTCCAAATTAGACAAAATGGATATTTTTCAAGAAAAGATTGGCATCATTTGTGGAAAGTGGTCGAATGTCTGAAACATGCAACTTGCTGTACCTGGAATCAACCCTTATGATCTGGTGTTTGTATTTATCTATTATCTTTACAAACAAAAGAATTTATAATCGGTAAGGTCTTTATAAAATGTTATAATAATGAAGAATATGTAACAGAAAATGCTCATTATGCCAAACAAATTGAAAGTAGTAGAATATAATGCATTAAACGCGCTAAACTCCATACCACATTACACTGTAAAGAAGATGGCTTTATTCTGATAGTTAAAATAGTAGAAGATACTCATATCCTGGCTTCTTATGAGAAAAACAAAACTACAAATCTAAGTTGCTCAAATATTATGAAAGCATGCAAATTAAACCAGGAATGCATTTAAGACTGTCATAACTGCATTGCATAAAAGGATAAGGGGCTGATGTTAAAATGTATCCATAAAGAATGATCATGCATAGGTACACTATTTCATCAAGCACTACTTGTATGCTTCAAAGCACAGTTAATAGTATAAACCTTCCCCAAAAATATTTTGCTTAATCTCTCCAAAGACAGAAATTACTTAGAGTGAGATATCAAAAAAAATGAACACATTTGACTCTGCATTAACAAAAGAACCTAAAAAATCTCTATGTAGATAGCGGCAGTAGATAACAAACCAATGCATGCAAAACAAGTTTTTCTCAAAAGAATATTTAATGCAGCTAGCCTGTCTGAAAAAGGTCCTATTATGTGGCTTTAAGGCGTTATCCCATCCATTCTCCATTTAGATTTCACATAGAATATGGCATTAAAAATTCACTTACGGACTTTGGAGTCTGCAGCCGGATGTACTCTGACATAACATTTCCAGATCTGGTGAAAAAGAAAGCACAAGATAACAGTACACATTATTTGAATCCTTCATTTTACGAAACACAGTAAACTAAAGCATGGTTTTGCTGGATGTCTGCATCTTGTAATCGGTTGTAGTAGATTTAGAGCCAATAACCTCATCAGGCAGTATTATCCTAATTCCTCTTGACTTTTTCCTGTTAATCACCGTATGACATCACAAGGAATGTTTTGCTAGTTTTTGCAGGGCCATATTCTCTTAGCTTCCATAAACAATAAATGTGCTTTTAAAAATCCAAACTTAAGTGAAATGGAAAATAGAATTATTTGGTGGAAGTTAAAACACATATTTTGATTTGTTTTTCTTAGCTTGGTCTAAGTTTACAATGATAAAAGGGAACCATATTAGTATTTGGAAAAAGGGTGCTTAGAAAGAGTCTCACATTGGATTAAATGGGATAAAATCCAAGAAAGGACAAAGACAGCTACAGATAAAAAACAGATGCCTCCTTGAATTGTTATATGGAGTGCCAGCACCTATCAATGACTTGCAGTGAAGAACAGTAGTGCTTTGATAGAGTTTGGGTAAGCAGTTCAGCTGTTCATTTTCAGACTCCCAAGTATATTAGGGATTTGGGTTTTCAAAACATCACAGTAATTTAAAATAATATATTCATCTGCATACTTCACAAACATTTCTTAAAGAGAAACTAAAGCAAAAAACACACAAGTACAAAACAACAGAAACATCTAACTCTCTTTTAAAGAAGATCACACACAGAGTCTAATGCAACAACAATAATCAAATTACTGATTGCTTGCTGTAAAAATGTGTTTTTAAAAGTATGCAAACTATACTTTCCTACAATTGTATTGATATTTTGCAGTGTTTCTTCTTAAATTTAGTATTTCATTTCAGTCTGGTTGCAGTTTATCTTTAGTATACCCTGTCCAGATGGATTTCAAAGTGATAATCCACCTTTCACACAAGCTCTCCAATCCAAGCTCTAGCCTACTTACCATTGACCCCAGTTTTAACCAGACTGATGTGCGTGGTTTTCGGCTACAGTTTACAAAGGTGGATGACCGACTTATACATTGGCACAGCTTTACAAATGCAGTGTGAACATCACCTCCTCGAGATGTTCTATTCACCCTATCCAATAAGTAAGGATGTGTGCAAAATAAGATATTTACAGTATAATTATATATTAAAGGAACTATTACATTGATTTAAAAAAATTACCAAGTTATTTGAAATGCAGCATAATAAGGACTTTTGTCTAGATCAGAGTTTTTAAACTCTTTTTGTTGTAACCCAATCTTGCCCTTTTTTGTGTCTTCAAGACCCATTTCCTGTTGAACAGCAAGACAATTGTCAGGGCTGAGGGGATGCACGTTGGAGAATCATCAACAATCATGGTTAGTTTGGTCATTTGAGGATGATCGTCAGAACAATGTTGATTGCTTAATCATTCTGCGGCAACCCACCACAACCCAATTTGCAAACTATCCACAAACTTTTATCTTTAAATACAACTGTAATTCTCGACCCAAGAGCAGCAACCTGCTACCTGACCCATACTTAAAAATACTCTGGTTCATTCATTCAGACATTCAGTTTCCAGTCTTGGTAATTTCAGTGCTGCAAATTTAAAATGTTTATCTTAGTATCATTGGGCATTAGGCAGGAACCAAAACTGGGCAATAGTGCACCACTGGATTAATCCATAGCTTACTTAAACAGTATACTGTATATCAAAGATTTATATAGACATCTTCTGTACAGTGTAAATTAATTTCTAATAACAGAACTTTACATTATGTGGAGCAACACTTCTCTATAAGTGAGTCAGTGTAAGCTCAGGCTTCTCGTATTGTAAATGATTCCATTTGGTAATAAAGCAAGTTAGAATGCAAGGGGTCGTGGCTAGCACTAAAGATATTTAACTTGTGCTGGTTCATTTTCTCCTTAATGGTAGGTTAGCTGTATTAGAACTTAATAATATATACAAGGAAAAACAGCAATCCCCTTATTAAACTTCTGCTGACCATTTCATATAACGAACTTTCTCTTGCCTTCCCAGCATTTTTTTTTTTTGTTCCCTTCCCTACTAACCAGAAAAAAATACTCAGCTTCCAACTTATGTGCTCTTTTTCTTTTCCTTACCAAAATGCAAAAAGTAAATAAGCCTCCAGCTGCATCACTGGTGGAGAGTTGCCATTATCTGTATGGTTTTCTTACTTTTGGTTTTATCAGCAAATCCCTACCTTGATGTTAATTTTATCTACAGGTCTATCCTATTGACAAAAAACAAAATTAATTATGGTATTTGACCTCCATTACAACTGACCAAATAAGAGCAAAATAAACTGCTGTCTAAATGCAAAAAAAGACATGAATTTTAAATAATAGATTATCCAAAACTAAACCCTTTTAAGCCCAAAAGGAATTAAAGTTTTGTAGAAATTGAAGATGTGTAAAATATTAAAATTTTTCCCAATATATAGCAATTCCATGAATTCTTAGGATGCTACACAGGCTAGGGCAGAGTAGTGGCTCTGAGGCAAGCAATCTGCGTTGGCAATCGAAGGTTGCCGGTTTGAATTCCGTAAACATCAGAAGTGACTCCACTCCATTTGGACCTTGAGCAAGGCCCTTAACCTGCAATTGCTTCACCCTGGGTATGACATTAATCTGCATCTAGCCCTACAAGTAGGTCATCCAACTTGCAGGGAAAACTGTGGCAGGATCAGCACTCCAGCCACTGTAAAATAAAAACCTCACACTGTTCCAGTGTGGTGCTGAGATATCACTTGTTGCACAGCTGCAATCAGGTCCCAACTTGGGAGGTTCGTCGTGTGGTGGGTGCAACAACGAGATGTATCAGTACATGCTCCCAGCAACTCTCTTTCTGTCTCTACACAGGCAGAAACTAGAAATCGTAAATGTGTGGCACTCTTAAACAAGTAAGCTGACACCTCTATTGTAAGCATCTTGGGCCTCCACCAACAGGAATTTTCAAATATGCATTTCTGTCACTGCAAATTACAACACACAAAAAAAGAACTGGCCATTTCATATTTACATGGATATTAAATTTGCCTTTGACTTGGTCCCACCAAGTCTGATCCAAAACCAAAACAAACATATTTATTAACTCCATCACAATTCAACATGATCATAATGATTTAATAATAAGAAAAGTAAATTACAGAACATTAATGCAGTATTATCAAATGTACCACTATGTAAGCAAGCAATACACTGTGAGGGGCTGTTTTTGCCAAAACAGTATAGTTTTGTGAGAGAGCAAGATTATGTGGATTTTGCATAAGAAATTGCTTACTACGAAGACTACTAATGCATTCAGCAAGTCTCAATTTACAAGTTCAACAACATAATCAAGATTTTCAATTAGGATATAAAAGACTTTTAATTCTAGATGTACCTCCTCAGTTAGAATGATCTATTTCAGACTCTTGCATGCGACACAAAACTTAACAGTTTATGTTTAAATAGCCATACAGCAGAAGTATGAGGCAGTGGATGCAGAAGAATCTCAGAATACATGCAGTGCTATTTAAAAGATAACACATTGACACAGGATAAAACTTCACAGCATACAACAAACAGAGATATTCAGCACTCCCAGTGTAATGATCTCCCCAATACTGTGTAACAGTTATTAGTTCTGTAATTCTGCAAACTCACAGCTGCCAACCAACCATCACATCTCAATCTGTTGATACTACAATTATGAGGATTTCAAAACATGCCACCAACTCACCCAGGCTGTTGCAGACGGAAAAAAAAAAAGTCTCACTCCATCTCATAGAAGCATACATCATTTTTCAGTCCAAGACTCCTGTTAGAAAAGTGGTAGCAGAGACCAGCAACAACATCTGATGTCTGCAGGGAAAGAATCTCTACAAAATGCCAACTACTATTTACGGTTACCAAGTTGTACATGCACTGTATATAAGTACAGCACTTATTACAACATATAAGAATCATGCCTAAAAAGACTGAGCAAGAAACAACTACAGCTATTTTTCTGCTACCCGTGTCCTATTTGTTTTCTGTACATCATGGTCAGAAGCCCAGCTCTGCATTTTGCATGCATTCTGTCACATAACACAAATGGTATTCAATGACCTGAATAAAGACAAAAAGAGTTTATTTAGCTCTTGTGTTAGTTATGCAAAAGCAGAGAGGAATGCACAATGCATAATTCAAAATGCACACTGATGACTACACATGCACCATGAGTAAGTGTTCAATTTTTGAATATTTTCAGTTTTTTAAACCCACTGATTGCAGTTAGCATAAAATACACATTTATTGAATTAAAAGTTTTGAACATTATAGCACTCTTAAATGAAGCACTATACTGAGAACCTAAAATGTTCTATTTCCATACTTGCATTGTATCATAATATGCCTTCTACAGGTTGGTCTTACCCTGTGTGAAGTGGTGTGAAAAAACAAGTGACATAGCATTCTGGGTAATGATAACTCATCTTTAGCTCAGTGTAGGGTGGTAACATCACTGCTAAACTGTATTGGGATGTTGGTAGCAATTAATTTTAAGTAGCACTATTTTATATTTCTACTTCTTATACAATTTTTCATACAGAATCAGAAAACAAGAACTACAGTCAATAGCAATACTAAAAAAATTTAAACCTCTAGGTCCCCAAGGTCAATTAAAACAGACAAAAATCAAGATTCAGATAAGTAAATTAGATCTCAGTGCGCCTCTAAAAGGACAATAGCTAATTTGAATTATACAGACCACACCCTCCCATAAGTTCAATTAATATTTTTTTAATTTTACAGACTCTAAACAATAAAAAATACAATATGTGTGCAATAACTTTTTTGTCCTTTTCAGTAAGTATTTTCTAAGTATTTTGTAGTCATTTGCTTCAAAACATTTCCTATCATTATTAGAGGGTCTCTTTCTTTTTTACTTTTCAGGTGTATATGCATATAATGCAAAAAGTATAGTACCTACTGCGATTGCCATGTCTGCCTGTCTGTCCACCTGAAACAACTAGAGCTCCCAAGTGGACCAATTTTGTTGAAATTTAACACACTTATTCTTTAAAGAAATTTGTTGGGACATCTTGAGTACAGTACACATTTTTGATATTTCAAAATCTCCTTTTGAACAACACTGGAGAATTTGAGACTGTGTCTACTGTCATATGAAAAAGTTTGGGAACCCCTCTCAGCCTGCATAATAATTTACTCTACTTTCAACAAAAAAGGTAACAGTTGTATGTCTTTCATTTCCTAGGAACATCTGAGTACTGGGGTATTTTCCGAACAAAAATTTTTAGTGAAGCAGTATTTAGTTGTATGAAGTTAAATCAAATGTAAAAAACTGGTTGTGCAAAAATGTGTGTACCCTTGTAATTTTCCTGCTTTGAATGCATGTAACTGCTCAATACTGATTACTTGCAACACCAAATTGGTTGGATTAGCTCGTTAAGCCTTGAACTTCATAGACAGGTTTGTCCAATCATGAGATAAGGTATTTAAGGTGGTCAATTGCAGGCTGTGCTTCCCTTTGACTGTCCTCTGAAGAGTGACAGCATGGGATCCTCAAAGCAACTCTCAAAAGATCTAAAAACAATGATTGTTCAGTATCATGGTTTAGGGGAAGGCTACAAAAAGCTATCTCAGAGGTTTAAACTGTCAGTTTCAACTGTAAGGAATGTAATCAGGAAATGGAAGGCCACAGGCACAGTTGCTGCTATTAAACCAGCAGGTCTGGCAGGCCAAGAAAAATACAGGAGCGGCATATGTGCAGGATTGTCAGAATGGTTACAGACAGCCCATAGATCACCTCCAAAGACCTGCAAGAACATCTTGCTGCAGATGGTGTATCTGTACATCGTTCTACAATTCAGCGCAATTTGCACAAAAAACATCTGTATGGCAGGGTGATGAGAAAGCCCTTTCTGCAATCACGCCACAAACAGAGACACTTGCTGTATGCAAATGCTCATTTAGACCAGCCAGATTCATTTTGGAACAAAGTGCTTTGGACTGATGAGACAAAAATTGAGTTATTTGGTCATAACAAAAAGCGCTTTGCATGGCGGAAGAAGAACACCGCATTCCAAGAAAAACACCTGCTATCTACTGTCAGTTTTGGTGGAGGTTCCATCATGCTGTGTGGCTAGTTCAGGGACCGGGGCCCTTGCTAAAGTTGAGGGTCGGATGAATTCAACCCAGTATTAACAAATTCTTCAGGGTAATGTTCAAGCATCAGTCACAAAGTTGAAGTTACACAGGGGCTGGATATTCCAACAAGACAATGACCCAAAACACAGTTCGAAATCTACAAAGGCATTCATGCAGAGGGAGAAGTACAATGTTCTAGAATGGCCGTCACAGTCCCCTGACTTGAATATCATTGAAAATCTATGGGATGATTTGAAGTAGGCTGTCCATGTTTGGCGGCCATCAAATTTAACTGAACTGGAGAGATTTTGTATGGAAGAATGGTCAAAAATACCTCCATCCAGAATCCAGACACTCATCAAAGGCTATAGGAGGCGTCTAGAGGCTGTTATATTTGCAAAAAGGAGGCTCAACTAAGTATTGATGTAATATCTCTGTTTGGGTGCCCAAATGTATGCACCTGTCTAATTTTGTTATGATGGATATTGCATATTTTCTGTTAATCCAATAAACTTAATGTCAGTGCTGAAATACTACGGTTTCCATAAGGCATGTCATATATTACAAGGAAGTTGCTACTTTGAAAGCTCAGCCAATGATAAACAAAAATCCAAAGACATGAGGGGTCCCCAAACTTTTTCATATGACTGTACCTTCAGAGACATTCTGTGGGACTGTGAATTTGTTTGCTGTTTCAATTTTACCTTGGGAGTGGTTACTTTAACTTCTATATTTTTTTCTTTTACTTGTGTGAGAGTTGGTCCTCATGGCAAAACAGTGAAACACTTATAGTTAAACACACTGTAAGTAAGTACACTTCTCTGCAGGACACAGGATGGGGCATGGTCAGATATGAGTGGAGTTGGATATCGAGTATTACTATATAAGAAAGGTACAATGTTAGATGCATCATTATTCATTCAGTTCACTAGTAGTGATATTCTTCATTCATTCATCACCATGCAAGGTTAAGTACTGTCCCTTAATACACCAGAAGTCTTGTATACTAACAGCCCAGAGTCTGCCTCCACCCCATGCCACACTCATCTCTGAACGCTGCAAGGCATCTTGCAGTAGCTCATTTCACCTGCTCTTTGAATTTGGAAGAGGGTAAGTGACACAATGTTTATGTCGAGAAAAGTACAAAAATACAAAAATTTAATCAGAAATGAATGAAAAACGGCTTGGTGACCTTTTATGCTATAGTGGCAAACACATACTCTATATATCCGCCACAGCTGCATTATCTAAAGATTACAACAATTTTCTATTTCTCCGACAGTGTAATTTATCAGCAAAAATCCATAATGGTCTGTTATCTATCATGTTGCCAACAATTTTAACTTGAGACTTCAACTCAAATTTAAGAAATTTTAATTACAATTAGCAACAGAGTATCCACTTCCAGCAACAACTAACAATGGCACATGAATGTTTTCATCACTTGAATGGAAATCTGCTGTCTTTAAAAGCAATTTCAGCAAAAGGATACTGTAAAAATGTATTAAAACATTTTATATGCAGTACACTGTTGGTGTAATTATATTCCACTATAATTGTTATTTTTGAATAGTATTTACATACCAAAATATGTAATAAACAAAATTGTGATGAACTCTGATAAAGTGACACGAAAATTTTAAAACGCGGCAACTTTCAAACCATCTAACCAGTGGTTTGCTGCAAACATACCTGAAAGTTACGCCAAGCATACACTTTCTTACGTGTTTAATTTTCTTCCCTATGTCCTTTCAAAACTGACTTAGTTCAGGAATATATACAATGTGGAGATGTAATACTGAAGTCCAGGGATTATGACAGTCATTGAAGCATCCACCTTTGTTTCTTGACAATACTTCATGTTACAGTTGTCTTGAATATTAATTATCAGATTTTCTGTTTTACCTTCAATTCCTTAACTGTGTCTAGAACCAACACAGTATTGTCCTTCCCAGAACCAAAGCTGATGCAAAGCAGAAGGCAAACATTTGTTTCTAAATGTACCTACTGTGGTGTGGTGGAGCCAGACAGTTTTTTTCAGGCTCAAGTTTTCTTTTGCATATAGAAATTAGTTTTTCAAACAGGCTTTCAATTCATAACATACCTAATCTTGTAAAAGATTTTTCATTTCTGCCTTTAACATTCAAGAGGCTAAGAAAGAAATGAAGAAAGAGAAAAAAAGAAAGAAAGCTTACACATATTAAAGCACAGATTATACAATGGACAGTACTGTGGTTCTGTGATGGCTTCAGATGCCTCACGCATACCAAAAAGGTCTTTAGTTTTGGGGTTTTCAAGGACAAACAGAGAAAGGTTCATTTAACTCCCATTTAGACAGCCAGTACAAAAAGACAAAAGCAAAATACAATCCAAGGACCACACAACAAATCTGAGAAATACTGGTCCTTTTTTAGTGTGGTATTAATGACACAGTGCTACTTCATGGAAATAGAATCTTGGGTTTTTAGGGCAGCATGCTGCTGAAGTACCTAGTGGTACAAATTAACAGTGCACTGTACTTTTCCGGCTAGGCTATGTTTTGCCTGGAGTTTGCATGTTCTGGGTAGTTCACATAGTTCTTTTTTTGTAAGGCAAGCTGGTTTCATAACATTAACAATGTTACATACAAGTTCCTCATTCTTAATTTGCTAGTGTCTCTGTGCATGTGTCTAAGATTTAGAATGATTTGGGTTCCAATTGTGTGTTGTTCCTGCATTGTACCTGCTGCACTGTCTTAGGAGATAAATATTTTAAAACAAGAAAGATGAATAGATACTTATAGTTAAAATGTTTCAAGTATAATACAGGAACAAGAGTCATGGTTTTTGCTGTAAAGTAACTACTACAGACAGTAGACATTAAATATTAACAATTGTTACAAGCCAGGCTTAGAGTGGTTCTTACTGGTGACACCCATATCTACAAAATTCCAAACAAAGCAGAAGAAAAATTAAAAATATTAATCCACAATGTTTTTAAAATGTGAAAGGTTTCTAAAAAGCAGAGACTACAAATGTAAGTTTGCTTTGTGATGTACTGGTACCCTGTTGAGAATTGTTTCTTGCCTTGAGGATATGCCCAAGAGCCCAATGGCACTTAAACAGGTGATGAAAAAATTATATATAAGTGCCTACAATAATAGAAAATGACATCCCTGCAAAACTTACCACAGCCCTAAAATCCTATTATCTAAAACAATTTACTACATGTCTTCTTTTTTTCCAAAAACAAGCATAACCAACCTGCAACCATGAGCCTTTCATAAGAGAAGAAAGGTAGATCATGTACTGAAACATAAAAATATAACAGAAGTGGAGGTATCCACTAAACCAGGGCTGAAAGAGACTGTGCAATTATCTTCTGTTAAACCCTAAATAGAGGACAAGAAGATGCCAATAGTTACTGGCAAACAGCCACAACAGATGTGAGCAACTGGTATCACAAGCCAGGTGTGTGGTTATTATTCCCAGAGGCTCTTAACAAAATCACCATAAAGTAACAGAGTTAACATAGGGCACAATTTTACCTAGTACGCTTCACTATACAAATTTAGCACTTCACCTTGCCACTGTGTACTTCCAAATCTGAACCTGTATCCTACACACACTTTTACTATGGGTGCTGTCTTTATAGTAATTTGAGAGACATCAGTGCAGTTTGTTGTATATAATGGCTTTCTCAAAAATTCACACTTGAGCAGCAGAATGAATTCATGAAATTAGAAATGGTACCTTTCTGAAAGAATTTGTAGGTGAATGTTGAAAATACATGGAGCTACAAATAATTTCTCCTTCTTAGTTTAAAAGCAAGTACCATACACTATTAAAAAACATTTAATATTGTTTTATTAAATCAGAAAAATAAATAAAAACGGCAGTAATAAATTTCAAAAAATTATAGATAATAGGTGCTTTAAAAGGTAATGGTATAATTTCTCATTGGTTGCTAACTGTGACAAGTCTGTGTGTTCTTTCCATACCTGTGTGGGTTTTTCTCTGAAAGCTTTGGCTTTCTTCATGTATGCCAAAGACTTTTGTGTTAGGTTAACTGAGAGTTCTGAATTGGCTGTGTGGATATGTGGGTTTAAGTTAAGCGTGCATGAATGGACACTGTGATGGACTTATGCTTTTTGAAAGTAGACTTCTGTCTTGTGGCCTATTTAATGTCTTAAAAAATACTGTCACATCCAGGACCGGCAATTAGGCAAATGCCTTGGTCAAGAAGGTATTTTCATGTATTTAATGCCTCTGCATTGCTGTAGAATCACACCACTAAGCATCTCAATTCAAAGATTGGCAATGTGGTGAACTGGTGGTGTTCAGTTGCAAACCCACAACTCCAAGTCTCCACCACATATATTGCTTCTAAATACTCCTTGATGATATCAGCCAAGCTCCCTCCTTCTCAGCCAAGACCATTTCTATATAACACATGCCACTCTAGCCTCATTCATATAGAGGTTTAGAACATGCTTTTGATAACAAAGACAATTTATGCAATGTTAAAAATGACTTTACAGTATTATTAAAATTAATAAAAATCTACTGAATGTGCACCTGAAGGTAACTGTACAGAACATTTACGACTGTTAGCTAAGGCAGACAGAAGTTTTGAGTTAAAGCGGTTTATAACGTAGCTACTATAGAAAGCCTCAGAGCCCCATACTCTTAATACAACTACAAAAAGTAAAGTCCTAAATAAAGGAAGCTTTTTATTTGGTATATTACTGTACCTTTACAGGCTTCCTCACATGATGAACATATTTCTCCAGCTCCAAGAAAAATGAGGTGAGGTGGTTCTTTTTATGCTGTACCCAGGAGTACTTCCTGTGCCACTATATTGTACGGACTAAGCACTTCATGTCAGATGGAAGCTGTCCAAATTAGGGACATTTAGGATGTGGATTTGTATACCAGACACACAGCATACACATTCAGCTTTATATATTAGATAGATTAAACTATAGGCTTCCTCTGAATTACAAATAATTGTTCACACAGTATACACCAAATTTCCTAAAGCAAAGTCATTTAATACCTTTTAACATCTTATGAACCATAATGAAGCTGAAGGTTCATGGTGAGGAAGACGGAGTCTATGATCATTTTTAAATGCCCACCAGTTGTGCTAACACCCAATCATCTTTACAGCCACTTCAAGTCCATCTTCCTGAAGCTTACACAACAAATTGGGCTGGATGTTGGCAATGTTCGATCACAGCCCCAGTCATTTTCACAACTGATGCTGTGTTAACACGCTATGGTTTAGTCAATTTTCACATGTGTTGTTCACATGAATCAGCATATTATCTTGAGCATCATAGCTCAAAAAGAGTTGGAAAAGCCCAATTTTTGATTCAAATGCCATTCTGTTGAATGTGCAACTTGAACTGATAAAGCATAGGTAAACAGCATTATTAAACAGTTTTTAGTGAAAAAGAAATTGACTTAAAGGTTGTTTTAAAGACTAATTTTAATATTAAATTAATTCTGTTAATCATCATGTATTTTCATAATATTGTGAGACCATCAGACCCTTACTTTTTTCTATGTAAATTAATAATAATTATTTTATTTATTTATAAAGCACTTTAAAAACAACATCAAGGCTGACCAAAGTGCTGTACAATAAAAACCCAACATATCAGACAAACAATAACCAAAGGGAAAAGAAACAGAAACACATAAGAGCTGAAGAGATTCATAATAAAAAATACACAGACAGTCAACATATCATACTGGGTTAAAGGCCAGGAGTAAAAGTGTGTTTTTAAATAAGATTTAAAGGCAGCAAGTGAAGGAATTCTGAATTCTGAATCCAGTTTATGGAAATTGGCCTTACAAAGGGGTTTTAAGGAAAGGATTGGCCTCACAAAGCAGATTAAAGCTTATACTTATTTAGTTTATGGTATTTTTAAGTTTCTCCGTAACCATTGAATTAAAAGTTTACAAGGTAAATTATTACTATGGAAACTATTAGCAAGTTTTATTTGTATAGCAGTTTTGATTAAACTGTCAATGATATTAAGGATAATTGGGAAAGAGACTCCATTGGAATACTTACAGAGCGAGTAATAACCTTACAGTCACTGTTGACCACTACGCCTTATCACTTATATATCTGAATTTTAAACTAACTAGTTAACTAGTGAATACGTTACATATAAAAATCACCATGGTGGCCAACATTTATCACTCACTTTTGCTGATGTACAAGGCTCTCTAGTTGCTTCTCTACATTACTCCAAAATTTTCTGCAGGTTAAAGTATAGTGATATCATCAATCTAGTGAACCATGCATACATACAAAGATGAATTCTCAAGCCTGGGACCTGCAACTAGGAGTGGGCGGTATGGCGTAAAATCAAAATCATGGTAGAACTGAAAATCTGGACATTTCACCTGATACCTGCATAATGTATTTGCATATACTTTTCAGACTGAAATCTATTTTTTAATAAATAATAAATATATTTCTGATTATTGTAATTAACACAGATATACACCCTAGCCATTGAAATGCCTATTAATTCTCTGCTATTCAAACAGATTTGACTTTTTGTACCAATAAAACTACAGCAGTTCTCTCTCTCTCCCTCTCACACACATGTGCGTGCACATAGTCACTGACTATATTTCACTCATCACTCACTTGCTCACACCGCCAGTATCAAGCAAACACAGCACAAGACAAGGCTTCTTCCCATTCTCCTTTTCTGTTTGCATCGACTCACCAATCAAGATGAACCACACAATACTTTTAGTAAAAGTTTTAAAAGTAAGCATGGGAAAGGTGCTATTTAAAAAAAAAAGTATTATTAATATTGTTATTAAAGGAGTAGGCTCATATACAGAATTTACCACACAGTTCACATATAAATCCATACACAAAGACATTACCTTTAACGCAATAATCTACTGACGCAAAAATTACATTTACTGTTTCCTTTAGCATACACATTTTGTGGTTACATCTAAATGTGCATGCATGTTTTTCATTAAATTTTTCACACACCAGTAAAATACTTTTCTTAAAATTTATATTGTAAGAATAATTTAATTCTGTGTACTGGATCAACTAGTATATCATCTGTACTACCTGGAATCTATCATAGCTGTGCTGGAGGCAAGGTAGGAAGCAACCTTGGACACACCTCCACTACACCACTGGGCACACAGAGGGATTCACATTCACTGTTAGTCATTAATTTACCAAACTTGCATGTCTTTAGAAACGTGAGCAGAAGACTAAGTTAACTAAAGGAAAAACCATGTTGACACATGGAGAATGTGTAAGTTCTACACAGACAATAACTAGGCATAGGATTTGAATCATGGACACTGGATCCAAGAGACAGCAGTGTTAACTACTGTTTCACTTTCAAACAAAGCAGCTGAATCGAATTCTAGGGCTCTTTGGAGGCAGAGCATATCGTGGCATTCCTAAGACACAGAGTAGAAATGCTAGTCTAGAAACTAGGGTTTATATCTGTGTTAATTACAATAATCAGAAATATATTTATTAAAAAATAGATTTCAGTCTGAAAAGTATATGTAAATACATTATGCAGGTATCAGGTGAAATGTCCAGATTTTCAGTTCTACCACGATTTTGATTTTACATCATACCGGCCACTCCTAGTTGCAGGTCCCATTGGGGCGGAGTGGTGGCTCTGAGGCTAAGGATCTGCGCTGGTATCCCAAAGGTTGCCGGTTCGAATCCTCGTCACTGCCAAAAGAGATCCTACTCTGCTAGGCCCTTGAGCAAGGCCCTAAACCTTTAATTGCTCCAGGGGCGCTGTACAATGGCTGACCCTGCGCTCTGACCCCAAGGTGTATGCGAAAAATAACAAATTCCTAATACAAGAAATTGTATAAGGCAATATAAAGAACAAAAAACATGCATTAATAATACATACATACACTCACTAATACTAAGTCAAATTAGAATTGCCTATCAACCTAACATTTTCTTGTTATGGAAGGAAAAGCAAAGTCTCCAAAGAAAAATTCAGACATTTTGAGAAAGTTCACATTTCACAATAACACTCATCATGTAGAGATCAGAACCCAGTCTTCTTGAGCTGCAAAGTAGTAGGTAAAGACACTACATCACAACAACATTCTAATGATATCGTAAATAGATCCGACCAAAATTAAAATAACACAACTGGTTAGACAGCACAAATACATAGCCAAAAACAAGACATACATATATAAGGTTACTCGCTAATTTGGCTAGTATTCCTTTCCTTGAGGCATAAACAGAGGTTAAAATGTGAATACAAAAACAACAAGCACAAAGAAAAAATATTAAACTACTATGACATGACTCATGACAGCGAAATCATTAACCAGCTGATTACTCAAAGAGATACATTCCTTAGTCACTCTCTAAAGGGGCAGTTTACTAGCCCATAAAACTGTTGTTTGTCACAAATTCACTTTCAAAGAGACAAACATGGCATTGTAAGCATTAAAGTCTCCAGAACACCAGTAAATGTACAATAAGCATTATAAACGACTGTAATGCTACAGCATGTGCAACAGTTTGGTCTAGCGTACATTAGTATCACTCACCATGCAACAATCGCATGGTTGACCCCAGTATTTCATATTGACCTTGGCAGTGTTTGACAGATTAGCATGCCTCAAATGACTTAAGGAGGTATTGAGGCATGAGGAGTCATAGACAGGGCAATGTTTTTATGGCACAGAACAAATATTTCATGGAGTGGTAAAGACTGTGCAAACTATTTCATGGAGTGGTAAAGACTGTGCAAACTTTCTGATGTTAAGTGAACATACCAAAATAAATAAATACAGATAAAATGCAGCACAGGTGGCTAGTCAGCCTTCTGTGGGAAAACAAGTAAATAATGATATTCTTAATGAATTAAGCTAAACCAAAACACAATCAAATAAAGTAATGGGAATGCTTTATTCATATATGATGTTTCCATTTTTGTGCATGACTCTTTTCTGTTGAGGTATTTTTAATAAAGTAATACTGAAGTCTGTTACTTCTGTCTTAAGATTTTCATGCCCTTGAACTGTGATTGGTAGTCTGTCATCACATGACCTTCAAAGTCACCTGCAACACTCCAAATGATTAAAATGTCTTCTCTTTGAATCTGTTTAACATGAAAGGCTCCCGAAGTATTTATTCTCATTAGGTTTCTTATATGGCATACTTACAAAAAGAAGTGAACATTTTAAACTCAAAGCTAATATAGAAGTTATAAGATATATTTTATAAAGACTTTTTATTGTATTTTTACTTGAATTGATAAGGGAAAATGTGTTCTGAGAGTTTCAGGTAAGGAAGACAACTGTTAAGATATGGGTGCTATACTCTCTAATCACGATGTGTTAATTAGCACATGCAACTAAGAAATTCATTGTACAATGTACATGTGATAATAATGACCACAGAAACCCACAAAAAAAAAGCATGCTGTATATTACTACTAAGTGCAAAATATTAGTGTTAATAGTGTAGTAATTATTGCAATTACCAACAAATGGTGAAGATTACACCCTATACAAATACAATCTAAAGGATGAATCAAGAGTACTTCTAATGAATAGCACTTGTACAGACACAGATTATGAAAACAAATAATGACAGGCATGCTTTGACACTGGAAGAACAACTCTTTGAATCCAAGTGTTCATTAAAAATTATCAATTCATAAATTGGCCTATATGTTACAGTTAGTCAATGTACACATGCCCCATAGTCCTTAGCTTTCCTTCTCCTTAATGTGGTAAATGGGCGGCTGCTCCCTTACTTGATAATCCACTAGTTTCTGTGTTGTTGACCCCAGGCTTTTTACGACAATGGTTAATGTACAATATAGCAGCCAACCCTTAACAGAATGCCCATCATAACAGGGTACATTCCTATGCATACTTGCATCTATTCACATATTGTCCATTTAAAGATTTCAGTTAAGAAAGCAGACTTATTTCTGAAATACAGGATGAACTTGAGTCCTGAAAACACCAGACATGCAGGGAGTAAATTTACAAACTCCACAAAACAATGCATGGGACAAAAAATCAAACTCTTGTCCCTGGAGCTTTCAGGCAGTGTCTCTAGCCCTTGTGTTACCCTGCAACAGATTTAAAAATGGCAACTACTTTCAAGCTATAGTTCCCAAAATACACTGCCTCCTCACTTGAGCACTGGGTATGTTTTTCCTTTGCTAAGGCTTTAAGAAACTCATTTCTAATCAAGTTAAACACTGGGAAAATATATGCATAAACAGTATTTGTTAAAATTAATATCTATTGGCAGTTCTTTGAATTTATATAATTAGTATTGATGCAGAACAAGTTTAAAGCTACTGGGACATTTTCTTAGGTCAGCACAGAAAAATCTATTAGGACACTGTCTATTTTTATTAATCACAAAGTAATGGCTTTAAACAATTGAGTCAGCAACAATTGTGCAACTACACAAACAATTAACAGCACAAAGAGATGTCCGATCCTCAAATACAGCTAAATTTTAATCTCAGGTGGATTCCAGTTTCAGCCCATATACACTTATAAAGGCAGTAATTCTAAACATACATACATGCCAACAACATAGCACAACATCTGAGAAATTAGTTTGGCATAATGAATGTTTGTGTTCACAAAGAATAAACAAACTTGATTCATGTTCCCTCATAAAATGTTAAAAAAGATGACTTTTCACAATCACTTTCAATAAATTGGTAACCATGTGTGGTAACCATAGCAAAATGTGCCTGCATTTCTTTTTCTTTACTATAATATTCAAGTAGAGGACCCATAGTGGATAAGCCCCTTGAGTTTAAAAGATAAGGTTGCCGATAAATCTCAAAATTTTGTTAATTGCGTAACATTGATATGTCTACAATATAATGGTATAAAAATGTGCAATTTGGTACTCAGTATAAAAAGAAGCCACACAAGTTTGTTTTTAGTTTTATTTTTCAGTTCGTGTTTTATCATGTTATCAAATCACCTATGAAATGCACAAAACATGAAAAGTATCAACTAAACTCTTAGGTTGTTTTCTTAATGAGCAATAGGTAGAAAGGTTAAAACCGGCTACTAAACTGTTGTGGCGGACGGCCGGGGTCCATGACCAGTCAGGACGCCCCTCTGTTATATGCTCAGGGGGAGCAGCCATGGACGGTGCAATGCCTCGGTTTCCTGCAGGGCTCCATGGGAACTGGAGTTGGGGGCAGCCTGTTGGGTCCCACAGGTGCTGCCGGGGGAGCTGCAGCTGGAACTCCTGAGCCCTTGTGGGCAGTGTTTTCACCATACCCGGAAGTGCAGCCAGAACTCAGGAATCAAGAATTTGGAGCACTTCCGGGTGAACTATAAAAGGGGCCAGCAGCCAAAACTCGAGGAGCCAGAGTAGGAAGGAAGAGGACGAAGCTCGGAGGCGGTGAAGGAAGGCTGGATCATTGTGTGCGGGACTTTACTAGTTGTAAATAAAGGTGTGTGTTTGGAACTGCTGGTGTCTGCCTGTCTGTGGCTGGGGCTGGCTTTCCACAATGGCATCCCAGATGGGACCATTCATGAGTGGCTGAAGCAGCGCGGCGCTAGTTTCTCCAGCCTGTAGGATGAGGCGGTACAGGTGAGTGACGCCTGTGCCATACAGGAAAGGGGAGGGCGGAGGGCAACGGCGGAGGTATTGGTCAGTTCTGCTTGCCAAGCTGCCCCGCCTTCTACACGAGACGCAGCCTCAATGACTGACAGCGCGGCAGAAGAGTGTGCAGGGAGGCAGCTGCTGGACATCGG